>NC_090443.1:922024355-922327250 GCF_031143425.1 Pleurodeles waltl | reverse complement strand
TTTCTGTTTTTTTGTTATGTTACATTTGGACCACATCAGAGATAGGCTGATTGAACACACTATGGTGTTGATGGTGTATGTTCACATGTGTGACATCATACTGCAGCGGACCATGATCCGCTACTCCCTTCACAGTATTTTTACGGTTGGCTGACGCAATAGATGGTCATAAGTGTGGCCTACATATATGTGTTGCACAAATTGGGCATGTCTGGCATAAGGAGAGGATAGCAATGTGACGCACATATGTACAATACCTAAATGCCTTTGGCTCAAAGTGTGTGCTTTGGCAACTAATGTATTTGTTGACCAAGTGTGTGTGTATCACATGCAGCATTATTGCACATATACTTGTATGAATGTGACGCCCATGTGTCCAATCCTTAGATGCAAGTCATTGTGGAACTGAGAGAGGGCATGTGTTAGTCATACATGTAGCAACATCCGTAATGTGGACTTCCAAGATTTATGGTAACGTAGACACCACATGTGACAAAGCATGCACCAGATAAATGGCAGGCGCTTGTTCATGTCAATGGTCCACATTTTCAACATCCTATGTCCTAGAGTTTTGGTAACAGCTTCCTAGGCACTAGTTGGCGAATCCCACAGTGAGTCATACACATGCATTAAGGAAGTGGGTACCATGTTGTTTGCACAGACAGACAAGGGTGAATCTCAAATGTATGATGACACCACAGTTGAAGCCATAGAAGTGAGCCACAACTCTCAAGTGGCTGTGGTGGACTAGCATACGAGGCAGCACGTGTCCACATATTTCCAGTGATCAATTGAACATAGGTGTCTTGTTCATGTGTGTGGTCCAATGATGATCCTGTATATAGTTTGGGGTGTAATTTGTCACAGTTCGGCCCAGGACTCATCATGAGTCAGTGGCAGCTATTCCTGTATCTACTGAGTATCCTTGGTTGATCAATGTGAGTAAAGTGGATGAGGACATGTGAACCTACATGGGGATGGTCCCACCCTGTCACTAAAGACGTGTAATGAGACAGTCAACAGGGCAACCTTGGTGTGCTGAGTGAGAAAATGTCTCAGGTGTCATGTTCCGGCAGGTGTCATTACAACATTTGTACACAGGTTAGCCTCTGCAATTCCCACTGCACCTGGGAACATCATAGCCTCTGTGCTGATTATTCTCGCAGCTATTAATCACACACGGCCCATCAATATGTTGTGAGCACTGTGATTCTGTGTTTGAACTGTCAGGGTCCTGACATGTGTGGATTTTTCATGGACATTATCAGAGGTTGCTGGTTCTGCTGAAGGCCCCGTACTTAATCCCTGCATACGGCCCTGGGACACTGTCACACTTTGTCATTCATGCATAAATGAGACTCAGACAAGGGATGGGCCATAAATTTTGCTTTTCCCAGAGGATTTAACTCAAATGGTACAGTTAAAAAGGCAGATGATGCTATACAATGTATTTGGGTATGCATTGAAGATGCCCATGCCCAATACCCCCTGATGAATGAGAGGTTTGCTAACGCAAGTGTGGTACATATGTAGACACAGGGATACTTTAGTGTGACGCACAGACACATGCCAGTCAGGCTGACAGAATGCAGGGTGATTCAGGATCCAGCAATTTGACAAGTTACATAATCAGTGGTCTGACTCAGACTGTTTGGAGGATGAACTAGACAGTTGACATGTCAAACTGTGTATGTCCTGTGTTTTTGAAGGTGACAAATGAACCCAAGGGCTGTGTTACACGGCTTAATTAGTATCAATGCTTAACGGTGTATTTGACATAATGGCAACTCCTATGCTGTTCCAGGCATCAGCAGGGGCAGTGCTTGTTGAAATGGGTGGTGTGCATGGAGGTGATCACAGGTGTGGGCTGCATCTATTTCTCACCAGTCCTGTAGGTGAGATTTGCATTCTATTGGCCAACATACTATTTTACACGGGAAGCAATCTACAGGTGCTAACAGAGCTTAGAAACTAGAAGACAATGTATAAATTAACCTGACGTCCATGCAGTCAGATGTTCTATGACAATGGCATACCATAGGAAAGGGTGTAGCACACTGGATTGCTATTGTTAGTCTGTGTGTGTAGAGGAGGTAATATCAGGGTACACATCTTAGTATTCCATGGACCTCTTCAGACAGGTGGGTTGTGACCAGGTGCATGGGTGTGTCAGGAGTTAGGAAATGGGCTGACATGTACATGGAATGTCATGTGTGCAATGCTGCTCATATGAGTGGCACTTGTGCTGTCTATGTTCTGCTTCTATAGAAATCTAGTCACAGATAGTCCTTGCAAATATTGGATGCAGTTGGACTTACTGCTGTCAAGGGTCTGGTCAGACATTCCTGTTACTGATGCAAAAGCACATCGACTGCCTCATGTATGAGGCTTGTTTTCCCCTTATTGAGTGATGGTGTCTTAGTTGTGTGCCATATGCTGAGTTGGACCTTGATTTCAACATGTATGTGTGAAATAGGTGTGGTCCTCTGCTATTGGCCTTCAAAGGAGAAATGTACATGATATATGTCATTTACAGTGTGTGTATGTGACCATTGTATGTTAGGCATCACATTAGCAATGGAATTTTCAGTATCCTAATCAGTTTCTAAGCAATGCTCCATGAGGCAACACTCCTATTCTGAGTAGAGATGAAGGTGTGCAAAAATGATTAGCCAGACCATGATATGGTGATTATTATAGGTGTTTATTTGAATTAGTTAACTAAAGTGGTGATGGTGATTGTATTTAAAAGAAATTGTTGACGATATGTTGCCGCCTGCGTATACCAGCGGCCGTGTTCTGTAGTTCCCCCTCATGTTGCAGGCCAGCATCCTCCTGTTCCTCCTCTTCAGGCATGTGTGGCTCTGGTTCCAGGAGGGGAATGTTCCTTTTGATGCAAATGTAGTGCAATATTGCACATGTTAGGATTATCTTACAGACCATCTCCGGGGAATATAGGAGGCTACCACCAGTGATGTTGAGGCACCGGAACCTTGACTTGAGGATGCCGAAGGTCCTCTCGACTATGCTGCGTGTCCTCCTATGTGCGTCATTGTAGGCACGCTCTGCAGCAGTACTCGGGTTGCCAATAGGTGTCATTATCCATGGCTGGATGCCATACCCCTGATCAGCTGCAAGAGAAAATGAATGGGATCGTGTTGATGTAGCTGGCCCTATTGAAATGACCTTGCATGGCAGTAGCTGTCTTGTGTTGTCTGCAACTCTTGTGTTATAATGTCGCATCCTAGGCTTGTAGGATGTACCATCTGCATTGTGTTGTTTCCTTGGCTGAACGAGTGTTTGTCTGCTGACTATTTGTCAGCAGTATGTTTTAGGATTTGCAGTACAGTGTGCCCTCCCTAGCATTGTGAATTGTGATACAGGTGTCCCTGTGTCTTCACTGGGGGTGAGATGATAGTTCAATACACAGGTTAAAATTGACAGTGCTGTTAACACGTTCATATCAATGTACCCTGGACATCCCATACCTTTAGACTTCTGCAATGGATTCATGTAAACGTCATTGGGACACTTACATTTTTCAAGGTGACATTTAGGCAACCCACTCCACATGTTGTGATCTTTGACGTCTTAACATTAGGCTGTACAGTAATTTCAGATGTGTGACAGGTTCAATGGTGACCTAAGAAACATAGCTAGCGATGTCACGACCTCAGTGTGTTCCTGTTCACATGTTGCTGTTGTGGTGTATGTGTTGTGTGTCCTAGAGGGTTGCTGTGCAGTGTGTATATAAGTAGGTTTTTGTACTTACCAACAAGTAGTCCATTGCCATACCGTCCATCCTGGAAGTGTTCATTGATGGTGCAGTGACGGAAGATGAAGGAGTCATGGACACTCCCAGGATATTTAGCCACAATGTTGGTGATCAATCCCTGGTGATCGACAATGGCCTGCACGTTGATGGAATGTGTGTGCTTCCTGTTGCGGTAGAGGTGTTCAGTTGCAGCAGGTGGCACAAGGCGTACATGTGTGCAGTCGATTGCACCAAGGACATGTGGGAAGCCACTGATGAGCTAGAACCCCTGTTTTGTTTCCTGCTGCTTCTGCAGTGTGTTAGGGAAGCAGATGTGGTGGGGTGTAAGTCCAATGATGGCATCCAGTACTTTGGGCAAAAAGGCGGAGAATGATGGTTGTGATATTCCGGCAATCAGGGCACCAGTTGTTTGAAAAGAGCCACTTGCCAGCATGTGAAGTACAGCAAGCAGCTTGGTTTCTGTTGGGATGGTGCAGGGTGTCAGCAAAGTGGGTGCTGAACGGCCTGCCAGTTCGACCTGTACCTCAGGATGATGTTGTGTTCCCTGAGGCCATGAAGGGTTGTTCTGGGGTGAAATATCCTCTCCTGCCTTCTGTGCTGCCTTTGGGGTCCCTGCTAGTGTTGTTGTAGCTGCTGTTGTTGTTGCTGGGCTCTGCGTCAGCGTGCACGCTGGATTAGAATCACCTCCATGTCTCCCTGTTGCTGCTCTGCTGCTCTGCTGTTGCTTCTGTGTGTTCTGATTAAATACAGGTGTGTTTGCCCCATTTTAACGCCTGCCCTGACCCAGGCGTTAATTTTTTACACAAATCGGGCTGTGCGTCATTTTCCGGCTCTGCCTCCCGGCCGTGTGTCATTTTGTATAAATACGACGCACAGTCGTTTAAATCATTTTTTGGATGGGAACGCCTACCTTGCATATGATTAACGCAAGGCGGGTTGCCACATCCAAAAAGTGACGCACACGGCGGAATTTTGTCGTCTGTGGGCTCGTGCGTCAAAGTTTAAATACGGGGCAACGTTTGCGCTGAATGTGCATCAACATTTTTGACGCACATTCGGCGCAGACAGAGTATAAATATGCCCCTTAGTGTAGTTTTGTATTCTATTGAACAATGTTAAGCTGTGCTGAGTGAATTTTGTATAGCAAAAGTGCTGGAATGAATATTTGGGTGTCTATAGTCTAAGACTATGCAAAATGAGATATTTGGTTTAAAAACAGGAAATAAAGAATTATTCATAGGAGAGGTACGAGGTTCAATGACACCTTGATATTCTAATTGTGGCAGAATTTCCATAACAGGGAATGTATCTTCGTGTTTAATAGGGTATTGTGCTGGCACTTGAGGGGTGGACCTTCTAGGTATAAAGTGAGTCTTTATCCCAGCCTGCTTGATTGCAGTCTAATCCTGGGGCTTCTACAAGAGCCCATTCTGAGGCATACGCTTCTTTAACTTCTTCAGGGACAAGAACAGAAAAGGATGGTATTATTACATCCTCCCCCTGTGGGACTTTTTTTCCTCAAATTTTCTTTATTGAATTTTCCAATTAAATAAGTTGTTACACAACAAGCTGACCATGTACCGTTTGCAGAGACCGAACATATAGGTGGTCATTTGGATATTGGCAGTGACCTTGAAAGTGGTAATACCACCAAGAGGCTGGCGGTAATTGCCGCCAAATTATAACCATGGCGGTGATAACTCCTATAGACAGCCAATGTACCACACTAACCGCCAGGGCACTAACGCCACACACCACAGCAGTAGCCATCAACAGACAGGTGGAAGACAAGGTACCGCCCACCATATCATGACACAACAAACCACCACGATTTCCGGGGTGGTACCAACGTCATCAAAAGCCTGGCAGAAACAGAACACAGAAGCCCAAAGACTCACCAACAGAGACATAGAGAAGATCAACGCCGCCATGGAACCGGAAATGTAAGTCTTCCCGATGCTTTTCTACGCCATGCTCCACTTGGAACACCAACGCCTACAAAGACGATGACGATGAGCACAGCCACCTAGCACACAAGGGAGGGAGGGAGGAAAAGGAGAGTGGCATACACAGACGCACAACACACACCATTCACACACACACCATTCACACAACCAGCTGCCGATGAAAAAACAATGTCACAGGACACACGTCATAATAATAATGGACAACCATATGTCCAGAAAGGGCCAATGCCCAGTCCAAAATACAAAAGGCCCACATGGCCACAGGGCACAGTCCAAGCCCCAACGTGTTCCTGACAACGTCCACACTAAACTGTGCAGGGGCATTATTTTGGAAGTGGGCAGGCACCTCAGGGGGAATGGGGTGGGGGGCACCTCAGCTGAAGTGGTGAACTTGCCCACTGGTTCTGGAGGGGGCTTCATGCACATTTTCCTTAGCTGGGGAGTGCAAGGTCACAGTCTCTGAGCTGGGGAACGAACTTGCCCACTGGTTCTGGAGGTTGCTCCATGCCCATTTCCCAATGCAGGGGTGTGTAAGGTCACAGGGGGTCATTCCGACTCCCGCCGGTGGCGGTAACCGCACGCCCGGCGGGAGCCGCCGAATGACCGCACCGCGGTCAAATGACCGCGGCGGCCATTTTGGCTTTCCCGCTGGGCTGGCGGGCGACCGCCAGAAGGCCGCCCGCCGGCCCAGCGGGAAAGCGCCTTCAACGAGGAAGCCGGCTCTGAATGGAGCCGGCGGAGTTGAAGGCGTGCGATAGGTGCAGTGGCACCCGTCGCGATTTTCAGTGTCTGCTTGGCACTGAAAATCAATGTGGGGCCCATGGCATGGGCACTGCAGGGCCCCCCAGGGGCCCCAAGACACCCGTTACCGCCATCCTGTTCCTGGCGGTGAAAACCGCCAGGAACAGAATGGCGGTAAGGGGGTCTGAATCCCCATGGCGGCGCTGCAAGCAGCGCCGCTGTGGAGGATTCCCTGGGGCAGCGGGAAACCGGCGGGACATCGCTGGTTTCCCGTTTCTGACCGCGGCTGTACCGCCGCGGTCAGAATGCCCATGGAAGCACCGCCAGCCTGTTGGCGGTGCTTCCGCGGTCGTTGGCCCTGGCGGTCGGTGACCGCCAGCGTCAGAATGACCCCCACAGTCTCTTAGGTGGGGTACTTGCCCACTGGTTCTGGAGGGGGCTCCTTGTATAACAGTCCCTAGAGGGTGGCCTACATGCCACCTTCTGGAGGTGAGGGCTGCTTTGTCTCTGCTGGAGGTGATGGCTGCTTGTCTCAGCTGGTGGAGGTGTCTCCTTGACAGCCTCTGCTGGAGGTGAGGGCTGCTTTGTCTCATATGGAGGTGAGGGCTGCTGTGCCTCAGCTGATGGAGGTGTCTCCTTGGCAGCCTCTGCTGGAGGTGAGGGCGGCTTTGTCTCAGCTGGAGTTGGGGGCTGCTGTGTCTCAGCTGGTGGAGGTGTCTCCTTGGCAGCCTTTGCTGGAGGTGAAGGCTGCTGTGCCTCAGTTGGAAGTGGGGGCTTCTTGCCTTTCATTGGTGGTTGAATGGGAACCTTTCCTTTCATTGGTGGTTGAGTGGGAACCTTTCCTTTCATTGGAGGTTGAGTGAGAACCTTCCCTTTCCTGGCTGGTGGCATGGGATCATTCCCCTTCTTGGCTGGTGAAGTGGGATCCTTCACCTTCTTGGCTGGTGGAGTGGGATCCTTCCCCTTCTTGGCTGGTGTAGTGGGATTCTTCACTTTCTTGCCTCCATGACTAGGAGGTGCCTCCACTGTCCCCATGGACTGTTTGGCTGAGGATGGGAGGTGGAGGTGGAGGGGAAGGGAAGAGGTAAAGGTGGGCAAGGAAAAGTTTATGGACGGTGGGGTGGGATGAGGGAGGAGGGATGGGCGTGGAGGTTGAGGGAGTGGTTATTGGAGGAATACATCTGCTGGATGTGGGTGCAGGTGCATGGGCAGTGTGCTGATGTGAGGTGGATGATTGTTTGGTGTCTGAGTGCATGTGTTTGTGTCCCTTAGGAGGGGGGACAGACAGGGTTGGAGAGGACACAGGGGATACATGGATGGATATTGTGGAGGTATCTGCAAGTGAGGTTTGTGTGATGCTTGGTGTGGTGATGGTGGTGGTGGCTGTTGAAGCAGTACATGCAGGTGTGAGTGCGGATGTGACTGTAAGTGAGGAGGTGGAGGAGGAGGGGGAAATAGTGGAGGCAGTGGATGTGGTTTTGTGTGCAACTGTCTGGTGTTTGCGTGAGTGCATGTGGCTTGTTCTGCCTGTGTTTGCCTGTGCCACTCTTGTGTGATGTTTTGTGTGCATGCTTATCTGTATGTGTGCATGGGATGGGTTGGGGTTGAGGAGACTGGGACGGGGAAGTGATAATTGGAGGGGGGACGATAGGAACAGGGACAATAGCTGCCATCAGAGAGGAGGCCAGAACCTGAAAATATCTCTGTTGGGCTGCCAGTCCACTGTGGATGCTCTCCAGGAATTATGCCAGACCCTGGATGGCATTCATAATAGTTGACTGCCCTACAGAGATGGATCTCAGGAGCTCAATAGCCTCCTCACTCAGGGCAGCAGGGCTCACTGGGGCAGGGATGGAGGTGCCTGGGGTGAAGGAGATGCCCACTCTCCTGGGTGAGCAGGCACGGGCAACTCAGTGAAGGGCTACTGGGAGGGCTGTAGCTGGGGTGGTCCCGGAGGTGTCTGCCACAACCAGGGAGCTTCCATCGGAGGAGGAATCAGAGTCAGTGTTGTCACCTCCTGTCTCCGCCATGGTGTTCCCCTCGTCCTCCGTCCCACTGGTTTCCTTGTTGTCGGTGGACTCTGCCTCCTGGGTCCTGTGAGATGCAGCTGCCTCTGTCACCGGTGCCCATGCTCCTCCGCCAGCTGATGCTAATGCACACATGGACAGGATGGCCAATGTCAGCGGACTTACCTTACTTCCACCTGTCTCCACATACAGGACAGGCGGTCGCCATTTAATTGTGGTGGACAACATTCAGATAATCCATAACTGCGTCTTTGCTGAAATTGCACATACATTGCCATTCCCATAGCCCCATCATATTTATGCTCTATGTACACTGAGGTGGTGGTTCCAATGTTCAAATTGTGTCAGCCTGCTCACTCTTGTGTTCCTTAGATACCCACCACTGAGGATGAATAGGAGGAGGAGACAAGCCATCGTGTACAGACCCCTTGTGGACTTGGCTACACTGGAGTACAGGCACATAATACTCACCTATAGACTGGACAGGGCCACAATCACAGAGCTGTGTGCCCAATTGGAGCCTGATCTGATGTTAGCTATCCGGCATCCCACTGGAATCCCCCCTCTTGTGCAGGTTCTGTCAGTGCTTCATTTCCTGACAACTGGTTCTTTCCAAGTGACAGTGGGCTTGGCAACAGGAATGTCACAGCCAATGTTATCAATCGTGCTGGCAAGGGTTTTCCTTTCCTTGGTCAAACATATGTGCAGCTACATTGCTTTCCCCCAGTTGGAAGATTTGGCCACTGTGAAGGCAGGATTCTATGCAATGGGACATATACCCAATATTATAGGGGCGATTGACGGTACACATTGCATTTCCCCCCCCCCCCCAGAGTTTCCGCTCACTCAATGTGCAAATGGTGTGCCTGGCGGACCAGTAAACCTCCCACGTCACTGCCAAGTATTCTGGGATGGTACATGACGCTTTCGTCATGAGGAATAGCAGCATTCCAAATGTGATTGCACAACTACTGAGGCACAGGGTGTGGCTAATAGGTGACCCTGAGTCCCCGCCCAATGTATGTCAGTGTATGCCTTCTGGTGTGAACCTCATACCATTGTGTAAGGCTAATGTTTGTCCCTCAGTACTTGCAGGTGACTCTGGCTACCCAAACCTATTGTGGCTCCTGACCCCTGTGAGGAATGCCAGGACAGGGGGTGAGAATCATTATAATGGTGCACATGGGTGAACCAGGAGAATTATTGAAAGGACCTTCAGCCTCCTGAAGGCCAGGTTCAGATGCCTCCATCTGACAGGTGGCTTCCTGTGCTACTCACCCGAGAAGGTCTGCCAGATAGTAGTGACATGCTGCATGTTGCACAACCTGGCCCTCAGACGACATGTTCCTTATCTGCAGGAGGAGGAGACTGGAAATGCCCCTGTGGCAGCAGTGGACCCTGAGGACAGTGAGAATGAGGAGGCAGAGGATGAGGATGTGGTCAACAGAACATCAGTTATATGTCAATGCTTTCAATGTCACACAGGTGAAAATTATTGATGTTATCTGTGTGGCTGTAGCAGGATGGCATTCACTTCCTTTGCATCTCAACTTTCTGTCACCTATGGCTACTCATTTTGTGGATGTTGGTGATATAACAACAGTGTACTGATGTGATGACTACAGACAGCTACAGGTCGTGAATTTTATGCTATTACAGTGTTCAGATCATTTGCGGATGATGTGACTGTTTCCATAATTACAAATTCACATCACATAAAACTCAATCAGTCAAGTTGTGTTCAATGGTGTTTATTGTAGTGCAAATAATTGATGGAATAGTGCAATGGAATAGGGTGATGGTAGAGGAAAGTCCAGGGTATTGTTCCAGTCTGTTTGTAGCACAGGTCCAGTGTACAAGGGGCCATAGGAAGGGGAGCATAGGCAGTTCAAAGTGGACAAAGTGACAGGGTGGGACACAAGGGGGACATTCAGGAGGGTCTCATTTCCTGGCAGTGGTCACACACCACAAACACCCGTTTATCCGTCAAGCACCCCACATTCCACACCCCACCACAATACTCAACACCCTCTGTACTACACACAACACCCATGACCCAACTAAAGCACCCTTGTTTCACAGATGAGGAGTTGCAGGTCATGGTGGAGGAAATACTCAGGGTAGACCCACAGCTGTTTGGAGCACAGGTTAAGCAAATATACAATGCCAGGAAGATGGACCTATGGCGGAGAATTATGGAAAGGGCGAACGCCATAGGGCAGCACCCAAGAACAAGGGATGACATCAGGAAGAGGTGGAACGACCTACGGGGGAAGGTGCATTCCGTGGTCTCAAGACACCACCTTGCGGTTCAGCGGACTGGCGGCGGACCCCCACGTCCTCCCCCACAACTTACAACATGGGAGGGGCAGGTCTTGGCGATTCTGCATCCTGAGGGCCTCGCAGGAGTAGATGGAGGAATGGACTCTGGTAAGTCAAATCTTAACTATTACATCCCCCACCCTACCTGCATGCCATCACATACCCTCACCCTCACCCCCCCACTCCAACTCCTCACAAATGTCCCAACATCACAAACCACACATCCTAACACCAAGCCCTGCATGCAACAACAAAGCATGGACTCCCATCACCAAAGCATTGCCACTGCACATACCCATACACCCCCCTAAACCACCATCACACAAGGTCCCACACAGGAATGCAAGCACTGGGGTACACGGTCACCCACCTATTGCACACCATTGCACACACAGATGTAACAATCATCCTTTTATACCCCTGCAGGACCGCTACCCAACGTCACCGGACAGGAGGGTCCACACATGTCCACACCACCAACAGAAGAGGCCCACAGTGATGACAGCAGCTCTGTCCAACTGGATCTAGATGACCAGCCCGACCCATCGGGGACCTCGGGACAGTCAGTTCCCCTGACACAGTCACAGGCCACTACAGAGCTTCCCCCCTCTGGAAACACCAGCCCAGGACCCATCCAGCGGGCCCATACCTCTGTCCCGAGGACACATCAATCAGCAGTGTGTCCACCACTACAGGGAACCCAGGCTAACCCACCACCCCAACAACAACAGGGACCTGGGGGCAGTGGTAGTGGGCACACGGTCCAGGGGACGGAGGCCCAGGAACACAGGGGAACTGGGAGGGCTGCTGTGTGACAGGGGGAGGACAGGCCAAGGGAACCCACTCTCCACGAGGCCCTCTCCAACATCATGGGAGCCTACCACCACTCCCAGGAGATGATGGCAACGGTACTGGCCAAGTTTCAGGAGACCCAGCGCCTGCAGGAGGAACAGTATTTGGGCTTCAGGGAGGAACTCAGATCCATCAATTCCACCCTGGGCACCATCGTAGGGGTGCTGAAGGAAGTACTCAACACCAGGAGGGACACTGTGGCACAACAAGGGGCCCCTGACACTAGCCTGGACGATGAACTGCCCACCACCTCCGCCGGCGCTAGTGGACAGGAGGCACCGCCACAGGACCACCACACCAGCACCCCACCCCCTGCCGAGGGAGATCCACCCGGCAAGCGGTCCCTGAGATCCAGGACAAAGACAGAGAACGATGCCAAGACCACCGCCAAGAAATGAGGCCACCCTGATTGTCATCCTTCTGTCCCACTTTGTCACCCTGTCCATCCTCAAACTGCCCCAGCTCCACTTCCTATGCCCATTTGGGCAATGCACCTGTGAGACTAATAGACTGGACTCTGCCATGGACATTCCTCCACCATCACCCCTCACCATTTTACAATCCCCTTCAGTATTGAACACTTAAATAAACACCCTTGAAGCACAAAACAATCTGGAGTCAGTCTGTGATTTCGAAATAGTGTATTAGCAATTACAGTGGCAAAATGCTATCTAAAATGTAATGTCAACATACCTATGTCACACAGCTCTAGTCCATGAGGAAACAAAGCAGATGTCATACTGTGGGACACACATCTGTGAAATCGTAAGGGAAAGTGACAACTCAGTGACCATACACTGGGAGAAAACGACAGCAGAGAGTTAGTAGTGTTAAAGTACATGTAGTAGGCAGGTTTGTATTCTTACCTGTGTCTCACTGGAAATATTGCAGGATCACAGAGTTCCTGTTGTCGATGTCCTCTTCTTCTGCTTCCTCGTCTTCACTGTCCACAGGCTCCACAGCTGCAACAACACCGCCATCTGGACCATCTTCCTTCAGAAAAGGCACCTGTCGTCGCAAAGCTAAGTTGTGAAGCATACAGCAGGCCATGATGATCTGTCACACCTTCTTTGGTGAGTAGAATATGGATCTACCTGTCATATGAAGGCACCTGAACCTGGCCTTCAGGCGACCGTAGGTCCGCTCTATTATCCGCCGAGTTTGCCCATGGGCCTCATTGTAGCGTTCCTCTGCCCTTGTCCTGGGATTCCTCACTGGGGTCAGTAGCCATGACAGGTTGGGGTAACCAGAGTCACCTGCAAATGGTGAGGGACAACTGTTAGACACACACTAACCTGTAGGGATATCCCCAGACCCAGACAACCATTCCCACTGACTTGCTTCCAGGTGCTCACCTAATAGCCCCACACGGTGCCTCTGGAGTTGCCCATCACATAAGGGATGATGCTATTCCGCAGGATGTAAGCGTCAAGCACTGAGCCAGGGAATTTGGCATTCACATGGGATATGTACTGGTCTGCCAAACACACCATCTGCACATTGATGCAATGATAACTCTTCCGGTTTCTGTACACCTGTTCACTCCTGTGGGGGGGTACCAAAACCGTATGTGTCCCATCAATGGCACCTATGGTACTGGGGATATGTCCCAGGGCACAGAAGTTTCCTTTCACTGTAGGCAAATCCTCCACCTGAGGGAATACGATGTAGCTATGCATGTGTTTCAGGAGGGCAGACAACACTCTGGACAACACGTTGGAAAACATAGGCTGAGACATCCCTGATGCTATGGCCACTGTTGTTTGAAATGACCCACTTGCAAGGAAATGGAGTACTGACAGCACCTGCACTTGAGGGGGGATTCCTGTGGGATGGCGGATAGCTGACATCAGGTCTGGCTCCAACTGGGCACACAGTTCCAGGATTGTGGCACGGTCAAGCCTGTAGGTGATGATCACATGTCTTTCCTCCATTGTCGACAGGTCTACCAGCGGTCTGTAAACCAGAGGATGCCGCCATCTCCTCACATGTCCCAGCGGACGGTGCCTATGAAGGACAACAGCGAGCACAGAGTCAACCAACTCAGAGGTACTTACCCACAGCTTGCACAGAACACAAATCATAATCCGAAATTTGGCCTGTATGAGTGTTGAGGCAAGGCCTAGGTATGTGTGACGCAGTGAAAAATTAAGCCATGTGGGCCCCTGAAATGGCGGCTGCCTGCCCTGTAAAGTGGGACAATGGGATGTGAGGTAACTGCACTGGTGTTGTACACCGTCACCGTGGGGGGTCGAAGACAGCAGCGCAATTCTGCATTGGTTAACATTGGACCCTATGGGTCCCAGGAGCCAATGACGATGTACGCCGGCGGTGACGGTACGCACCGCCGCGGACGTGAGTGCCATTTTCTATCTGTTCAATCACTCGATACCGGATCTTCGACAGGAGAGGACCTACACTGCAAGTGCTGCTCTGACCTCGGTCTGGAAGAGACAATGGCTCGTGCGTCTGGGGAAAAGGCCCCTGCCTTCACATCGGAGGAGTTGGAGAAACTCGTGGATGGGGTCCTCCCCCAGTACACGCTACGCTACGGTCCTCCAGACAAACAGGTAAGTACACTGGGAGCATGCTGTATGGGCTATGCCTGTGTGGCATGGGGTGGATGAAAGATGTGGGTGGGGGAGATTGAGGCATGCATGAAATGACGGTGAGTGCATGTGCCACATGGCAAGGATGAAATGACGGTGAGTGCATGTGCCACATGGCAAGGGTCGGGATGGGGGCCAATGACTGTGAAGGTGCATTTGGTAATAACTTTTCTTTTCCCCCTGTACAATTCATGTAGGTCAGCACCCACCAGAAAAAAGATATTTGGCGTGCCATCGCCAAGGATGTCCCGACCCTGGGGGTCTACCAAAGACGCAACACCCACTGTCGTAAGAGATGGGAGGACATTCGCTGCTGGAGCAAGAAGACGACTGAGGCCCAGCTGGGGATGGCCTCCCAACAAGGGAGGGGTGCCTGTCGCACCATGACCCCTCTGATGTTCAGGATCCTGGCGGTGGCGTACCCGGAGCTGGATGGGTGCTTGAGGGCATCACAGCAGCCGCAAGGGGGTGAGTACACTCTCATTCTGCTGATTTTGCATGCAGTGGAGGTGTCTGGGTGGGGGAGGTGGGCTGTGGATTTCCCTAGGCCAGGGCGAGTGTGCTAGTTAGGTCCCCTTCTTCTGGCAGACCCTGTGGCACCCCACCTGTGTACAGTGCCAACTACACCTAGTCAGGCTCCTGTGTCATCCATGTGTGCAGATGTCATCCATATCCTTGTAGGCCATGTCCCAAGGATTGAACAGTGGAGCCCAAGTGCGCAGCGTAGTGCAGGGGGCTTCTGTGTCTGTCGTGTCCGCCAATGGTAGGTGTGATGCATGCACTCAACATGCCTTTCTTCTGTCGTGCCCCCCCCTTTTTGTGGTCTCCCTGTTCTTGTGTGCATTAGCATCATCAGGCGGAGGAGCAGTGGCACCGGAGCAGGAGGGAGCTGCATCCCACATGGCCCTGGAGGGTGAGCCAACGGACTTGGAGTTCACCAGTGGGACGGAGGGCGAGGGGAGCTCCACGGCGGGGACAGGAGCTGACACCAGTGACATGGACTCGTCCTCTGGTGGGAGCACCCTTGTAGTGGTGGCAACATCTGTGCCCCCGCATCTACATGTACAGCCGCCAGCCCCCCTACCAGCACCACCCTCCCAGCAGCCCCTCAGCCTTTGCCCCGTGCCCGCTCACCCAGGAGGGTGGGCATCACCTTCTCCCCAGGCACCTCAGCCCCTGCCCCAGTCACCCCTGCTGCCCTCAGTGATGAGGCCATTGACCTCCTCAGGTCCCTCACTGTTGGGCTGTCTACCATTTTGAATGCCATCCAGGGTGTAGAAAGGCAGTTGCAACAAACAAATGCAAACCTGGAGGGCATTCATTCTGGTCAGGCGGCCCTTCAGCGAGCTTTTCAGACTCTGGCCTCAGCATTGATGGCAGCCATTGTCCCTGTCTCTAGCCTCCCCCCTCCAAATTCCTCCACCCAGACCCAATCCCCTGTACCTCAGCCTATCCCAAGCACACCTTCAGACCAGCATGCACACACCTCAACACATAAGGGAAGCTCTGGCAAACATAAGCACGACACATCCCACAGGCACTCACGCAAGCATCACACACATGCAGACACACCAACAGCCACTGCCTTCACTGTGTCCCCCTCCTCCTCGTCTCCCTCCTCCTTCCCAGTCTCATCTACACTCACACCTGTGTGCACGATATCTACAGCCACTACTTCCATCACCAGCACACCCACCACCACACCCCGCTCACGTGCAGTCACCACCCCCACTGCCATTAACACGTCCCCTGTGTCCTCTCCCAGTGTGTCTGTGATGCCACCTCCCAAGATACACAAACGCAGGCACACACCCACCCAACAGCCATCCACCTCACGACAGCCTCCAGCCCATGCACCTTCACCCAAAGTCACCAAACGAACACCTCCTACAACCACAACCTCTTCCTCCACTCCCAAACCCCCTCCAGCTACCCATCCCAGTGTTCCCAAAACACTTTTCCTGTCCAACCTTGACCTCTTTCCCTCACCCCCCCCCCACCCCGTCCGTCTCCTAGGGCCCGACTCTCCAGGTCCCAACCTAGCACCTCAGCCACAACATCTCCGGGACCAGTGGTGCTGGTAGTCACCGGAATCTGGAGTGCACCGGCCACCAGGGCAGCCAGTGTGGCATGGAGCCACAGCACGGACAGTCCCCCACCTGTTAAGCATCAAAAGTTGGCCAGTGCCCGGCGGGAGAGGGCGAAGACTCCAGCCACCAAAGCCACTCCCAGGGGTACAGGTGGGAGTGTGGAGTCAGCTGCGACACTTTCCAAGGTGGGGAGGGGCCACAAGAAAGTCAGCAAGTCTGGGAAGAGCAGCACGGCGGAGAAGACCGCCATCATCCCCACTGCCCAGGAGGCCACCGCCACCAGCCCTGCTGCCCAGGAGGCCATCGCCACCAGCCCTGCTGCCCAGGAGGCCACCGCCAGCACCAGCCCAGCTGCCCAGGAGGTGACCGCCATCATCCCACTGCCCAGCCGCCACCAGCCCTGCTGCCCAGGAGGCCACCGCCATCATCCCCACTGTCCAAGAGGCCACCGCCACCAGCCCTGCTGCCTAGGAGGCCACCACCACTAGCCCAGCTGCCCAGGAGGCCTCCGCCAGCACCAACCCCGCTTGGCCAGACAGGACCGCCAGCAGCTGAGTCACTGCAAAGGACCCCGCCACCACAAGCACCGCTGAACAGGGCACCACCGCCACAAGCACCGCTGAACAGGGCACCGCCGCAACAAGCACTGCTGAACAGGGCACCACCGTCACAAGCACCATTGAACAGGGCACCGCCGCCACAAGCACCGCTGAACAGGGCACCGCTTGTCTATTAGCGCAAAGGACACTGACGCTACTGAGTCCGTCACTACCACTACCTCAGTTCTTGGCAGGATGAAGCACTCTGGGCACAAAGCCCCCTCCAGAACCAGTGGAGTATCAGATCCACTACCTCTGCCCTTTGCAGGATGAAGCACTCTGGGCACAAAGCCCCCTGCAGAACCACTGGAGAAAGGCATCCACTACCTCTGTCCTTGGCAGGATGAAGCACTCTGGGCACAAAGCCCCTTCAGAACCAGTGGAGTATCACATCCACTACCTCTGTCCTTGGCAGGATGAAGCACTATGGGCACAAAGCCCCCTCCAGAACCAGTGGAGAAAGGCATTCACTACCTCAGTCCTTGGCAGGATGAAGCACTCTGGGCACAAAGCCCCCTCCAGAACCAGTGGAGTATCACATCCACTACCTCTGTCCTTGGCAGGATGAAGCACTCTGGGCACAAAGCCCCCTCAAGAACCAGTGGAGAAAGGCATCCACTACCTCAGTTCTTGGCAGGATGAAGCACTCTGGGCACAAAGCCCCCTCCAGAACCAGTGGAGTATCACATCCACTACCTCAGTCCTTGGCAGGATGAAGCACTCTGGACACAAAGCCCCCTCCAGAACCAGTGGAGAAAGGCATCCACTTGAGAGACTGTGGCTTTGCACTCCCCAGGATTGAACAGTGGGCAACCCACCCACTGTAGAGACTTGAGAGACTGTGGCTTTGCACTCCCCAGGATGGAAAAGCGGGCATGTGGCCCCCTCGTGGATTTGGCATCATGCACTCAACCGGCTGAGGTGCCCCCCCTCTTTCCCTTCCCCCTGAGGTGCCTGTTTTATTGCTATCTGATGCCCTTGCAGTGTTCCCTCCGTCATGTTCGGGGATTGAGTGTGGGCCTCGCCCATACCATGTGGGCCCAGTGTTCCACGGACTTCAATGGAGCACTACCTGGACTACTATTCTTGGTGTATATTTTGTTTATAGTGTATATATATATATATATATTTGTGTACTGGATTTTAATATATTACAATGGTTACACTCATTTTCTTTGGTCTTTGCATTCTTCCGGGTGGTTTGGGGGGTGTAACCATAATGTATCATGCTGTATTAGTGTGTGTGTTGTCATGGGTGAGGGTAGGGGTGTTGAGTATTGCGTGTGTGTCCCCCTGTATTTTCCCCTCCCCCCTCCCCTGTGTCGTAGGTGCAGTACTCACCGTGGTCTTCGCCGCCGGCATTCGTGCTCCTGGTAGAGGAGCAAGAAGATAAGGGCTGGCAGTATCTGGAGCTCGGGTTCCATGGCGTCCTGATTCCTTGTGGGGTGTGTACAGGTGAGCGTTTTCCCTTTGAAGTCCTGTTTCCGCCGTGTTTTTGCCCATGCTGAATCCGTTCCGGAAAAGGTGGCGGATTGATAGGTTGCGATACTGTGGGCGGTACATTGTCCTCCGCCTGTCTGTTGGTGGTGACCACCAAGCTGTTTGTTTGTACCGCCGAGGCGGTCAGAGTGTTAAAGTTGCTGTCTTTGTAGGTGGTTTCCGCCACGGTCGTAATTCAATTTTTTTTCCGCCGGCCTGTTGGCGGTCTTACCGCCGCTTTAACACCGACCGCCAGGGTTGTAATGACCACCATAGTCCTTTTCTTTTTGGTTGGCAATTGTCTTACAATGACTGCACCTACCTTGTTCCCCTGTTCGTACGTAAATTTCCAGAGGCGTAATAACTGCAGTTCCACCCTATTAGCATATATGGCTTTGATCTTCCCCCTAAGTGCTGTGGCCTTCCTTTGAAGAGTTAAACTTAGAGAAGCTTCAGGTGCACGCTCGGTTTGAAGGAGGTTGGCCTCCAGGGCCTGGCGTTCCTGAGATTTTTGTTGGTTAAAGTCTCCCATCAAGGTAACTTCTTCTTCTTCAAACTCGCTTAAGGACCTGAGAGAGGTAGATAAAAATTCAGATTGCCCAGTGTTGGGGGCATAAGTAGTTGCAAACATACAGCAGCGCCCCTTCACGCACCCCTTTGACCATTAGTAATCTCTCCTTTTTGTCAGATTTAGTGCCCACCATTTGGAAACCCAAGGATGAGCGAAATAGAAGTGCAACCCCATTGTGTTTAGTGGCAGCCAAAGATTGATAGATCAGATGGTACGATTTTTTTTTTAGCCTATGGTTTTCTCTTTGCATTAGATGCATTTCCTGTAGTGCTACCACATCATTGCGCCTGTCTAGAATATATTTCCAAATTTGTTGGTATTTGTGTAGGAAGTTTAGAGCCCTTAGTATTCCATGATATTGTGTTGTTACAAATTATTATGCTTAAAGAATCTCAACCACGGGCCACCGAGAGGGCTCCCTCTGCTCTCTTCCAGTTTTCTTTTCTGCCTCTGTTCACCCCTCTCTGTAATTTTCCACCTGTATTAACCTGAAAAGCATACTATTCATCTAAACAACCAAAAAACATTGAACAATTAAAAGTAAACATGGAAATTTCCCAACTCCATAGAGGTGGTACTAACATCATGGTAAGTGACTCACTTCTGCTAGGAGACCATACAGCATTATTGATCCATAACAACATTGTCTGGCTTTTTACCTTCTAATCCCCTAGTTAGCGAGCCATTGCTTATGAAGAAATCAACCCTCAGAGATGTAGCTGGCTCCCCAGACCGTGATCTGTGAGGTTTCATTCCACATCAGCATGCAGGGCTTGGATTCAGCCCTGGTCCAGTGGATCACAAGAGACCTATGATGCACCAGTTCCCTCCACAAGGCCCTGGGGTGATATTTGTCAGTGCCGACAATCAGTTTGGAAGATGCCTCATCCCCTTTTTCTGCTTTAGCCAGGTTCCAGTTTCTGGCCCAACTCTGTCAGTTCCCCTGTCCCCCCCTCAAATGACATGGATGGCTAGTCAGCTGCAATGGACAGGCCCAGCATGTGATGCCAAATGTGTAAGTCCAATGGTATTTAATATGATCTTTTCTCAGGGCATGCATTACAGGTCGAAATTCTAGGTGTCTCGCCAGGGTTGCTGGTGAAATGTCTTGGAACAAGGAGCAAGTTGAACCCTGAAAGGTTCCTTGCTGCTTGGAGTATTAATTCCTTAGTTTTAAAGGAGTGAAGCTTTGCAAGTACATCTCTAGATCATCTCGCACCCCTGAGGTTTGTGGCCCACTCTTTTCACTCTCTCAATACTCACTTCCGGGTGGTTCTTGCCCAGGAGCTCCACAAAGAGGCCCTTCACAAATGCTTCCAGATCTGGACCCTCACAACCCTCCTCCAGCCCCCTGATTCGTATGTTATCTCAACAAGATCGATTCTCCAAGTCTTCACATTTCAATAGGGCCAATTGGAGTTGGAATTGGAGATGTGACGTACTCTGTTCGAGTGAACGTATGCATTGTTCCATATCTTGTTGTTTATTGTCTAAGTCCAGCATCTAAGTGCCAACAGAGTTTATGACTGATTGGAGTAAGGCCAGCGGTATCCCATATTCACTTTGAAGGTTTCTAATGAGGCGGGTATGTCCGTGTTAAGTTCCTCCTGTAATTCCTTCTTAAAGTCCCGAAGAGAGGTACATAGGTCCTCCTTGGTGCAAGCCATTTCCGCCCCTAACTGTGATATAGTGGTCTGGTCACGGGGGGCTGCTGGGATAAAGTAGTTGGACACTCTATTAGTTTGGGACCTCTTAGGGGGCATATAAGGTGTCACTAAGCCTGGGTAGTATCCGTAAAGTTAATGTCCACCACACGGGGGCGATCCCTGGGCCGAGGCCATACCTGGGCAATTCGCTTTGTTATAGTAAGGTGCCACGTACAATGCCCACACCTTAAACTCTTTCAGCACCTCAGCCTTCTTCCCGGAGCAAAAAGTGCCCCGATCTGGCTCCTTAAGTCTCTTCTCCGGTTGCTCCATCCGTACAAGGCCTGGTATTCACAATGTCCCATCCCCCCAAGCGGACCAACACCTCTCTCCCAAGGGATTGCGATGGAGGGTGCATGGCAGTGTCACCTGCCTCCCCAATCCAAGCGGCATCTGAATTTGTCATCCTCTTCGGGCCACTAAGCCAGACACAGGGCACTCAAGGTCAAGTCCTTCTTGATCCTAGAAGAAAATTCAGGTTGGGGAGGCTATGCCCGGCACATCGCAGTCGCTGTCTTAAAGTCAGGCACCTTGGGCCCGATTGTCAGCGAACAGTGCTTGGTTTCACATGTCCCCTGGCTACAGCACTAACCTCCCCAAGTGGCATTGTTTCTCCGGACACCATCCTGTTGTGTAGCCATTTTAGCTAAAGCTCGATGCACGTTATTTTAACACACTAGGCCAAGCCACTGTGCACCTTTATTCGGATTCATTGTATTATTGTTACAATGGCCACTTTTACGGTCTTGTTTTATTTTCTGTTTATCTACACGTTTTCGCCTAAGCCAGCACTCTGTTCTCAAACAGGACATTCTTGCTAACTCTGTGCTTCTTCCAAGGCTACAGCATGGTACATTGCCGGTGAACATGGTAAAAGTTTAGTCTCCAACATTCGTAGAAATCACACATCCTTACGTAGGGACATTTTCTCAGAACATCAGCTGTGTTGTTATAAAAACACTTCCTTGTCCCTTACACGTTAGAGGGAGATTCCAGCCAGAGAACCACAACTGTATGCTGATTGCCGAATGCTTCGCTACAGATGCTAACGCAGACCGCAGGCCTTTGCTCAGGTATGGGGGATGATGTCTTCCCAGGGGAACCTGAAGGGCAGAATTAGAGCTTAACATGCTGTGCTCTATCCTAGTCTAGGTAGGAGTTAGTCTATTGACCGTAGTGACAATATGATAGCGTTATATTTATGCTTCACTCTCCTCGTCCCAATTTGAATACTATCATTCTGTGTTGTCCTGGTTATTGCAGCTCATGCTTTGCTCTCTAAGATACAGTTGTTTTATTAAAGTCATTATTAAAACATATACTGCCTCTGTCATTTATTTATGAGACTAAGGTAACTTAGAGAAACGGATGATACCTGAGTGACCACGGCTTCCCCGAGAAACCAAGTATGTGTTGCGCTCGGCTGCCCAGTCATCCCTATCCTTGGGTAGAGATGAGGCACTGCTAGTTAGCCGGAGAAAAACCCGGATTGGAGTGGCAGGTGTCACCCGCAGTGGGTTTGACTCAGTCTCCCACACCGTGGGCAATTCTGCCACTCAAAATCCAATAGTCTCATTAGAATAATGAGAGCCTACGCGACAATCCCTCATGGCTTCATCAGGGGGAGGGCCGCCTGGTCCATCTCCACTCCACCGTGTCGTCACGGTTCTACGGCACGTCCCCCAAATGCCCAACTCATCCTCTATCGACCCCTTACTGTCCGATCCCGGTCTGCTTTGGCGTCTCGGTTCCTACTCATGCTGTTTCTATGGCCTCGAATCTGGCTGCTCGCTGCTCCAGTCACCCAGGCCGCACTCCTTGCAGTGTTTGACAATCTGCGGCTTGCCTCAGGAAACTTCCTCCTTTGGTCCCCAGGGGAGGCTTCTCAACAGCTCAGTTTTCGTGGGGGGACCTCCACGTGCGGCCCGTCCTTGTTAGCAGGCAGGATGCCTTTAGGGAACGTCAGACAGCAGTGTAGAATTAGGTTTCCATGTGGAGCCTCAGTGGATCACATCCACTCAGCCATGTTGGTTGGCCATACCCCGTTGGAGTTTTCTAATAAACTCAGATCACCAATCTACATCAGCCAAGTGAATGCAATAAGCTGTAGGCAAGTTCTGTTACTTTAATTGTATGTGGTATCCACCCTCAATTTGGATATCCAAATCAAAAAGTCTATCATTGGGGTTAAGCACTTGATTTGGACATTGTGAAATCATTAGTCGGTCCCACCACCAGAAACTCTTGAAGAGTCTTGCAAACTTTTGTGAATTATGTTGCACTGTTGAGCCATGTTTTCACTGAAGTTTGTTTAGAAGGAGCACCCTGAGTATTTGTGACATGCTTAGTGGACGTTCCTTCCACTTTCTTCTTTTTGAATTGGGGTTATTGCTGCGAAGTTTCACTTCCTTTTTTATGATGGGATCAGAAGAGAGTTGAGAGTCCTATTTTGGTTTCACTTACTCCTCCTGTCTGTGTTCACCTCGTCCCACTCCATCTGACTTTCTTTCTGAAGAGTCATGAAAGGAACAAGAAGAACTTGCATCAGAATACTGATTGATACCTTTTTACCTCAGTTGCATATATTTTAACAATTTTAAAAGAACTCTGTTTGCAGAGGTCCACCCTGTGTTTTCTGTTTATCTTTTTTCTTTGGCTTATCTCGGCATTTTATAGAAGACTTAGTTGTCTCCTTGGTGGTATCTGTGTCAGTGTGTTTTTTACGTTAAGGCTTGCCAGGCCTGCTTCCCAAATTATCATGACCTATAGATGCGCAGGTCTCACAAATAATTTTAGATTGCTCGAATTCCTGATCTACAGGAGGGACTAACGCAAGTTGCACCAAAGATGATGCCTCCCCTTTAGTATTACTTAAAATCATTGAGCGTACTGTGGCAAAATTGCAAATTCATTTCATCCCTAAATCCAGGGGAGGGTCTGCTCCATATTCGTTTTGAATTTGCTTTAGCACTTCATGCAAAACAGCAATTGATGGGGTACAGTGTGTTATAGGGTATATGACAGCAAAGACAATACCCCATGATGCACAATCTTCATCTGGAAGAATAATGCCAAGTGGAAGACACATAGGCCCTCATTATGACCCTGCCAGTCAAAGACCGCCAGGGTTGTATTGGCGATCGTACCGCCAACAGGCTGGCAGTACAATTCGCCATATTTGACGCCGGCGGTAGCACCGCGGTCACACCGCCGGGACCGGCGGTTTTCCACCATCGTTGTCCCGGCGGTTATAATATAATATAATATAAGCATGGGCAGTGCAGGGGCCCCCAGGCACAGCCCCACCCTGCTTTTCACTGTCTGCATAGCAGCTGCACCCCTCGCACGGGCGCAACACGGCCAGCTCCATTAGGAGCCGGCTGCAATGTTACGGCCGACATCCCCGCTGGACCGGCCGGCGGAAACTCTGTTGATGTTGAAATGCGGCCAGCGGGTTTGCGGCCGCATAGGTATCCGCTTGGCGGTTCAACCTTGGCGGGCGGCCTCTGCCACCCGCCAAGGTTGTAATGAGGGCCATAGTGAGAATTCTAAATTCATTTTCGGGGTCCTGTATGGCAAAACACTGCTTCAAGCTGGTTTGTGTTTTTTGTGCAATCCAAAATGCAATTTCCTCCCAATTGGTGGGTATTTTACACATAATGGTGTTAAGGGTAACTGGACTAATAGTGGACACAGCAAACTGTGGTTGCCAAGCTTGAACAGCCTTCTTCTCACACTGTGACAGAGGTGCAGAACTGCTACTGTGGTTCATGTAGCACAAACAGGTTGTCTCCTCACAAGCACAGAAAAAGGAATCAAAGCATCACGTACTGATTGTACAGCCCTGGACTGAATGTGCAGACTACAGGGCAACAATGCCTTTCAGGAATAAATCCGTACACAGCACATTCTTGTGTTAGAGGAAAAATATGTAAAACAAAGCACCATTTAAAAAAGATGTTCAGGTAAAGCTAAAAATCTAAAATGTAAACCTAACATAGGACATGCAACACCTGCTGGAGATGTTGTATTAGGATGGGGTGGGATATGGTTTTGAAGGCAGTTGATAGGTCTAGAAGGATGAGGACTGCAGTTTCCCCCCTGTTGAGGATGTCATAAGGACTCTCATACACTGAAGAGACTGCTGGATTTGTGGCGGCGGCCCCTCTTGGTTGTAGGTGACTGAGTCACTCCCACAGCATTTGGCAGCTGTCAGCCCCAACTCTCCCAACTCACTAGCAGCACCTCCCCAAACCCCAAATGGAAAAGGTGATTTGTGAAAACCTCTCAGGCAAAAAAAGAGATGCAGGACAGTTTTCAATACATTTATTGAAAAGATTGCAATCTATGATCAAAATGCATGAGCTCCAATGATTAGGATAATGAGGAATAACAGAATCTGCATTGTGAAAATTAGAAATGTAAATATGAACAACCCCAACATATTGTCATGGCATAAGCATAAAATTCCTACCTAAAAGCCTAATCTCTACCCCCTAAGCGAGAGCATGGCGATGTAAGCCAAATCTGTCCGTACATTGTCCATGAGAAGCACATCCTACCCCCGTTACCTTGGTACAGGTTAGGCTGCCAGTCTTCAAACCGGGATCCGGGGAGACACAAAGGATGAGGACTCCCAAAAAACAGCATGCACCATGGATGTAAATTCTGTCTGGAACCCCCTCTAATGCGATTTGTCCCCACAAGATGTTTTTATATGGGACATGTTCATGTACAGAAGCCTGACGCGGGTATGTACCTAAGCACTGGACTGTTTACGCAGTTTAGGGGCTGGCTGTGCCTTGCATCCTGTTCTTGCAATTCAGAGGAAAAGAACTTGATCCAAAGTATGTCATCCATAGCACTGATAATGACATTTTCTCAGAATAGCAGTTGATGATGAAAGTAAAACAATGGCACTAAAAGAAGCAATAATAAAATGAACACAGAAATGTAGAGCATAATAACTGGATAAAAGGACAAAGGACACAGGCCTCAAGCCTAAGCTAAGCTATCATTGTGCCCAAACGACCAACGATAATGGACCCATCACAAGGATCATCTGTGTATTATCCATTGCTGCTATAAAGACAGTTTTATAGGTCTGGATCTTGATTGTGTGGTGTTGAGAAGCTGGTGTTTGGTGAGGTGGCCAGAGAGGTGCTTGTTGGTAGCTTTTTCCAGGACTTTGGCTGGATAGGTAAGGAGGGAGATCGTTCCGTATTTTCAGGTTTGCTTGGGTCAGTCAAGGATTTCTCTAGGTGGGCGTTGACAGCTGCATGTTTCCATGGTTCCATACGGGAAGCTGTGCTGATAGAGGTGTTGAAGAAAGGGGTTAGGGCATCAATGATAGGGTTTGCTCCCATGTAAAAGGTGTGGTGGGGGTAGGTGTTCGCCGGGGACAGGAATGAAAGGTCTTCATGATGGTTGTGGATTCCTCTGTGCTAAAGGTGTCCTATGTGGTGGTTGTGTTGACTTTGTTTGTCACTGGGAGCCTTCAGGGGAGGGCTAGGGGGTTCAGTTGAGGGGGAAGTTGCTGTATGTGGTTGCGAGATTGCTTCAGAGAGAGGTCACTGTAAACGGTATTTTCTGTGCCATATGTGATTTAGCACTCAAGTGGAGCTCATGTCCCAACCCTTCCTCCTCCTTCCTCGTTCTTTCTTTCTCTCTCCATTTGCCATGGCTTGTTCTATCAATGTAATGGACGCCAGGGCAGCAGCCCAGAAGTCCCTTTTCGATCTGGTTGGTGTAGAGTATAGGCCTAGTGTGGCTACTCCTTGCTACCACACAGTAACACTTCAACTTCCTTCTGCTTTCTCTCATGTCATGCTGCCATCTTGTTTATTTGCTCTTTTGTTGACATTGGTACCTAGATATTGACTTTCCAAATGGAGTATTTTTTTGTTTTTGCTGACATTTTACACTACAGACTTAAAGGGCTCTTCTAATTTTAGAACTAGCTTTGTATATTTGTAATCTGTCAGGCGCAGATCTAGCACAATGGTGGTTCTCTCTTTTTACTCTGGCATTTTCAGCCCTCCTAAAAGATATACTTGGTCTCAATACTAATGACTAAGCAAAAATGCAATGACAAAATAAATTCATTGTGTTCGTTTACGCAATACTCTATAAAAAACTATTCTTTCTTTATGTATGGGTTTAAAAAAACGGAATCACAAGTTACAACACAATCAATGCGTGTTTTTCAATGATTCAAGTACAGTGAGAAAAAGGTTTAAGCTTTTTTTAGATGAGTTTGATATTCAAAAGGGAGATTATTAATATCTTGAAATCACACCACATGGAATGCTCTGCACAAAACAGAGTACTCATGGCTGACATTGGTAAATGAGAGCACATTGTGTCATGCTGCATTGTGACCAAGGCCCTGAGCTGCCATTAAAGATGGAATCAAAGACCAAAGCCTCTTAGAATTACCAGGCAATTCATTGGTGCCATTCAGAGAAACAACTATATGACGCCATTCAAATACCAGGCAGGGCTCCTTGAGCAGTTCTAGTGCTTGGTTTGAATTATTAGGTGAAAGCTTTCAAGCTCGAGGTCATCCCTCCACCAACCCACTCACTTCTGATAATAAACTTTCTTTACAGTTAGATTGAACACATATAACCCGAGGATTCATTCCATTTCTGTTTCGTTGCTGAGTTGCACGTTTGAAATTGCAGTTTACATATTCTATAATTTGCTTCTATTGTAAGTTATTTCCTACCAATGAGCTATTGGGTGGCTGCAAACGACAATCATACAGTTCATGCTAAAATGCTAAAATGCCTAGCTGTGGGTCTGGGGCCCTTTGACCCTGCCCTAGCAATAGGTGAATCTGACTTCTGTACTTGGTTAATAACTAAATAAATGGAATAAATCAGCATTCATCACTGATGTTTCAAATATGCTAATATAAGCAACGATTTTTACCATGAAACAGGAAGATAAGCTGTGACAATCAAACAAAAGACAAGTTGGATTCACAAACTACCGACATTTATAAGTTCAAATACATGTCAGTAATTCAAAAACACTTAAAATGCACTGGAAGTCGTGCGCTTTTGGGCATCCCATGATAGGACAAGTTTAAAAGTATGCGAGTTTAAAAAAAATGCGTGAGCATGTGTGAATTCAGAAGAGCATACTTACAAGCACCTTGCACCACCAGGGCATCACTGCTCCAGCAGCACAAAGTGCAGACTCATATCTCCGAGGCCGTGCAAAGCCACTTTGAGAGGTTTTTCAGGGCTTCGTAGTTGTGGTGTATGGCAATGCCTTACACTGTGTCAGGGGGGCATTTCATGGGTGCTGCAGTGGATATTCCCACTCAACAAGTATGGGTTTTGACTCATTCCCAGATTTACAAGGATGTGTCAACCTTGGAATGTTTAAAAACTCTACGCCTGCCCAGGAGAGATGTAATGAGGAAAAATATCTTAATTTATACTCATTTCTTCCACTTTCTATGTGTGTTGCATTGTGTGTTTTTTGCCCACCCAGGGGCATGTTAATTTCGAAATAAGTAAAAAAAAAAAAAAAATGAAATTGTCTGGGGGTCGGAACTTTCAAATTGCCGTAGAGCAGCACAGCAAAAAGATTCAAGGCACTGCCCTGCACCAATTTTTTGCAATCATACCCCATACTCTTTTTGACGTCACATTCCCTGCCTACAATCAGAGATGTATTCATGTCAAGGACCAAAATAATAAGGGTCATTTACACTCTGGCAAACGGCTTACTTGCCAGACAGAGTGGGGAAGGACCATCTGTCTAAGAGCTGTAAAGAGAGCTGCAGCTGTGACAGCTCCCTTCAGAGCACTGAAAATGTTCAGAGCGTGTGCTATGTTTAAAGTGTCCACTTCCCAAACTGTTTTGTACTGAGGAAATAAACCGTAAAAGCACAATCAATCAATCAGCGTTTGCTAAGCACAGCTACTCATCTATGAGGGTCTCAAGGAGCTAATGGTGTGTGGGGGTGTGTGGAGCGTCCATCGGTAAGGCGGTTCTTCAAATATCCATGTCTTCAAACAGCCATGTCTTCAGTTTTTTCGCAAAGTTGAGGAGGGGTGTAGTCTGTCTGAGGTGGGGCGGAAGGGCGTTTCAGGCTGTGGGGGCGAGGTAGGAGAAAGAATGTCCCCCTGTTCTTGTTTTTCTGATGCTAGGTACTTTGGCGAGAGAGAGCTGGGCTGAGGGTAGGGTCCTGTGGGGTATGTGGAAGTAAAGTAGACTGTTCAGGTAGGCTAGTCTGGTGTCGTGGAGGGCTTTGTATGAGTGGATGAGGATCAGAAAGGTGATTCTTTTCTCTATGGGGAGCCAGTGTAGTGTGCGCAGGTGTTTGAAGATGTGACAGTGTTGGGGTAGGTCGAGGACCAGTCTGACGGTGGCGTTCTGTATGTTTTGTAGTTTGCGGGTAAGTTTCTTGTTGATTCCGGCGTAGAGCATGTTGCCGTAGTCCAGTCTGCTGGTAACGAAGGCATGTGTGACGGTATTTCTGTATTGGAGGGGGATCCATTTGACTGTCTTGTGTAGGAGGCAGAGGGTGCGGAAGCAAGTGGATGTGATTGAGTTGATTTGGTGGTCCATGTTGAGTTTGGAGTCCAGGATGATTCCAAGGTTCGTTGGGGTGCGTGGGCTTCCGAGGGTGGAGGGCCACCAGGAGTCGTTCCACGCATCGGGTTGAGGGCCCATGATGAGCACTTCAGTTTTGTCTGAGTTGAGTTATAGGTCGCTGCTTTTCATCCAGTTGGCGACTTCTCCCATGCCTTCGTGGAAGTTCTGTCTGGCTGTGTTGGGTTCGTTGGATATGGAGAGGATGAGTTGGGTGTCATAAGCGTAGGAGACAATGTTGAGTCCGTAGATTCTGACGATGGCGGCTAGTGGTCTTCCGAAAGTCCACAAGAATGAGACGGATCCTCCCTTTCGACCCATTGTGTCTACGGTAGGGTCCATTACGGAACCACTATCAAAATATGTGGAAACATTTCTTAAAATGAGAGTAGTTCAACTCCCTGCATACATTAAGGATACGGGGCACATTATTTCAACCTTGGAAGGGGCCAGTTTCAATCCAGATATTGAGTTTCTGGTGACCATGGACATTGAGGCCCTGTATACAAATATCCCACAACATGAAGCCTGGCAGGCGGTTCGTCAAATGTTTGACAAGGAAGGCATGACGGACCATCTGCTGTTCGTCCTCGATTGCCTTAAGATTGTATTGGAAAGTAACTTTTTTGAATTTGATGGAGAGACCTATCAGCAGAAGAAGGGAGTCAGTATGGGAGCAGCTTGTGCTCCAAGTGTTGCCAACATCTATGTAGGTCTATTCGAACAGACTCATATATACAATGAAATTGCCCCTTTTTATGAGAATATCAGGCTCTGGTCAAGGTATATAGATGATGTCTTTTTTATCTGGTCAGGACATGAAGAACAACTGGAAGAGTTCTGTAATTGGATCAATTTATGTGACACAAATCTTAAATTTTCCATTCATAAAAGCAGGGACAAAATTGAGTTCCTAGATATTTGGATAAAAAGTCAGAACTCTCAGCTAGAGGTATCACTCTATACTAAACCTACGGCAAAGAACACCATTTTGCACTTTGATAGTTACCACCCTAGAAGTCAGAAACAAGGTGTTCCCTTTAGTCAGTTTCTCCGCATTCGCAGAAACTGTACGGAACTGAGTGATTATAACATACATGCAGACGTGCTTCAAGAAAAACTACTTCTGAGGGGATATCCTAAGAGACTGATTAGAGATTCATACAAACGGGCAAAATACTATAATAGAGAGAGTATGTTCCAACAATGCACAAAAGAACCTAAACAACAACTAGTTTGTGTTATTCAACATTCAAATTTGAACAATAGAATCAGGAAAATAATCAACAACAATTGGCAAATTTTGAATAGTGATCAAACTCTTAAACCTTTGGAGCGACCTCTTTTGGCTTTTAAAAAAAATCAGAACATCCGTAACAAATTAGTTAAGGCAGCCCTACCAAGAGAAAAAGAATTCTGTCAAAAGTCTATTACTGGTACTGTCCCAGTGTTGGGAAATCACCGTTGTGGAATCTGCAAAGCATGCCCCAAAGCCATTGTAAGCGATTTATTAGTATGGGGACAAAAGAAATACAAATTGCGTGACTTGACTAACTGTAGAACCTCGAATTGTGTGTATTTGATTACCTGTCCCTGTTCAGCGGGTTATGTGGGAGAAACTGGACGTGAAATTAGAGTACGAATTTCAGAACATCTATCGAATATTTGAAACAAAAGGGAGGGAGCTCCCTTGGTGCAACACTGGTTGAGAGAAAAACACGAGCTAGATGATCGGATGTGGACGGTTCTGGAAAAAATCAAGGACGTCCCTGGCAAAGTAATGGAAAATATAAGAAAGAAGCGGGAAGTGTTTTGGATTTTTACCCTGGACACACATGATAAAGGTCTCAATGAGTGTATACCTTGGGAAAATGCTCTAATTTGAATCCTTCCTGATGTGTGTTTTCTTGTCTAGGAATTAATGATCTTCTCACATCTTGGGCAGCACCAGCTGTTTTGTTTTTTTCTTTTTTTCTTTAAAGACCTTCGATTCTGCTATATAAATAGAGAGGTCTTGGTCTAAGGTAAAGGAAAGATGTATATTTATACATCTGCCATTACTCTCTAGGGGCATGCTGCAATAAACCACTTTAGGAGTCGGTGTTTCCTTTTTTATTAATTTTTTATGCTTTTATTTTTCTTTTTTTATTCTGTATCCCATTTTTTGCATGGTTCTTTTTTAATTATATACTTTATGATTTGATCTTTCTATTTTGAATTATTCTTCTGTCTTCGGTTTTTCTCCCTACAGTTGGTTACATTGAAAACCTCTCTAAGATGGCCGACCCTATTCTTAGATGCCTCTTGAGCACGAAATCGCACGATTTCGTCTGACGTCTCGCGGTCTTTACCGCGAGTAGGAGTTGAATGCCTGACCTTAAAATGGGGAATGCCGAACTCGCAACCCTTGATCGGGCGTTCTTTACCAATAGTCGCCATAAAAGAATTCGGCATATCAGAAGGTAGGCTATTCCCTCCTGAAAAATCATAGTTCCCAGTTAAACGAGGGGTTCTTTTCGTACTGTTTTACTTGAAACAAATAGTCTTTTAGTTTATATGTTCACTCGCTTTTTTTCATCTACCGAGGAATCATTCTATCTAACCATGAACTTAGTGGGATGTTGAAATTGTGGTTAAGAATGTCTGTAATATATTTGAGTAGATTCACAAATTATTATGGACACGGGATTCTAGATAATTTTGATATAAAAAAAGAGATAAGAGAGAACGGTTGAGGTAAGGGATCTCCATTTTTGTTATACCATTGACTTACGCTTTTTTCCCCCCTTCCCTTTTTTACATATAGATGGAAGACTGATGGAAGTTATGGGTATCTATTCCTTTGGGAATTTGGCTATTTTGAAGAATATCTTGGTATGAGAAGGAATAAGTTATTGTATTTATAGGTTAAAGGTTGGTCCCTTAGATTTATAGATTATTTTATTTATTTAAGGTGGTCCGTTCGGAAAACAGGGATAGATCTGTGAATCTTGCTCTGTGCCTGCATAAGGAGCCACTGAGGATCAGAATTTGAAGTTAGAGAATCAGTCCCTCTGTGCGCTCTCTCTCTGAGGGAACGCACCATCATTGTCATCTGGTATTTATTACTATCAATATACCTGGTGTGGAGATTATTTTGGGAGAACACATATATTTGATGTGTTCTTTGCATGTACTTGGTGTTCTAATTTTCCTGCACTGGCTTTTGAGGTTGAATCTTTTTTACTTTTTATTCTTTAATCACGTTCTTTTTCCTCCTCTTATATTTGCATTTTTCCACCCCCCTTTTTCTTTGTTTATGCACTTTGGATTCTTTTGGTGACATTTCGCTTGTGGTATTATGTAGGTGGTTATTTGGATCTCAAGGAATCGGACTAAATGTATTTTTGTGTTATCATTTTTTATGTTTATCAGGATTGATTCGGGTGGGAAGGACAAGAATCTAAAAGACCTGCGACATTAGTTACTTAATATTGAAAAAGGAACTGCCCTGACGAAGGCGGTCTTACAAATTGGATGGCTACCGCCGAAACGCACGTAGGCTTAGTTCCTACAGTTGTTACAATGGACTATGAATTTTAAGGTCCAAGTGATTAAATTTTGGCTTAAGTTTCTACAGTTGTTACAATGGACTATGAATTTTAAGGTCCAATTGATTAAATTTTCTTTATGAATTAGGTGGAGACGCTATTTAGTTCTGAGTTATAACATGTCATTATTATGAACATTATTAAGACTCTAAAAAGAAAGAAAACGTGTACATTTAATTTACATCTTATTATATCTTGGACAATTTGGATTTTCTTCTGTCAATGTTATTTTTTTATTATCTGTTGTGTCTTGTCTTGTGTAACACTGTGTCTTTGTTTATTCATTATATATATGTGTGTGTGTCTTTCCTTGTGAATATGTAAATATTTATATATCTAATTTTGATTATTGCGTTCTCATGTTGTTGTACATACATATGTAATAAATATCATTTTTCATATTTTTGTTATCTTGACTTTTTGGTTGTTTATATTGTAGACAACAGTGAGCATTAGTTGTAGCTCATTTTCTCTTCTTGTACTCAATGGCGGCTAGTGGGGCCATGTGGATGTTAAACAACGTGGGGCTGAGGGAGGATCCCTAGGGAACTCTGCAGGTGGTGGGTCTGGCAGCCAAGAGGAAACGGGGAAGTCTTACTCATTGAGTTCTGCCAGAGAGGAAAGATCAGATCCAGTTGAGGGCCTTGTCTCTGATGCCGGACTCATGAAGTCTGCGTATCAGGGTGTGGTGGGAGACTGTGTTGGAGGCCGCAGAGAGATTGAGCAGGATGAGGGCCGCAGTCTCTCCCTTGTCTAGCAGGGAGTGGATGTTGTCCGTTGCGGCTAGGAGGGCTGTTTTGGTGCTGTGGTGTTTTCTCAAGCCAGATTGGGAGGCATCGAGGATATTGTGGTCGATGAAAGTGACGAGTTGGCTGTTGATGGCTTTCTCAATGACTTTCACTGGAAAAGGGAGCAGGGAGAGGGGCCTGTAGTTCTTGAGGTCGGTGGGGTCCGCTGAGGGTTTCTTGAGTAGAGAGTTGATCTTGGTGAGTTTACAGTCATTGGGGAAGGAGGCTTCTGCTAGGGAGCGGTTGATGGTGAGGCAGAGCTTGGGGGTGATGGTTTCAGAAGCTCTGCTGAAGATGTGGTGGGGGCATGAGTCTGTGGCGGCCCCTGAGTGTACGGTCCTCATTGTCTTCAGTGTATCTTCGGTGGTGAGGGGGGTCCAGTTGGTGATTGTTGGTTTTTGGTGTCGGTTCCGGTGGAGGGGGTTCTGCACATGAGTTGTCCTTGCTGAAGTTGTTGTAGATGGTCTTGATTTTGTGGTGGAAGTATGTGTTGAGTTTGTTGCAGAGATCTTGTGAGGGTGGGATGTCCGTTGCTTCGCTGTTGGGTTGGGTTGGGGGAACTCCTTGATGATGCTGAAGAGTTCCTTGGTGTTGTGTGCATGTGAGAATATTCTTTTTAGTATTGCTTTCTTTCTGGTGCTTTTGATGAAATGGTGGTGTGTGGTGGTGGCGGCTCTGAAGTTGATTTGGGCTTCTGTAGATTTGGTGTTTCTCCAGATTTTCTCAAGGCGTCGACATGTGCGTTTGGATTCTCAGAGTTCTGCGGTGAACCAGCTGGCTTTCTTGGCGTGGTGCTGTTCTTATTTTTGAGGGGGGTATGGTGTTGGCACAGTTGGCGATCCACTTGTGCAAGGTGCGGGCTGAGATGTTCGGGTCATCGTTGTGTGCGATGGGGGGACAGAGTTGGTGAGAGTTGTGGTGAGCTGGTGCTCGGTGATTCTTGCCCAGCTTCTCAGTATGGTTGGTGTTGCGGTCTGATTTTTTCTCAGTATAAAATTGAAATGGCCCCAATGTGAATGCAGTTTACTTCTTGTGTGGAGGTCATTCTATATTTTCCCTTCCGGTGACCGTCACACTTAATATTAACCCGTAAGGTGTGTGTGATAGCCAGTGGCACACACACACCTTCCCTGGTCACCTGGGTGGGCTTAGATTTTTTTTTAAAGCCGGTGGAGATGTGCTATAGCTTCTACGTCTCCCCCACACCCGCTCCCACCCATCTGTGATGTCAGCGCCCCACCGGAGTGGCCATCAAAAGGCGTCCGGTGAGGTTTTAGGGGGTTTTAGATGCCCCCATGTTTGAGAGTCTCCCCTTTCCAGCAATGCCTCTCACAAACAGATTCCTGGTCATGGATCGCGGAGCACCACGATCCATGGTCCAGAAAACCCACTAGGCCCCACTACTCCACAAGGGAATTGACAAGGGGGGGTCGGCCCAAGTGATTAGGGGCAGGCCTCCCCACCAGGGGGCATATTAATTTACAAATAAGGTTTTTTTTTCCCTTGGGGGTGCAATTGCAGCCCCCTGGTGGTAAAAAATGGCTTTAAAAAATATTAAAATTGTCAGGGGGATGCCCCCCTGATACACGGACCAACCCCCATGGGGCCTAATTTATTTTTTTATAGATGTTTGATTTCCCTGGGGGCTCCGATCGGCCCCCAGAGAAACCACACATCTAGTGAAAAAAATATATATATTTCTCTCTCTCCATATATATCCCTCTTTTTATACATATGTCGTTTCTCTGAGGGCCTATTGCGGCCCCCAGGGAAACCACGCATATATAAAAAAGTGAACTATATATATTTAAAATATATGGAGAGAGAGAAAGCAATATAAACATATGTGTGTGTAACTATATATATAGGTATATGTTTAGATAGATAGATAGATAGATAGATAGATAGATAGATAGATAGATAGATAGATAGATAGATAGATAGATAGATAGATAGATACACACACAACTTTCGTGCAACAATAAAAATGCCAAGCTAATGATTGTGATTACGTTTCTGCTAGAAAGAGAGATCGGCATTTTGCTGTAGTTTTGCTATAAAACTGCACAGAGGGATAGCATGTCTGCTGCAAAGAGCAGATCTGTGTTTTCCGTGGATAGCTGAGTCAATTAGCAAAGCCAGCCATTACCATCACTTAAAAACAAAACAAATGTATGTAACAGTGGGGCGATGAAGAGGTGGCTGTTTTGCTGGGTTGTAGTGAGGGAATACAAGGAGGAGGTCATGGGACGGGAGCACCATAAATTATTATCTCACTGGGCGCCACCAGCGCTATAGTCTGTGATGATGTGTTTGTGGCCAGGTGAAATAATAGTGTGTCGTTTTTTTTTTTTTGTCCTTGGAGAACCAGATGATTGAGGGAAGAAGCGAAGGTAAGGAGTCCGATGTTATTTACTGTTGCACACATCACTCACACACACACACACTAGAAATTTTGCAAACAACATATCTGTCTTCTATGTAGGTTAGTGTTTTAGAAGGACAGTTTAGCCAGTAGCGGAGATGGAGTCTCATTGGATGACTGCAGCGCAAGTCCTAACTCAGGTTATGAGGACAGCTCTGAGGCAGTAGCAGAGACTGAGACAGCAGATATTGAGACAGCATCTGAGGGAGACAACAATGGAGCAGAAACTGGGAGTGATTTTTCAGTTGGCGGAGTCCCATCCGAGGACTCCTCTTCCAGTGATTCTGAGAGAGATGATGAGGAAAGTCATCCTGCCTCTTCGCAAACACAGCCTGTGCAGCGAGACAACAGTAGTAGAATAGCCTAACCCAGTGAGCAGGCTTGTGCAGCAACCAGCATAGACAGAGTGCTCCCTTAGCAGCCCCCCAATTTAGTTCAGCCCCAAATTCCACCTTTTACGGCAATGCTGGATGTAAAGTTGATACAGCCAACCTTTTGTCAATTGACTATGTCCATCTCTTTTTGGATGTTGACTTCCTTCAGCAAATTGTGCTGCAAACAAATTTGTGTGGTGAACAAATTCTGAGGGAACATGAAGGCAATCTAGGGCCCCATTCTAGGGCACACCAGTGGACTCTCACTTCGGTGGAGGAGTTGAAGTTATTTTTAGGCCTTACGCCCAAAGTAGGGTTAGTGCAGAAACCAACTTTGCAGTCCTACTGGTCTGCTGGCACCCCACCTTCGCACCGTACATGAGCAGACATCACATTTTGCCATTGCAGCACATGCTGCCTTTCAATGACAATTCTGCTGCATTGTCCCGGGACTATCCAGACTATGGCGTATTGTTATAAATTCGGCCTGCCATGGAACATTTGTCTGCCAGGTTTCCAAGGATTTATAATCCTGGAAAGAATATAGCAGTCAATGACTCCATGATCCTGTACAAAGGTTGGCTGCTGTTTAGGGAGTACATTGTGAGCAAAAGAGCTTTCTATGGCATCAAGCTGTACATGCTGAGTGAGAGCTTTACTGGCTATGTGTACAACTTGAGGGTATACACAGTGAAGGACCCCACTCTAAAACCTGTAGGTTGCCCTGCCATGCTAGATGTCACAGGTAATATTGCATGGGAGTTTGTCCAGCCACTCCTTCACAAAGGTTATTACGTCTATGTGGACAACTTCTATACAGGGGTAGAGCTGTTCAGTGAGCTATACAAAGCTGTCACTGAGGCCTGCAGTACAGTTCATTTTCACTGCGAAGGATTCCCCCAGCAGCTTGTTTACAAGAAGCTCCAGAAATCCCAGAGTGCTGCGTTTTGTTCCAACGAACTGCTCACCGTCAAGTTCTCAGATAGGAATGATGTGTACATGCTCACTACAATTCATTATGAGAGCACTTCCCCCATCACAGTTTGGGGTCAGATTGCCGAAGTCCACAAGTCCACCTGTATACTTGATTACAACAAGTACATGTGCAGAGTGGACAAGAACGACTGGGTTCTTCACCCATAAAAATGCGAGCTGTAAAACTTGCATTTGGTACAAGAAACTGTTTACCCACCTGATCCAGATGGCAACATACAATGCGTATGTTGTTTATCGTCAGACAACCACAGGAAGACTCATGTCTTTCCTTGACTTTTCTTGACTTTCAGGTGTCTGTGATTGAAAGTCTTACTTCTGCTACAGAAGCAGCAGCTTCCACTTCATATGTTCTGGAGGGCGTGGCAAGGCTGTAGGAGCTATACTTTGTTGATAGCATTCCTAAACGCCCGAAAAGGATTGACCATGTCGTTGTTGTAAAGTTTCCTACTTGCTTTATGTTGTATCATGTTAAAGCAAACTTCTGGGAAATTGGCTGAGGTGGAGCTGCCGTTGGGTGAACCTTTCATTGGCTGTGCATCGATACCTAACATCTATGGGCCACTACTTCATTAGGCATGCAGCCACAGAATTTTTGTTCCTCTACTTCAGGAAATCATGGACTTCCTAATGACCTGCTTGACACCTTTATCTGCCATCAAAACGTGGTTGGTGTTTGTCCGACGAATGACGTGTGTATTATAGCCCCCACTCTGCACATACTGGTGGACAGAAAATATGCCATTTTGTCATGGAGTGCCCTGTGTTGCAAAATGTCAAAGGCGTGACTGTACTTAAAGTGCTTGTTAGGGAACTTATGTATGCTACACAAGGACCACCCTGATTGCCCACGAGAACCAGAGTAAGTGTAATAAGTAAAATGATGTCCAGTGGAACTTATTCACCAACATTTCTACTTGCTTTTAAAGTGTACAAACTCAATTAGTAACTTGTATCATAACCAGTGTTATTGAAAAGGAGTACAGTAAATAATATCTTGTATGATGATTGTTTTCACATCTTTAGTATACGATGTGAAAACAATCATCATTCAAAATATTGGGGCTCATTCTGAGCCCGACAGGCGCCGCCCGCCTGGAGGGAGCCGCCAAATGACCGCACCGCGGTCAAAAGACCGCGGCGGCCATTCAGACATTTCCTCTGGGCCGGCGGGCACTCTCCAAAAGAGCGCCCGCCGGCCCAGAGGAAATGCCCCTGCAACGAGGACGCCGGCTCAGAATTGAGCCGGCGTAGTTGCAGGGGTGCGACGGGTGCAGTTTGCACCCATCGCGTATTTCAGTGTCTGCATTGCAGACACTGAAATACACAGTGGGGCCCTCTTACGGGGGCCCCTGCAGTGCCCATGCCATTGGCATGGGCACTGCAGGGGCCCCCAGGGGCCCCGCAGCACCCCCTACCGCCATCCTGTTCCTGGCAGGAAATCCCGCCAGGAACAGGATGGCGGTAGGGGCTGTCAGAATCCCCATGGCTGCGGAGCGCGCTCCGCAGCCATGGAGGATTCCCCCAAGCAGCGGGAAGTCGGCGGGAGACCGCCGACTTTCCGCTTCTGACCGCGGCTGAACCGCCGCGGTCAGAATGCTCGTGGGAGCACCGCCAGCCTGTTGGCGGTGCTCCCGTGGTCGGTGGCCCTGGCGGCCACCGGCCGCCAGGGTCAGAATGACCCCCATTGTGTGCTGTACAGTTTTTCAATAACATTGGGTATGATAAAAGTTAGCGATTGTGTTTTCACACTTTCAAAGCAAAAGTAGAAAAATCAGTGAATGGGTCCCACAGGACATTTATTTGCCTTTTTTCTATAGAGACCTTAGTCAGGATTCACAAGCATGTCTGCCTTAGTTTCAACTGTAGATATGCCCACTCAGATCAAGGAATAGGTCTCGCAAGACATACTCAGACACCTTGAACTTGCATCCACAAACTGGAAGGAGTTGGATTTAGCACAGTAAGTGCACTGATGGTGCCTGATAAACATGTTTTCTTGAGCTTTGAGTAGCTAGGGATGGAAGGCATTAGTACGGGTTCACTTGGCAATTATACAGGATTAGTCAGGACTCTGAGATGACAGGGACATGAACAGGTAAGAAAAGCTTACGGTAGGTGTGTTTTACCAGGGATATTGCATAGGTAGATAGCGAATGTAGTACAAATACACATGCCATGACTTCATTTTTACCTATGGATTCAAAGCTCTTGGTGCCGCGCTTGCACTGAATGACTATGATATATATGAATCAATGTTTGACCTGCTTGCCATGTTCATCCTCCATCAAAACGTAGTAGATGTTTGCTGTATTGTAAGTGCATTACAGTTACAGCACCGCACCTAATGTTGGATGGGACTCATGCTCATGGGCTACCCTATTTGTCAAAAACGAATGTTTGGCGTAGTTTATGATGTTCTCTTTAGTGAACTGTGTGAATATTCCACAGCATGTTGCTCAGTTTGAGGAATAGGCCTTGCAAGGCATCTACCCCCAACTTGCATTCACAAACTGGAAGGAGTTGGATTTAGCACAGTGAGTGTGCTTTCTGAGTCCCATGTGGCTGTCATGGGAGCCAATAGTAAAGTTTCACTACGCATGAGTTCGGTAATGTTCAGGAAGAAGGAGACGGTTACTGACAAATGGTAAAATATAGTCAAACCTATTCTGTCCTATGATGTATGACTGTGATGGGCCATTGTCGGGCAATGGTAAGTTGATGTGAGTGAGCTGATTGGCTGGATTGGGCCCGTGGCTGGCGGATTTAAAATCTTGTGTGTTGTATGTGAATGGTGTGTGAGTGGACCATAAAGGGGCTGGTGCCGTGAAGAGGCTGCATGATTTACCTTCGGAAGGCTTGGTTTCAATATTCAGATACTTTAATAAGTATGTATGCTTTGAAACCAGAATTTCCGGAGGTGCTAATACCAACCGGTGTGAGTGGTGAATTTAGATTCCACTGCTAGGTTAGCAGGGGAAGATTTCAGTTTTCCCTTCTGGATATATTCCTTTAAGATTTTTTGAATGAAGCTTTGGGCTATTTTAGAATGAGCTTTAGATACAATCCTAGCGCTTTAAGGTTTGGGCGCTGACTGATAGGAATCCAATGTAGTTTTTAAAGAATTAGCAGAGTGCGCAAAGCAGGGATCATCTGTCACAAACCTGGCTTTAAAATTCTGAATAGTCTAAAGCTTTTTCCTGAAAGAATGTGGGATCTCCAAGTACAAAGCATTTACTTGATGTAATCGGGAGCCGGTTAACTCACTCATTGCTCAAGGTAAACTTTCAAATGTAAGAAATGGGGAGATGATCATCAATGGTCTGGTGTTCTACATGCAGGAAGGCAAAGATGGCTTTCTCAGTGTTAGATGCTGAGTTGATCTTATCTCAAAAAGTACTGTTGCCTGCATTTAAATTCTGTTGTTTGTATGCAAGCAATACTGTTTTGTGTGCAACCTTATAATTGCCAGATATCAACCCACCAAGTTCGCTCAACTCAATGAAATTTAGGGACTGATTTAAGAAAAGTGGCGTTGCACCCAGTGCAGCGCCACTTTCTATGCACCCCTTACTGCCACCATGTGTGTGCTGTTCTTGAAATATGGCACACAATGGTGCAGGGTAAGGGGCAATAGCTTCGGAAATCCTGATGCTATTGTTGTACTCAGCAAGAGTAGTGCCAGAATGTTGGCGCTACTCCTGCAGAGTACGTAGGGGCCCATTGTCTTAAATGACATGCCCCCTTTTAATATCGTCTCTGAGCAGGCGTTAAAAGTGCCATAGAAAATGGTGTAAGGAAATCTCTAGGATATCCTTCTGCCATTTTTTCAGCCCCCCTAATGGGGGAACGTCCCCCTTGCATATATTATGCTTGGTGCCGGGATGGTGTGGCGCAAGGGTTTACAAAGTGGCACAATGCATGCGTTGTGCCACTTTGTAAATATGGCGCTTGGATAAACCCACTTTAGCGCCGCCTTAGCATCAAAAAAATTAAGCTATGGCAGTGCTAAGGTGGCACTATTGCCTCTTAATTCAAGCCCTTATTTTTTATGGTTTTAGGTCTGTAGAGTACAAGGGAGCATAGTACCTACATGGTTGATTTCCTTGAGAAAGGAGGGAGACAGAGGAAACTAGTAAAGCACTACGCAATTCACCCACCACATTACAAGGAGCAAATAAATTTTGAGCAAGAGTATTAGGGGCAGATTTCCAAGCCCTAAGAGCCTCTTAGCGCCACTTTAGCGTCATTTTTTTTTTTTACTCTAAGGTGGTGCTAAATAGGCCATTCCCCCGCGCCATATTTACAAAGTGGCGCAATGCATGCATTGCGCCACTTTGTAACCCCTCGTGCCACATTATGCCTGCGCCAGGCATAATGTATGCAATGAGAATGTTTTCCCCACAGGGAGGCCTAAAAAAATGGTGCAGTGAAATCTACAAGATTTCACTACACCATTTTTCAGACATTTTTAACGCCTTAAAGTGACGCTCCTGTATTGGTCTGTTGGCCTTCATGTACTTTGCTGCACTAGGGTCAAATATTTTGGCTCTAGTTCAGCAAAGCACCACAACAGTTCCAAAAATGTTTGAGCTGTTGTGGTAATGACCACAATGGTGCGCCATATTGTAAATACGGCTCAACTATGGTGATGTTAGGGGGATGCAGGGGGACACAAGAAAAGCGGTGCATCGAGACCGATGTACTGCTTCCTTGTAAATATGCCCCTGAGTGAGCCCAGTTTTGCTTAACTTTCCCCAGCATCTACTATGTGATCAAGTGTGGAGAGCCCGATTTTTCTGCAGCACACATAGAAGGAGCAAATCGCCATTACTGATTGTTTTTGTGCAGGCAGGTGTTCTTTTAAATATGGCACATCCCTGCATTTTGGAAATGACACAGCTCAGCACAGCAAGATTGCTTGTAGCACAGCGCTGCACCATTTCCTTGTAGATGAGGCCCTATGTTTATCATAGGAATAAATAGCAGCTGGCATCACAGACTTTCATTTAACTAACGAAACCTGCAGGAACAAGGGTTTAGTTATCAATAGTGCAACAGGTTCAGTTGCACCAGAGCTTACAGGTGTGAGGGTTCACTCCTCCCCATTTAATGCTGCATTCACTTACAAAATATTAATAAAAAGAAAGCTTTTCAATCCTTTTTAAAAAAAATGCTTCAGAGGTAGATTTTCTCAAAGCTAGCAGGACATTGTTCCAGAGTCCGGCAAATAAAAAGGCAAAAGAATTTCCTTCCATTCTAGCTTTCTGGATTTTAGGGTTAATTCGAAGGCCTTGGTTACCTAATCAAAGCGAACTATTAGGAACATGCTCTCTACCTGTAATCATGTGGTAGGCCAGTCCTTTGTTCTTCAATGCTCTAAAATGATATGTGAGGATTTAAATGTAATCCTTTGACCCACAGGCAGCCAATGGAGCTTTCTCAGATGGGGTATAGTTTCTTGCCTGGGCAAATTGAGAATCAGCAATGCAGATGCATTCTGTACTGACCGAAAGCTCCGGATGAGGCCCACAGGCACCTCTAAAAAGAAAGAGTTTCCATAGTCTATTCTAGAGGTTATTGGTGCATGCACTGTAGTTTCTCACACATGAAATCGAAGGGATATTAGGCACTTTCTCACAGATTTTAGTACCCAAAATAGGATCCTGTGATGGCTCGTATTTGAGGTTTCAATGAAGGCTCTTGGTTGAATTTATTGCTCAGCTTCCTTACCATGGTAGATGAGACAGGGTGTACAAAAGGATCCTTTGGCAACCAATATTGTAACTGAAAGGTGGGGTATTGCAAAAGAAAATTATATCTTTTTTATCAGAATTGAGCCTAAGACAGGCATTTCCTATCCACCTTGCTGCTGGACTCAGGTATCCCTGAAAACTTCCGACTATGAATCCCTGAAATCTTCCCCCTACTGTCTCAGCTTCCTGCTGGAAACAAAAAGCAGCAGCATATCATCTGCATATGATATTATATTGAAACCCCACGGTCCCACTATCTTAGCGTGAGGGGCCATATACGTACATCATATTTAAATGTAGTACATAGGTACCTAATATTCTTACATGTCCTTACTCTATTACATTTAATAAAGTTACCTTCAGATTGGCACTAACAAGGAAAGTACTTCAAACACTCATTTTTATAGTTAAACAAAAACAATGTAATTCCCAAGTCACATTTTGTCTAACTCTTTCAGAAATAGTGACAGCAGACCATCACTATTGTTCTCCCTAAAGTCTCAGGATCCTTTTCAGAGTTAATTCCTAACTGTCACCTTGCAGCCTGATGACCCTCTGACAGTAGGTGTGAATGGCTCCCATGAAGGGGAACAAAAGGGTCCTGGGTGGGAGAAGGACTGACCTCCTCCTTTCAGGATGGCCTGGGGGATGTGCCTACCAAGTACAAAAGCTTCAAAATAACTTTCCCTGTCACATGCAGATGTAACACACATCTATTCCTACATTTTCCATTTTCCAGGTAGTCAGAATGGCACCAGTCCCAGTAAGGGAACTTTATTTCAGAACTGGTTTGGATGGGGGGTATCTCATTTCCCTACACAAAACTCAGGGATGTACTCTGTGCCTTGCCTAGGGAAAGAAAGGTTTTGCTATGTTGGATTTTGCCAGACCAATGCACTGTGGGATTGTTTAGGGCCAAACCCCATGGAAGTGAAGTCAAAGTGGGCAGAGTTGCCCCAGGGAACTTTTTCTCTATTAGTCGGGGATTCACCACCACCCACAATCTATTGCCATACATAACTGTGGCACCCCTGAGTACCTTCTCCAGAGCGCATTTGGACCTGTGGAAGAGAGAGGAAGGACTACACCTGCTGTTAAACCTGTGGAGTGACACCCCAAGGGTAGGAGCTGACCCCACTTGTACCCAAGACAGAGACGTGGACTCCAAGGGTCAGTTGACCGACCTCCTATTAAGCTACAGGGCTACAAAAACTGCAAGAGTCCTTGCTTCCCTAAGAGCCTAGCTGTCAAGTTCCAACTGTATATGCCCTGGACTTAGTTGATAGCTTTTTGGAGAGGGAGTTCTACCCCTCAAGTGGTGCCAACAAGGGCCTGCACTCTTGACTGGTTCTAAAGAGTACTTTTATTGCCCTAAAAGCTGCAACCTCCAGTGATGAAGCCCCGGTCAGATTCAGCTCGCTGGTCTCCCCCGCTGAAAGGATTTCGACTTACAGGAAAATGTCAAAGTCTGAACATTGAGGGACTTCACAGAGGCTGATATCAAACAGAATCCGAACTCCAACAAGACCATCCCAGGTACAGATTAAACCAAAACAAATAAAAATAATACTAGATAGAAAAAAGGGTATATATATATATATATATATATATATATATATATATATACCCTTTTTTCTATCTATACAGTTGCCACTAGGTAGCTTTAGTTAGGACCTAGTTTGTATAGAAAAAGCATTGTTTTACTTCTCTATAATTTTGATGCCAGTCGATGAATCCTCACAAAATGTCTGGAAAGTTTCGGGGTTATCTGTCAAACAGGAGCTAAGAAATGGGGGGAGGGACATGTTTTCCCCATGTTAATTCTCAGAGAGTTTTGAACAGGTCTACAGACCAAACCGCTGGATGGAATTACAATAAATTTGGCAGAAAAGTAGCTCTTGGTTAAGAAAGCACCCATTTTGTTATTTGGTGTAAAGGGGTTCAGTAGTTTTTGAGATATTAAAGAAAATTCAAATTTGTATATACAGGGACTTGAAGGCTCTGGAAAGCCTCCAGATTTCGTGTGAGATCTGATTGGCTGCAATCACTTCAACAGTTAGCAGTCATCTTGGGACTCGGCTTCAGCCAGGTCCCTGAAAAAAGCTAATAAATGTGAAAAGGGGCCAGGATAGCGACACCCTGAACCCTTAGCTTAGCTGTAGTGCTGGGGCCCCGGAGGGACCCACGAGGACTAAAAACACTTTAAAAAACAAAATTGCCACAAATTTGCAATGACATCACAAATTGGTGGCAAAAATCATTAAAAAAGAAAGCACAGTCCCCTGTGCTTGTTTTAGTAAAGCTCCCCAATGGGCCAGATCCTGGGGGCATGTAAAAAAAATACATGAGGAGGCCCCCTCTGGGCTTATTTATGCTGTACGGACCACCACTTCCACGGGGCTTAACTTAAATAGTATGACCCCTGCACCCCAGGGACTACAACCTCCTCAGGACAAAATGTGTTAATTGTAATGGTGGGGAACTGCAGACCCCTGTGCCCCGGGAACACCCACCCCCCCTTGGGCTGTTTTGATTAAATGCAGGGGACCATATTGCCCCCCTCAGCCCCAGGGACCACAACCTCCCAGGGGCTCAATTGAAAGAATGAAGGGAGTCAGTGGCAGCCTCCCAGCCCCTGGGACCAGCACCTCCCTGGGGCTGTTTAAACATTGGAAGGGGACCATGTGGCCCCCTTCATGGAGCCAATAATGATCCTGGGGACTGCCACCTCCCAGGGAAGGCTCCTGTTATGTCCTGTGGTGCCCACCCCTGTGACACAGCTGTTTGTTCTGACTTGGCAGGAGCTTTGAGAGCTCCTGCCAAGTCAGAGCGAACACTCTGCTTCCAGCGGGTGAGAGCTGTCAAAGTGCTCTCGCCCTCTGGAAGCAAAGGCTTCATCTCTTTCCCTGCCCACAGACATTTGGGCATGGAGAGAGATGAAACAATTGCTTTTGCAGACAGGGAGCTGCATGTTTAGCAGCTTCCTGTATGCAAAAGCAACGCCGGCTCCTGCAGTAGGTAGGGAGCCAGTAGGGGACCACTGTTGTCCCATTGCACACTGGGTATCCAGGGGAGGAACCCAGGAAAGCTTTCGAGGCACCGGGGATGGGGTCCTTGGGGCCGAGATAGCCCCAGGAAGGGGGGCCCCCTCCTTCTTTTAACGAAGGCCGAGCCTTGAGGGATGGGGTCCCTAGGGCTAAAATAAGCCAGGGGTGAGGGGACACACTGCCCCCTCCTGCACACTGGCCATTCATCCAACGAGGTAGCACATACTAACTAACCAGTAGAGAGTACTCCAGTTGGATAGACTGTGGACTCTTGTTGGGTAAACGAGCAGGTGAGCTTCTGTTCTGGCCATGATGCTAATTTCCCAAAAGTTAAACCTTAACAGGAAGCACTTACGGATATAAACAAAGCAGGTGCCCCAGTTGAAGAGCCACTTCTGGAAAGAACAAATAATTATAACTGCTGGGCTTGGCGAAGGCAAAGCAAGTGTGTTTATTCTGTGATTCCATATTGAAAAATGATCTGAAATCTTTCGTGGAGGTGAGTGCAGCTTTCATCTATTGGAGCTCAATCTGTATGTGACTGTGATAAGTAGGTTCTTTCGTGTCCTCTTCCGGTGGGGGCAGAGTCCGTGGTTTAAATCGCTATGAGTATGCAAATGTGCAAATCACCTGGAAGCTTTGCCTGCTTATCAAGTACGAAGTTTTTATCACACCCACTCACAAATGCTCTCAGACACTGACTCAGACACTCATGCACCCACTCACAGAGACACTTCGAAATTCAAGTACTCAAACACGTACTCAGAGACTCATGTACCCACTGACAAACCTACTCAGATACTCATGCACTCACTCACAGATTCACTTAGATACTCACACCCACTCAGAGACTGATGCACCTAATCACAGACCTACTGAGACACTCACACACCCACTGACGGACCCACTCAGACACTCTCACACACACACACTCACTCACACACTTGCTGTCAAACATAATAGGTTACAGTTAGGAAATAAAAATTTTAAAAATTCACTTAAAAAAACTAAGGTTATGGAATGTTATAGTTAGGAAACAACATTAAAAAAAACCTTCAAAATTCACCAATAAAAACAAAGGTTACCAAGATGCTATAGTTAGGAAAGAGAATTAAAAAAAAAACTTAGAAATTCACTAAAAAAAAACAAAGGTTACATGGACGTTATAGTTAGAAAACCAGTGAAATTCAGCAGTTATAGTTAAGTGAGCAAACTGTAACATGCGTTTCCGCAATACACTGCTTATGACCTAACATATTACATCACTCATGACATGGTCAGTGACATCACTCATCACATCACTGCAGACATCTCAAATGACGATGAGATCATCCACAAAGGCAGTCGTACACCCAGTCTCACCCATTTACAATCTCTCAAACATCCACTCACGCACCCACACAACTACTCACTTACCCATTTACAGACCCATGCAAGTGCTCACACCACCACTCACTCATCCATAGGGCTACTCACATACCCACTCACTCATGCAGGTACTCACACAACCACTCACTCACCCATGCAGCTACTCATACAACCAGTCACTTACCCATACAGCCGCCACTCCCAGAGCCATACTGCCACTCACAGATTCACATACTCACCCATACAGCTACTTACTGTAGAAGGCTGGTTCTCTATACAGTATACAAAAATGATGTGTCTTGAAGTCCCTCGACTGGTGCTTCCTTGTGGTCTTTGGAGAGTCCAAAGTGGACTTTTCTTGTGGGTGTCCAACGCTGTGGATCAAGTACCCTGGGCTATGGCACATCTCAGCCACTGGAGGTTGCAGTGCCACCAAACTTGCACACTGGCAGGATCTGTCCTCTGGGTCCACTGGGTGAAATTTAGTCCAGCTGCTGTGTCTGGTTTGTTTGCTAGCAGCTGGTAAGTGAACTGGACTTCAATGGATCTTGCTTATTGGGTTCAGTTAGTGTTGACTTCACTCTGGAGGGAGATTATTGGCAATTTTTAGAAGGGTGGAGGTCCCTTTGGGTTTCTTAGAGTCTGTCCGATGTCCAGTTGACCCCTCAGCTGCGATTGTTAAGTACTGTGTACAGCAGGCATGGTTTGGCAGTTTTTTTGTCTTCCAGCAGGACTTCTGTTCTCGAGCTTTGGGTCTTCTTTGTCACTGACCTTTTTGTGTCCATTGAATCTGATCTACAGGTCTAGGAAGGCTGACTAAGTACTGCATTTAGTGGGCCTTTAGGGGAGTACCTAGTAGTGGCCTTTGGCATACTTAGGGTGGCTACACCAACTATGTGACCACTTACTGTGGGAAGAGGTCACATCCCTAACCCTCATAAGCTATTTTCTTACCATCAAAGATGGAGGAAAATGAAGTTGAGTGGTCACCTTGCCTGCCACACCTGGAGGTGGTGCAGGCTGAGGGAGGCCATTCCTCCTACTCTAATATTTCCCACCGGTATTCCTGCTCAAAGTGGGGGAAAACCATTGGGCAGTCATCTACTGCTAGCAGCAGAGTCAGAGGTCAGATTTCAAAGGCAGTTAAGCCTTTGTAGCTGACTGCTGGGCCTGGGTGCCTGTCTGGGGAAGGAGGGATAAAACCTCCACCCAGGAAGGGCTTTGTGTACTGGCTCCTGAGAGCAGAGGCTCTCACCCCAGGATTCCACGTTTGTGTCTGGTGGTGGCAAGCTGATGAAAACCAGTTCAGGACCCATGCCAGGGTTGATGGGTTTTGCAGGGGGCACCTCTAATGTGCCCTCTGGGTACATGTTATAATAAATTCAACACTGTCATCAGTGTGGGTTTATTATTCTGAGTTGTTTGATATCAAACAGCCCAGTATTCAGAGAGTCCATCATGTAGCTGGGGAACTTGTAATGACCAGTGTCCAGCACGTACTTGCTATGGCTTCTCTGCACCCTTACTATGTCTTACAAGTTTGTAAAGATGCAGTAGGGGCATATCTGCTCATGTAACCATATGCCCTCACATGCATTATAGTGCACCTTGCCCTAGGGCTGTGAGGACTGCTGAGGGGGTACTTACCTATAGTGCATGCAGTGTTAGTGGGCAGGCACTCTCGGTGAGTGCCATGTCGAGTTTGCAACTTTCAACTACACCTTGTCATGCATTTGCAATGGCAGTCTGCATGAGGCTGGGGTGGGGCCTCTCAGAGTGGCACAATTACTGATGTAGCTCGGGGGTGCATTACCCTGGGCACCAGGGGTACCATTTACTAGGGTCTTACAAGGGTGGCTCAAGTACCAATACATAGTACAGTTTTGGGGAAAGATATCTGGCCCTGAGAACCTGTTTATCAGGGGCCCAGGGCACTTACAATTTTAAAACCACATCATTTTCCAGGCAGAAAGTGGAGGGCTAAACATGCAAAAAGAAGCTCTTTCTCATACTACTCCCCACAAACTAAAGGGGATGCACATACCCTTCTCCTGGGAAGTCTTCATCCTCTAAGTGGAAGACCCTAGAAAGCCCATCCGCATTGGCTTGGGCAGTCCCTGGTCTGTGTTCCACTTCAAACTCCATTCCCTGTAGAGATATGGACAACCTAAGCATTTTGGGGTTTTCACTTTTCATCTGTTGAAGCCACCTGAGAGGCCTGTGCTCTGTTTTAACTTTGAAGTGAGAGACAACCAAGTATGGCCTCAGCTTCTTCAAGGCCCAGACCACAGCAAAGGTTTCTCTCTCCATGGCACTCAACTGTTGTTCCATAGGGAGTATTCGTCTGCTTATAAAAGCAACAGGCTAGTCATGTCCCTCATCATTGGTCTCAGCTAAGTCTGTTCCTATCCCAAGTTCTGAGGTGTCTGTTTGGACAATAAACTGCCTGGAGTAATCGGGAGCTTTGAAGACTGGGGGAGAGCACTTTACATCAAGGCCTTTTGACAACCCACTGTCCAGTTGATCTTTCTGGGCGCATTTTCTTAGAGGTAAGTTCTGTGAGGGGGCCACTATGGTGCTATCATCTTTCACAAACCTCTTATAGTGTCCAGTCAAGCCAGGGAATGCCTTAACTTGGGCCTGGTTAGTTGAAGCTTCCCAAGCCAGAATTGTCTGGATCTTGGGCTCTATGGCTACACTCTGCCTCCACCTACCAGGTGGCCCAAGAACACAACCTTTCCCTGCCCCATCTGGCACTTACTGGCCTTGATAGTGAGGCCTGCCTTTTGCAGGGCCCTAAGGACCTTTCCAAGGTGGATGCAGGTGATCCTGCCAGGTGGAGCTGTAGACAGCAATATCATCTAGAAATACTGCACTAATAAATTCCAGCCAGGACTTGGTTCACAAACTCTGGAAGATGGCAGAGGCATTCTTTAATCCAAAGGGCATAACAGTAAACGGATAATGTCCACTTGGGGTGGAGAATGCTGATCACTCTTTTGCTCCAAGGTTAGGTCCAATCTGCTACCCATATGTAAAATCAAAGGTACTCAGGTATTTGGCTGCCCCTAATCTGTCAATGAGCTCATCAGCTTTTGGGATTGGGTGTGAATCTGTTTTTGTGACTGAGTCGAGACCCCTGTAGTCCACACAAAACCTCATTTCCTTTTTCTCTCCCTTCGAGTGAGGTTTTGAGACTAAAACTACTGGGCTAGCCCAGGGACCCTCAGAGAGTTCAATGAGACCCAAACCCAGCATCTTTTTTACTTCTACTTGGATGATATCTCTGATATGGTCTGACTGCCTGTAGATTTTGTTTTTGACAGTCAATCTGTCATCAGTGTCCACATCATGGGTATATAAGATAGTCCTACCAGGGGTCAGACAGAATAAATCAGCATACTAGTTGAGGACCTGCCTGCAGTCAGCCTGCTGCTGGCCTGTGAGGGTGTCTGATAACTCCATCCACAAAACCATCTTGTGGGTTGCTGGAGAAGAGATCAGGGAGAGATTCACTCTCTTCTTCCTGTCCCTCACCTGTAACCATGAGCATGGTCATATCAGCTCTATCAAAATAGGGCTTCAGGCAGTTGACATATAAAAATCATTTTGGGACTTTTGCAACTGCCAAGGTCAACCAGGTAGGTGGCCTCCCCTTTTCTCTCAAGGTTGGGATAGGGCCCTGACCACTTGTCTTGAAAAGTCATAGGAGCCACAGGCACCAAAACTCAAACCTTCTGCCCTGATTGGAACTCTGCCAGTGCAGCTTTCTGGTCATACCAGTGCTTTTGAAGCTCCTGACTGGCTTGATGATTTCTGCTTGCTTTTTCCACATACTCAGCCATCCTGGAACGTAAGGCAAGCACATAGTCCACAGTGTCCTGTTTAGGCTCTTTGAAAGGCCTCTCAGAGCCTTCCCTCACAAGACTTAGTGGTCCCCTGACACGGTACCCAAATAAAAGTTCAAGGGGGGAAAACCCTTCTCCCTTTTGTGGCTCTTCCCTGTAGGCAAAAAACAGATATGGAAGTAAGACATCCTATCTCCTTCTGAGTTTTTCAAGGAGTCCTGAAATGATGCCTTTCATTGTCTAGTTAAACCTTTCCACACTTCTGCCACATGTGTTTTAAGTATGCAAAAATGAAGTTTGAACCTCTGTCTGATACTCCCTCCTTAGTAAAGCTAACTCTGGTAATAATACCCAAGAGGACCTTGGCCTCTTCAGGGGTAGTGATGGTCTTAAGTGGAATGGCTTCAGGGCACCTTGGGGGATGATCCATTACCTCTGAAATGTACCTGTTTCCTGATGTTTGAGCGTCAAGGGGCCAACAATGTCAACCCCTACACTTTCAAAGGACACCCGAAAAACAGGTAGTGGGATTAAAGCGGCCTTCAAGTAGCCTCCTGCCTTTCCACTGGCTTAGCATGTGACACAGGACTGACAAAAGTCCTTTACCTTCTGAGACATTCCAGGCTTCAAAGTGGGACAGGTTATTTGTCCTGGGCACAGACCCTCCCTTGAGGGTCCTCCTGATCCAAAGAGTTCTGGGTGGTAAGGCCCAACCTCTGCAGGCTCAGTTTCCTCTGGGGATAACAAGTCCTCTTCCTGAGAAGTGTTCCTAACTGTGAACTGTTCAGAATCTGGTCCCCCCTTCTTGCCTTTTCTCTTGGAAGGGTGGTCCATTCTTTCAGGATCCAACACGTCTTTTTATCTTTGGAGTTTGCTCTGTGCCCTTTTCTTGACACAACCTCATTGTGGGAGCCCACGCATTGCTGCATGAGTCCTCAGTTGTACTTCAGCCCAGGGAGACTGCTCCAAATAATTTCCAAGCAGACAGTCTACAGGGATGGATGAGGACACAGCCACTTCTTTCTGTCCAATTAATTCCCCCAGTCAAAAGATACCATAGCCATCAGGTGAATCTTTGTAACTTAGTTAGCATTGGTGACAGGATATGTTTAAACTACCAGGTACTGATCTGAGTAGACTAGCTTTCTGCGAGGTGAAAATGAAGAAAGCAGGCGAACCCCAGGCAGAATCATACAAACGTAGGATGCAGGAGATGCAGGAGGAGGAGGAGGAATCTGCGGCCACCGGCTATGGTCGCCACTGTTACCAGGATCGCGGAACCGGGCTGCACTGAAAGGTGCACTGAGAGCGGTCTGCGGTAGCCGTTGTGGTGGCTGTGGCTGTTGTTGTAGCCAAGAAGCCCATAGCCAAGAAACCCACAGCTGACAGCCACTACTGCAGCATTTAGGATCATGGCTCGCAGCTCCAGAGTGGTTGACAGTTGCTGCTGGCACTGCCGCGGCATTCAGGGTAGCGGCCTGTGGCTCCAGAGTGGGCCGCGGGAGGCAATGCAGGCGGCGGCAGGCAGGCCACAGTGAATGTGGAGACTGTGGAGACTATGGAGACTGCAGCAGCAGCAACAGTGGTGAGTTTGAAAACTTGGGCAGAGCTTGGGTGGAGCTAGAGCGGATCTTGATGGCCCCTAGGAGCTCATGGAGCTCCTAAGTCACATGAGGTGTGAGGAACGCATGGGGAGAAAACACTGGAGAGGTGATGTGGTGCCTATGCTTGTTTTTTAAATTGTTTTCAGCTGTATCAGCCTTGGTCAGGCAGCTGCTCTTCTACATCTGGGTTGCTCAACCTCAGCTCAGCTCAATCCTTGCCTCGTGTTTTTGGACATTGTTGACCACAGCACTAAACACCACTCCACTCAACTAAACAGTTACTAACAAACAACAGGTGCCGATTTGGCCTTGTACATTGCTTTGAACATTGCACAACAATCCTGCAAGCCATGTGACTCCTAAACTGCATGCTCGTTGCCTACTGCTCCACTGTCTCCAGGGGGATAACTGGGAGGAGAGGCGGCACAGGGGTGTGCTGAGTGGGGCAAAGAAGACATTCTTCAATCCATACTCTAAACCATGCTCATGCTTCAGGCTATGTGCTCATGCCGTTCCATCTACTAACATAGTTTGAGTAGCAGGTTTGGAGGTGTGGTGATGCAGCCGACCAACCAGGACTAGGTGCATACAGCGCATAGAGCTACAGAACCAATGGGAATCAACATGAAAAGTGAAACAAATAGCGTGGAACCCAGCCCTCTTAAGCACTCCCTGGCAAGGATTGACTAAAAGAAAATACAACATGCCTGGGCAAGGGCAGGGAGACAGCTCGACCCTGCAATCCACCTGTGAGAGGGTAAGCACCCCACTGCCTCTGGTATCTGGGGTATTCGAAGGCTATAAAGAGACAACTCGGAGTGAAAATCACTTAGTCACTCAGGACAATCCTGCAGCAAAGAACTTGATAATACAATTCCTTCGCAAAACCACAGCAGTGGGATCAGAGTGTGTCCAAGAAGGGCCATATGAAGTGGGGGGCCTAGATAATCAAATAGAAAACCTGGTGCCATGCACATTGAATGACATTGCATCAGTAGTGGCACCTCTGGGGGACCTAAAAGTGCAGAGATCCTTTTTATGCCCTGCCTTCACAACAATCTATCAAGATCCCTATATCACTAGTGTTAGAAATGGGGTCTCAAGGTGGCAGAGGTATACACCCTTGTCCAAATAGGGACCACAATCCTAGGGTAAGCCACAACACAATCCAAATTATCCTGTGCCCTCCCTCCGGTAGCTTGGCACTGAGCAGTCAGGTTTAACTTACAGGGCAATGTGTAAAGTATGTGTGCATAACTTATACCATAACACAGTGAAACCACCACAAAATACACCACATAAAATACTGTTGAAACAAGGAAAATCCAATGTACACAAGCAAAGTTATGAATTTTTAAAGATTAAATCGAGCTAAAGCACCTAGAAACACAATAGCTCCAACTGGGGCTATCACGGCATCTTTGACGGAGTCTTTACCAACAATCCGACACCAGCGGTGCTGGTCACGGGGGTCACACGGACCCCAAGGTACAGTACCTTTTGAAAACGAATAACAAGATCGTTGCACGGAGTCAGAAAGAGGGGTCGCTGGAGTTGGTGCAGCATCAGTCCCTTACAGCTTCTGTAGAAAGAGGCGTCAGTTCCACGCTGTGAAGCAGGTGGAGTTGAGGCGTCGCTTCCATCCGGATGCAGGGGGAGATGATGGGGCATTGCTCGCGATGCGTTGATTCCTTGTGACCCAGGAGGGTGGGGTGGGGCTCTGGTTCCAGTCCGTCAGGACATGATGTGTTGACTTTGCAGTGATGCGATGTCCCTGAGTGAAGTCAGCGGAGTCGTGGCAACATTAGACTTGTGTTGCAGGCTGCAGTCGTTGTTTGCAGCGAGGTCCATGAAGCTGTAGCAGGCTGCAGCGTCGCTGGCATCGCTGAAGTCTTTCCAGAGTCGCTGGAGTCGGGTACTAGCAAAAAGCTAGTAGTTGACATCTTTGCTCTCCCTGAGACTTCAGAACAGGAGGCAAGCTCAATCCAAGCCCTTGGAGAGCACAGTGAGAAGCCAGCAGGGATAACAGCAGGGCAGCAGTCCTTCTCATCAAAGCAGTCCAGAGAGTCCTTTGGGCAGCCAGGAAGATCTTCTGATGGAGTTCAGGTGAAGGTCCAGAAGTGTATGAGTAAGTGGGATCAGAGACCCAGTTTGTATATCCAAAAATGCCTTTGAAGTGGGGAAAACTTCAAAGAGTGGTTTGAAGTGCACAAGTTCCCCTTTCAGCCCAGTCCAGTCTGCCAGGGTCCCAGTGGGGGTTTATCAGTTCTGTTTGAAGGCAGGCCACTGGCCTTTGAAATGGGAGTGTCAAGCCCTCCACCCTTCCAGCCCAGGAAGACCCATTCAGTATGCAGATGAATGCAGGTATGACTGAGTGTTCTGTGTTTGTGGTTGTCTGGGTGAAATGCACAAGGGAGCTGCCAACCAGCACAGACCAGATATTGATTGGAGACAGGCTGTAAGGCACAGATGGTTTTAAGTACTGAGAAATGCCTCACTTTCTAAAAGTGGCATTTCAAAAATAGTAATATAAATTCCAACCTCACCAATAAGCAAGATTTTCTATCACCATTCTGGCCATACTAAATATGACCTGGTTACCCCTTTCAGATCAGAATCAACCACTCAAGAAGTATATGAGGGCAGTCCCTGTCTTAGTCTATAAAAGGAGCAGACCTCACAGTAATGGAAAACGAACTTAGGAGATTTTCACTACCAGGACATTTAAAACACAGATATACATGTCCTGCCTTTTACCTTCATAGCACCCTACCCTATGGGTTACCTTGGGCCTACCTTAGGTGTGACTTAAATGTAGAGAAAGGAGATTTTAAAGCTTGGCAAGTACTTGTAAATGCCAAGTCGAAGTGGTAGTGAAACTGGACACACAGGCCTTGCAATGGCAGGCCTGAGACATGGTTAAGGGGCTACTTAAGTAGGTGGTACAATCAGTGCTGCAGGCCCACTAGTAGCATTTAATTTACAGGCCCTGGGAACATGTAGTGCACTTTACCAGGGATCTATAAGTATATCAAATATGACAAATGGGGAATGAATCAATGTTACCATGTTTAAGGGAGAGAACATATGCACTTTAGCACTGGTTATCAGTGGTAAAGTGTGCAGTGTGCTAAAACCAGCAAGAATAATGTTAGAAAAGTGGAGGAAGGCAGGCAAAAAGTTGGGGGATGACCACTCTAAGGCTGTCAGGTCTAACATCTACTGAGACTATAACTCAAATTTTGTCCACAACGCCAGTACTTAAGCAAAGTGATGACAGCTTAGCTGAAGACAAAGCCCAACAGCAACCACATTTCCTTGTGATATGCTCGCCTATACTGGGTTCAATAATAGACCACACCAGATGACAACCATATCCCAAGTTGTGAGTGAACTTGAGTAGACCCCTGAACAAAGGCATTCGGTGACGGAAAGAAACCATTTGGAGCATTAAAGGACCCCACAATAGAAACAAAAACATTGCCCCCCAACTCGCGAGTTTCACAGATCAGGAACTTAGGGTGCTGTCAGAATGCTTCCTCAATAACAAAGAGGCACAGATCAATGAAACACGCAGTCATACCTCAACAGCGAGGAGTCCCTTAGGATGAAAGGGAGCCTCTTTAATACCTAGGAGCACGGCAGACATGCAAGAGCTGGCGGCGAGTAGAGCCTCACAGGAAACCATGGCAAGGGCTCTCTTTTGGCAATCACATAAGATGGACTTGCAACTTGACCCGATTCAATCCCTGGCTACGCACTACTCGACATCAGAGTGAAGCTAGCGCTTTTGGAGAGTGACTTTGACACAACAAAAAATGGAACTCAGGGGCTCATTCCGACTTCTGTGGTCTTTTGCTTAGACCACCAACGACGTGGGCGCCAGAGGAACGCCAGTGCTGGCGCTCCTTCGACTGCCATATTCCGAGTAAGGAAGGATTTCCACCACTATTTGGGTGGAAATCCTCCAGTAGTCATGCTGGCTGTAGGCGGTGCAAAGGTGGCTCTACAGCCGGCCCGCCCCACCTATAGGACTCCACCAGCCGTATTACGAACTGTAATACGGCCTGGGGGTGTCCTGATGGTGGAACGAGGCCGGCAGTGGGAGAGCAAGGTCCTGTCCCCTCAGGGAGGGGCACCTCTTCGGACGAGCTAAGTGTCCTCCGCAAGGGGAGAGTTTGTGTGAATGGGTGTGTGTGAGTGTGTGTATGCGTGTCATGAATGGGGGGTGGGAGGGGAGTATTACTGCTTGCTTGCGTGCGTGCGTGTGTGCCTGTGTGTAAATGTGGTGATGGTGATGTGTGTGTGTGTGTGTGTGTGTGCGCGTGAGTGTAAGGGTGTTGTGAGTGTGTGTCAGGGTGTACGTGTCTGTGGGTGCGTGCGTGTATGCGGGGGCAGGGTTAAGTATGGGGATCTTCACTGCTGGGAGTGGAGGGTGGAGGGGGGAGTCACTTACCAGCAACAGGAACGCAAATTCCTGTTGCTGGTAGTCTTTCCGCCAGGGATTTCGTGGCGGTGCTACTGCCATGGAATCCCTTGAAGAAAGGGGACTCAGAATACCGGCGGCGGTATTGGGTGGCCCGCCAGGTCGGAGATGCTTGTCTCCGGCCCGGCGGGTCCAACTGCCCCAGCGGTAGGAACGGGGAAATGGCGTTATATGACTTGTTATATGGCGGTCTCCACCGCCACTCTTGCGGCGGTCAAAAGACCGTCACCGGCGTGGCGGTTCAGTTCCTGCCATAGTCAAAATTACCCCCTCAGTGCCCATGCTCCCCAATAATTGACAAGATAAGTTCCTTACCTGAGATATTGAGTGAACTAGTCGGAGTGGTTAAGGCAACTGTAAAGAGGAAAGAAATCTATGCAGTGACAGCCTCTCTCCCTCTCCAAGTATGCTATGCAGGTCAAGGCTTAAATATTGCAGACTCAGTGGAAACACCAGGTAACCCTTCTTAGCTATCTCCTGATGCTAAGGGTCTAACGGCATCAGAAATCCCCTTTACTGTGTGAGCACGTAAAACAAGTTAAAGACTGGTAATATCCCAAGGGAGAATGGTGTTTCAGAGGCTGCTTAGGTCACTCATGTTATAAAACTTGTATACAGCTGCTCAGTTAGTTTCTGGCACGCACGCAACAAGTCAGAGATGATAATGAATTAATATTCTAACCCACTACTTACTCTGTGGCAGAAGAAGGGCTAGAGACCAAAGTAGGCACCGGGTTACAGCAGTCAGTTGCTTCTGAAAAAGTAAAATATGCAGATCTAGATCACATCTCTGTCAGAAAGATAGAAAACATAATTGAGTGCATAAGGAAGAATGACGCCCCAGGTCCCAATGGTCTGCCTGCTTCCATGTTCAAATGTTCCCCGTTGGACTGGGCAAAGAGGTTGTCCCTGCTCTTTAGTAGCGCATTTCAGTCAGCCACAGTCCCGGACTCCTGGAGAGGGTCTATGCTCTGTCCAATTTACAAAAAGGGAGATCATACAGCTGCCTCAAACTATTGTTTAATAGCTCTCTTGGATGTGGAGGTTAAAATGTTGCCCTCATATTGTTGGACCAACAAGAGCCTTGGGTCCAGGAGTGCCAAATCCTGCCTTTTTCCAATCAGGCTTCAGACCTGGGGCCTCGACAGTGGATAACATCGTGGCACTCTCATATTCGCAGTTGCAAGTGGCTAAAAACAATCATCTGCCGTTATTCTGCTGCTTTGCAGATTACATTGTGGCTTTTGATAGGGTTGATCGTGATGCCCTATTGAGGAAGCTGGCAGCATGGGGCAGTCCCACACAGCTCCTAAGTGCCATTGTTCATTGTACACAGACACATGGGTTCGAGTAAGAACTGATCCTGGCACAATGACTCGGAAAATAGAAACCAATAGAGGCCTAAAGCAGGGCTGGATCCTGGCCCCACAATTGTTTAACTTGTACACAGTGAACTAAGGGAAAAGCTTGGAGGCTAGCAGACTGGTCCCATCAAGATTGGTTTCACAAAGCTTCAAATCATTCAACATACCGACAACATTGTGAGAATGGACCATACAAAAATCGGCTTACAGAGGGCATTAAAGGCTCTGAACACATTTGATACCACCAATCAGCTTCAAGTAAACCAGGAAAAAACTAAAGTTTTCATGTTCAGAAGGTACAAAAATAAAAAGATCACAACCTGGCAACTTGGAAATCAGGCCATTGGCACAGCCAGGAAATATAACTACCTCGGCATGTGGTTCAGCGAAAATATCTGGCAGGAATACAGAAAAGCGCAATCAGAAACAAATCTGCCACAATTACATACAGGATTGCCCAACTGAACAACCAACTAAGAAGCGTATTGGCAGTCCCAATACTGAGTGTAACAAAGGTGATTATACTTCCAGTCCTGCAGAATTGCAACCTGTCATATCCTGGATCTCTAGGAGCCACCGTAGAACAAGCACACTGTAGGGCGTATACATTTTTTTTACCACAACCGAAATGCTTCCGACACTCCAGTCTAAGATTGGAGTTTGACCTTGTGTCACAGACGTTCAATTTCCAAGCATCCATCTTGAAGTACTACATCAGGCTCAGGAAGACAAACATGAAGTCATTAAAACACCACTTGAGATTCATTTGTGAAACTCCTGGTAACGTCTGGTATACACAAGTCAACAACGCACTGAAGAATTGTGAAATGGAAGACTCCATTCAGATGTCAGAAAATGTTCTATTTAATACTTGGAAAATAACAATTAACAGAAGAGCTAAGGAAAGCTCAAGGGTCAAGACTAATTGAATGTCAAATCCCCATCAACAGTGCCAGTTTTAAATGACTCCTACCCAGACGGGGCCCCACAGTCATATCTTTTAGAGACAATAATAGTGGAACTCGACAGCAGATCTTTTACATGCGCCTTAGCCTTGCCAATTAAGGACTTCAATACTTCTTGGCCCTCGCATAAAGATAGAAGAGTTTGTAGGCTCTGCTCTTATCAACTTAGTCACATCTTCTTTGCTGCTACCCCTCTTTAGTTTCTCAGAGGATACAGCTAATCAAAGCAGTAGCTGTGGTCTTGGGGGCGTGCACTTGTGTGGAGGCATCTAACATCTGCTTCTTGCACTCAGCAGTCTGGGCCCTGGCTAGATGTGCAAAATATGTCACAACATTAAGGCGGCTGTTCTCCAAATCAGCGGAGTGGCTAGCCTAGAGCATGGAGGGTTATTAGAAGGTTAAGAACTGTCTGAGTCATCTGTCTTATAGATAGATTTGCAGTTACATGTTTTATTTGCACAAGCACTTTTAGCTCCTTTCATATAGAGGGACGACTGTAGATAACTTAGAAGGCAGGCTATCATGGAGCATGGAGGGTTATTAGGAGGTTATGAACTGTCTGAGAAATCTGAGTTATATATAGATTTGCAGTTGTATGTTTTAATTGCACAAGTACTTTTAGTACCTTCAGTATAGAGAGACAACAGTAAATAACTTAGAAGGTGGAGCAGCTCAACTCACCAAGTTGTAGTAAGGATGAGGACAGTGCAGGCAATCGCACTTGGGCCCATTGGGAATATCGAGGTTCTACCGACATAATGGTACTTGTTGTGTCTGTATTTTGTTTTAACTTAAGATAATGTTTTATTGATGATTTTATTGCAATTGTTTTAATGAACTTAACACTGATAATGAGTAGACTAGGTGCTGGGCCACCATATTGATGCTATCCCCGGTGTCCCACAAGGCTTCCACCTTAGTCCCATTAATCAAAGGGTGCTGCCTGTATTTCTGCATATTAGTGGGCCAGGCAGCACAGGATAAATGTACCACTCCCTCATTGACTAATGTTGCCTCTGTGGGTTCACTGACATGGTCAGGTCACAAATGTGACCTAATCTGGAGATTAGCAACTGCATTTACTGCAAGTTGACTAGCAAAGGTTTTCTTGTTTTTACAGTTAGGGTCTCCAGTTTGTTGCCCTCTATTGTGGCAACCATGGCACCAAGCCTTGACAGCCCAAGTTGTACCCACCCTTGGGCTGTGAGGAGTCTCTGTGCCCACCCTCCTTAACAGGTTTTTTGGGGGCCTGATGAAGACTCTTTGTTTTTATCTTGGTTCCTATCTTTCCCTCGGGGAGGATTTGTGGCCTCTTTTTTTTGGCCTCCCCACCAGTGGTTGTTTTGGTCACCCTTGTTTTAACCCAGTGGTCTGCCTTCTTCCCCAACTCTAGAGGAGAAAGTGGACCTAGTTCTACCAGGGACTGATATAGTTTCCCATTGTAACAATTACTCAAAAGATCTCTTTCATTAGTACATTTTAATTTTAAAGCCCATCGTAGTCTTGCACCTTGTTACCTTCTAACCAGCCACCTAGCATTTTTGCTGAATAGTCCACAAATTCTACCCAGGACAGACTCTGTGTTTTTGAGTCCTCCTGAACCTAATTCTGTAATCCTAAATTGTTAGCCCAAAGCCCTCAATCAGTGTAGCCTTCATAAGGTCATATGTCTTGGCATCTGCCTTCATTCAAGGTCAGGAGTCTATCCCTGCACTTGCCTGAGAATAGTTCCCATAACAGAGAGCTCCAATGTCTTCTATGTACTTCCCTGGCTATGCAGGCTCTCTCATAGGCAAAACAAGACTTCTCTTTCTCCCTGTTTACTTGAATGCTGCCACCGGAGACGGGTCATAGGCCCATCCCCCCCTCTTTTTTATCTCTATTTCCAAAAGTTGAGCTTCTTAAGCCAGCCTTTTGGTCAACCTAGCTAGAGCCTCTACCTGCTCTGAGGGGGCTCCTATTTCTGAGACAGAGGATCCTACCTCCTCCTCCACACCTTCTTTTGAATTGTCTTGAGTACCTCAGGGTTCTCCCTCTTCTACTGGGTTAGCAGACTCATATTCTGCCTCAAGCTGCCCCTGAGACTGGTTCTCTGCATCAGACATTTTGCTTACTAAAGTTGGGACCTTTTTTAAGTTTTGCAAATTTTCAAAAACTCTGCCGACTTTTTGTAAGGCATAACTATAGTAAAAGTATTTAAAAATTGTAATCACTGTTTTAGGGACCTAACTAGGGCCTTATAAATGAATAATAGTTATTTATTTGCTCACATAGTGACAAAGTGGCATCAGCAAATACAACGTCTTGTATCCCACCGCTGCCGCAAAATGAAGGAGGATGCCTCTCTATCGAGTGTACAAAAAGGATGTGCACTGTGCAGAGAATCTAAGAAACTCAAAAATGGTATCAAGAGGTATTAAGTAGATGATATCATGCTCTCTTTTTTAGTGGTAGCTTGGTCAAGCAGTTAGGCTAATCTTTTAGAAGTGCTAAGCATTTCTTGTATGCACAGTATCAATAAATGTAAACACACACACTCACAAGAATAACTCAAGACCAATTTACAAAATACTTTACACTTTCATAAACTTTTTAAGACCAAGATCATAAAAATTGGGTAAATACTTTATAAGTTATAATTTTTCAAATTTTACCCCAAAAAGTATTTTTGCGCGTAATTATGCACCATAGGAATCAATGGGAGAAAAGTTAAAAAATGCATATAAATTCAGGAAGTGCTCTCACAAGAGTTACCTTCTGTTTTTAGGTCGAGGTCGTCGAGATGTACTGTGGGCCAGGCAGAGAAATGTGGGTGATTCCCGGTTGAAGCGGGAGCAGCGGCTTGAGGTCTTGGAGCTGGTACAGAACAGTGAAGGGGACCACTTGGAACCACACTGCACAGGAGGATTTAAAGGTAAGTCCGGGGTCCCCAATTGGAGTGTAGAGGTTGCAAGGGATTAGGGACCCCTAGAGCACAGCTGGTTTTTTGATGCAGGGGCCAGGGCGGCCGGGTGCAGTGCAGATAGGTCAGCCAAGGGCTGTGTGTAAAGGAGCCTTTGAAGGCAGGTGCAGGTCACTTGAAGGGTAGATTGCAGGTCAGCAGAGCCAATATGGGGGGTGGTTCTCGGGTGTCCTGAAGAGTCAAAGTCCTTGGATAGTCTGGAGTGGACTTTCCTTCTGGGTGTCTGACTTTCGGGGTCCAGTACCCCGGGCTATGGCACGTCTCAGCCACTGGAGGACGTAGTACCACCAAACTTGGCACACTGCCAGGGTTTGTCCACCGGGTCTGTCGGGTAAAATTCAGTCTGGCTGCTTTGTCGGGTTCATTGAACAGAAGTCAGTCAGTGAACTGGACTTCACTGGATCTTAACCCTGATAGGCTACTTTCCTACCATGCAAGATGGAGGAAAATAAAATTGAGTCATCTCCTCACCTGCCACACCTGGGGGTGGTGCAGGCTGAGGGAGTCCACTCCTCCTACTCTTAGTTTTCTAGCCGGTTTTCCTGCTAAAAGTGGGGGGAACTTTGGGCAGCCATCTGCTGCTAGCAGTAGAGTAAAAGGTCAGATTTCAAAGGTGGCAAAGCCTTTGAAGCTGACCACTGGGCCTGAGTTCCTGCCTGGGGGAGGAAGGGTAACTCCTCTACCCAGGAAAGGCTTTGTGTTCTGGCTTCTGACAGCAGAAGCAGAGGCTCCCACCCCAGGAGTCCAGATTTGTGCCTGATGGTGGCAGGCTGGTAAAAGCAGCTAAGTAACCATGCCAGGGCTTGTAGGTTTTGCAGGGGGCACCTCTAAGGGCTTCTAAACAACCCAGTATTCACATAGTTCACCATGTAGCTGGGGACCTCGTAATGACCAGTGTCCAGCACATGTACTTGCTATGGCTTCCTTGTACACTTACCAATCCTTAAGGGTTTGTAAATACACAGTAGGGGCATATCTGCTCATGCACCCACATGCCCTCACATGCCTGCCCTAAGGCCTGCCTGAGGGGGGACTTACCTATAGCAAATGCAGTGTTAGTGGGCAGGCCACTCTTGGTGAGTGCCATGTCGAGTTTGCAACTTTGAACTACACTTTGACATGCACTTGCGGTGGTAATCTGATGAGGCTGGTGTGGGGGCCTCTCGGAGTGACACAATTAGCCTGCAGCTCTAGGAGGCCCTTTTCAGTACTGATGCCCTGAGTACCAGGGGTACCATTGACCAGGGATGTACAAGGGTAGCTGAAGTGCCAATACATAGTACAGTTTTGGGGAAAGAGATCTGGCCCTGGGAACCTATTTAGCAGGGATACGGGGCACTTACAATTTTGAAACCACATCATTTTCCATGCAGAAAGTCGGAGGTGAACCATGCAAAAAGATGCCCTTTCTCACACTTACACAACCACTTACTCACCTATACCACCACTCACACACCCACACACTCACTCATACAGCATCTCAACACATCCACTCACTCACCCATACAAGCGATCACTCACACACTCACTCACACACAATCAAATTACATACCCAGGCACTCACACACTCACTCTCCCACACATCTATTAACACAGAAACTTATTCTACAAAAGAGCCACTCACACAGCAACTCACTTAACCAAATAAACACTCACTCACCCATAGAGCCACTTACACAGCCATTCATTCACTCAAATAGCCATTCAGACACCCACTCACCCACCCATAGAATCACTCACACCCACTCACCCTCTCATACAGCCACTCACACAGCCACTCACTCTCCCATACAGCCATTGACATACCCACTCACTCACCAATATAGTCAGTCACACAGCCATTCACTCTCCCACACAGCTACTCACATACCTACTTATACACCCATACAGGCACTCACACACCAACTCACACACCCATACAGGCACTCAGACACCCACTCACACATGGATACACACAGTCAACAGCCACTCACATAATATATGCTAGAAATAGTATCACTCATTAGTAGTACAGAAAGTATGCTATTTTAACTTTTGTAGTACCTTGGTATATATGGTTAACAGTAAAAAAATTAGAAACCCTCACACTCACTGGATAATATTACCAGAAAAAATGTATGTTACACAATAATTAACACATAGGGGGTCATTCTGACCCTGGCGGTAAAATCCGCCAGGGCCAACGACCGCGGGAGCACCGCCAACAGGCTGGCGGTGCTCCCTTGGGCATTCTGACCGCGGCGGTACAGCCACAGTCAGAAACGGAAAACCGGCGGTGTACCGCCGGTTTTCCGCTGCCCTGGGGAATCCACCATGGCGGCGCAGCAAGGGGGATTCCGACCCCCATACCGCCATCCTGTTCCTGGCGGTTTTGGCCACCAGGAACAGGATGGCGGTATGAGGTGTCGTGGGGCCCCTGGGGGCCCCTGCAGTGCCCATGCCAGTGGCATGGGCACTGCAGGGGCCCCCGTAACAGGGCCCCACCATGATTTTCAGTGTCTGCCACGCAGACACTGAAAATCGCGACGGGTGCAACTGCACCCGTCGCACCCCTTCCACTCCGCCGGCTCCATTCGGAGCCGGCATCCTCATAGAAGGGTGTTTCCCGCTGGGCTGGTGGGCGGCCTTCTGCCGGTCGCCCGCCAGCGCAGCGGTATTCTGGCGGTTCCAGCCAGGCCGGCGGCTTCCGCCACCGGCCGGGGTCAGAATGACCCCCATAATGATACTGTTAAAAATTAATCATCATACAAATACCAAATCATAACACATTTAATGACTGTAAAAATTATTTAAATAAATCCATTAATTGTTCAATCAATAATCAGCATCTAATCAATAAATTAACAATCAAAATAAACAATTTAAAATGTATAAAAATATAATTAGTTATAAACAATTCACAACTAAATAATTAATAAAAATGTTTTGCTCCACTCCCCTAGAAAGCAGCTATTAGCCAATAAATACATACATTGGCCCTCATTACAACATTGGCGGTAAAAGCCGCTTTACCGCCGTGCAGAAGACCACCAACACCCCACCGCGGCCGTGGAATTTCCCCACGGTCATTATGACCCACAGCTTGGAATCCGCCAAAATCCAGACACCCACACAAGTCCGCCACACCAAAGGTCAGTGATAAACTGGCGATAACAAAACCTCCACCATCACGCCAACAGGAATACGCCCACACTATCACGACCCACGAATCCATGTGGCAGTCTTTCAACCGCGGTATTCCATTGGCGTGACACACCGCCGCGCTCAAAATACAAACACATTTACAAAACACTACCACATTGGACAATTCCAAATACACACACCTGATACACATACACACACCACTCCCACACACAAAATACAATATAAAACACACACACACATCAGCCACAAACCCTTCTGACCACAATTGTGACAGAAGGCCAGAGAAAGACACCACCTGAAAGAACAATAGCATCCACAGGCACCCTACACGATCACTCACACAACATCCACGCACCTCACTCAACACACCTCTAAATATCACCCCACACATCACAACACACACCACCCCACACATCACCTACACCACCCCATGGCCCCGCAAAGATACCCCAGGTTCTCTGAGGAGGAGCTCAGGGTCATGGTGGAGGAAATCATCCAGGCAGAGCCACAGCTATTCGGATCACAGGTGTAGCACACCACCATAGCTAGGAAGATTGAGCTATGGCGCAGAATCGTGGACAGGGTCAACGCAGTGGGACAGCACCCAAGAACTAGAGATGACATCAGGAAGAGGGGAAACGACCTACGGGGGAAGGTGCGTTCCGTGGTCTCAAGACACCACATCGTGGTACAGAGGACTGGTGGCAGACCCCCACCTCCTTCCCCACAACTAACAACACGTGAGGAGCAGGTCTTGGCTATACTGCATCCTGAGGGCCTCGCAGGAGTAGCTGGAGGAATGGACTCTGGTAAGTCAAATCTTTCATTACTTCATCCCCCACCCACCTGCATGCTATCACATACCCCCACCCTCGCCCTCACCCCCATCACTCCAACTCCTCATGTATGTCCTAATATCACAAACCACACATCCCAAACCCAAGCCCTGCATGTAACACCAAAGCATGGCCACTGCACATACCCATACACCCCCCGAAACCATTATCACACAAGATCCTACACAGGAATGCAAGCACTGGGGTACAGGGTCACCCACCCATTGCACACCATGGCACACACCGATGCAATAATTATGCCTTTACACCCCTGCACGACCCCTACCCAACGTCACCGGACAGGAGGGTCCAGACATGTCCACTCCACCCACAGAAGAGGCCCACAGTGATGACAGCAGCTCTGTCCAGCTGGATCCAGATGACCTGCCTGGCCCATTTGGGACCTCGGGACAGTCGGTTCCCCTCACACTGGCCACCACAGAGCCTCCCCCCCTCTGGAAACACCAGCACAGCACCCACCCAGCGAGCCCATACCTCTGTCCCCAGGACACGTCAATCAGCCGTGTGTCCACCACTACATGGAACCCAGGCTAACCCACCACCCCAACAGCACCAGGGACCTGGGGGCAGTGGCAGTTGGCACACGGTTCAGGGGACAGAGGCCCAGGGAAACAGGGTAACTGGGAGGGCTGCTGTGCGACAGGGGGAGGACAGGCCCAGGGAACCCACTCTCCACAAGGCCCTCTCCAACATCATGGGAGCCTACCACCATTCCCAGGGGACGATGGCAACGGTACTGGCCAAGTTTAAGGAGACCCAGCGGCTGCAGGAGGAACAGTATTTGGGGTTCAGGGAGGAACTCAAATCCATCAATTCCACACTGGGCACCATTGTAGGGGTGCTGAAGGAACTTGTCAACACCAGGAGGGACACTGTGGCACAACAAGGGGCCTGTGACACTAGCCTGGACGATGAACTGCCCACCACCTCCGCCGGCGCTAGTGGACAGGAGGCACCGCCACAGGACCACCACACCAGCAGCCCACCCCCTGCAGATGGAGAACCACCCCGCAAACGGTCCCTGAGAACTAGGACAAAGACAGAGAACAATGCCAAAAGACCCCGCCAACAAATGAGACCACGCTGATTGTCATCCTTCTGTCCCACTTTGTCACCCTGTCCATCCTTAAACTGCCCCAGCTCCACTTCCTATGCCCCTTTGTACAATGCACATGTGAGACTAATAGACTGGACTCTGCCATGGACATTCCTCCACAATCACCCCTCACCATTTTACAACCCCCTCCACTATTTAGCACTTAAATAAACACCCTTAAATCACAAAACTATCTGGAGTCAGTCTGTGCTTTCAAAAATGTGTATTTGAAATAACAGTGGAAAAATGCCATATCCATTCTATTGTCAACATACCTATGTCACACAGCTCTAGTCCATGAGGAAACAAAACAGATGTCACACGGTGGGACCCACATCTGTGAGATCGAAAGGGAAAGTGACAACTCAGGGTCCATACACTGAGCAAAACTGACAGACAGATGAGAAGAAGAAGGATCAAACAGAGGTAGCAGGCAGTGTTGTCTTCTTACCTGTGTCTCACTGGAAGCATTGTTGGATCACCGTGTTCCTGTTGTCTATTTCCTCTTCATCTGCTTCCTCATCTTCACTGTCCACAGGCTCCACAGCTGCCACAACACCTCCATCTGGACCATCCTCCTGCAGAAAAGGCACCTGTCGTCGCAAATCCAAGTTGTAAAGCAAACAGCAGGCCACGATGATCTGGCACACCTTCTTTGGTGAGTAGAATAGGGAACCACCTGTCATATGTAGGCACCTGAACCTGGCCTTCAGGAGGCCGAAGGTCCTCTCTATAATCCTCCTAGTTTGACCATGTGCCTCATTGTAACGTTCCTCTGCCCTTGTCCTGGGATTCCTCACTGGGGTCAGTAGCCATGACAGGTTGGGGTAACCAGAGTCACCTGCAAATATCAAGGGACAACTGTTAGACACACACTAACTCTTAGGGACATCCCCAGACCCAGACACCTAGTCACACTGTATTGGGTCCATGTCCTCACCTAATAGCCACACACAGTGCCTCTGGAGTTGACCCATCACATAAGAGATGCTGCTATTCCACAGAAAGTAAGCGTCATGCACTGAGCCAGGAAATTTGGCATTCACATGGGAAATGTACTGGTCTGCCAAACACAACACCTGCACATTCATCGAATGGTAACTCTTCCGGTTTCTGTACACCTGTTCACTCCTGCCTGGGGGGACCAAGGCCACATGTGTCCCATCAATGGCACCTATGATGTTGGGGATATGTCCCAGGGCATAGAAGTCACCTTTCACTGTAGACAAATCCTCCATCTGAGGGAAAACGATGTAGCTCCGCATGTGTTTCAGCAGGGCAGACAACACTCTGGACAACACGTTAGAAAACATAGGCTGGGACATCCCTGATGCTATGGCCACTGTTGTTTGAAAAGACCCACTTGCCAGGAAATGGAGTACTGACAGCACCTGCACTAGAGAGGGGATTCCTGTGGGATGGCGGATAGCTGACATCAGCTCTGGCTCCAACTGGGCACACAGTTCCTGGATTTTGGCACAATCAAGTCTGTAGGTGATGATCACATGTCGCTCCTCCATTGTCGACAGGCCCACCAGCGGTCTGTACACCGGAGGATGCCGCCATCTCCTCACCTGCCCCAGCGGACGTGCTCTATCGAAGAGAACAGCAAGCAGAGAGTCAACCAACACTGAGGTACGTAAACACAACTTTATATGAAAAATTTTCAAAATCGACATATGGCTGTCTTAGTCTATAATCAAGGCCTATATATGTGTGACGCATTTAAAATAAATGCCATGTGGCCCCCTGAAATGGCAGCTGCCTGACCTGTAAGGTGAGACAAGGGGATATGAGGTAATTGTGCTGGCGTTGTGCACCGTCGCGGTAGGCGGTCGAAGACCACGGCGCAAACCTGCATTGGTTAACATTGGACCCTATGGGTCCCAGGAGGCAATGACGATGTACGCCGGCGGTGACGGTACGCACCGCCGCAGACGTGACCGCCATATTCTCTCTGTTCAATCACTTGATACCTGATCTTTGACAGGAGAGGACCTACACTGCAAGTGCTGATGTGACCTCAGTCTGGAAGAGACAATGGCTTGTGTGTCTGGGGAAGGGGCCCCTGACTTTAGCATGGAGGAGTTGGAGAAACTAGTGGATGGGGTCCTCCCCCAGTACACGGTACTCTACGGTCCTCCAGACAAACAGGTGAGTTCACTCTGAGCATGCTGTATGGGCAATGGCTGTTTAGAGTGGTGTGGATGAAAAATGGGGGGGATTGAGGCATGGTTGAAACGACGGTGAGTGCATGTGCGACATGGCAAGAGTAGGGATGCGGGCCAATGACTGTGACGGTGCGGGCACTTATATCTTCTCCTTTTCCTCTGTACTATTCGTGTAGGTCAGCGCCCACCAGAAGAAGGATATTTGGTGTGCCATCGCCAAGGAAGTCCAGACCCAGGGGGTCTACCACAGACGGAGCACCCACGGCCGGAAAAGATGGGAGGACATTCGCCGCTGGAGCAAGAAGACAGTGGAGGCCCAGCTGGGGATGGCCTCCCAACGTACGAGGGGTGCCCATCGCACCATGAACCCCTGATGTTCCGGATCCTGGCGGTGGCGTACCCGGAGTTGGATGGGCGCTTGAGGGCATCACAGCAGCCACAAAGGGGTGAGTACATTCTCATTCAGCTGATTCAGCACGCAGTCGAGGTGTCTGGGTGGGGGAGGTGGTCTGTGGGTTCCCCTAGGCCAGGGCGAGTTTAGTAGGCAGGGTCCTTTCTTAAGGCAGGTCCTGTGGCACCCCACCCGACCTGTGTACAGAGCCAACTACACCTAGTCAGGATCCTGTGACATTCATGTGTGCAGCAATCGGGCATTGCCTTGTAAACCATGTCCCTGGGATTGATTAGGGGACTCCAAGTGCACGGCGTAGTGCAGGGGGCTTCTGTGTCTGTAGTGTCCACCAACGGTAGCAGTATTGCATGCCCTCAACATGTCTTTCTTCTGTTTCCCCCCCCCTCTTTTTGTGGTCTCCCTGTGCTTGTGTGCATTAGCATCATCAGGCGGAGGAGCAGTGGCACTGGAGCAGGAGGGAGCTGCATCCCACATGGCCCCGGAGGACGAGACAACGGAGTCAGAAGCCACCAGTGGGACGGAGGGCGAGGGGAGCTCCACTGCGGGGACAGGAGCTGAGACCAGCGATACGGACTCCTCCTCTGATGGGAGCTCCCTTGTGGTGGCGGGCGCCTCTGTGCCCCCCGCATTTACAGGTACAGCCGCCACCCCCCTACCAGCACCGCCCTCCCAGCAGCCCCTCAGCGTTTGCCCCGTGGCCGCTCACCCAGGAGGGTCGGCATCTCCTTCGGCCCAGGCACCTCAGCCCCTGCCCCTGTCACCCCTGCTGCCCTCAGTGAGGAGGCCATTGACCTCCTCAGGTCCCTCACTGTTTGGCAGTCTACCATTTTGAATGCCATCCAGGGTGTAGAGAGGCAGTTGCAACAAACCAATTCATACTTGGAAGTCATTCATTCTGGTCAGGCAGCCCATCAGTGAGCTTTTCAGACTTTGGCCACTGAACTGATGGCAGCCATTGTCCCTGTCTCTAGCCTCCCCCTCCAACTTCCTCCACCCAGACCCAAACCCCTGTACCTCAGCCTATCTCAAGCACTCCCTCAGACCAGCATGCACACACCTCAACACACAAGGGAAGCTCAGGCAAACATAAGCACCACACATCCCACAGGCACTCACGCAAGCATCATACACATGCAGACATACCAACAGCCACTGCCTCCACGGTGTCACCCTCCTCCTCGTCTCCCTCCTCCCTCCCAGCATGCACTACATCGTCAGCCAATACCTCCATCACCAGCACACCCACCAGCACACCCGCTCACGTGCAGTCACCACCCCACTACCATTCACACATCCCCTGTGTCCTCTCCCAGTGTGTCTGTGAGCCCACCTCCCAAGGTACACAAACGCAGCCACACACCCACCCAACAGCCATCCACCTCACGACAGCCTCCAGCCCATGTACCTTCACCCAAAGTCACCAAACGTACACCTCCTACAACCACTGCCTCTTCCTCCGCGCCCAAACCCCCTCCATCTACCCGTCCCAGTGTGTCCAAAAAACTTTACCTGTCCAATCTTGACCTCTTCCCCTCACCTCCCCCACCCCTTCAGTCTCATAGGGCCCGCCTCTCCAGGTCCCAACCCAGCGCCTCAGCCACAGCATCAGCGGGAGCAGTGGTGCCCGTAGTGACCGGCTTCTGGAGTGCGCCAGGGAGCAGGGCAGCCAGTGTGCCAAGGAGCCAGAGCACGGACAGTCCCCCACCTCAAAAACACCAAAAGTTGGCCAGTGCCCGGCAGGAGAGAGGAAAAAAATCTTCAAACAAAGCCGCTCCCAGGGGTACAGGTGGGCGTGTGGATCCAGCTGCGCCACCATCCAATGTGGGGAAGGGGCACACTAAAACTGGCAAGTCTGGGAAAACCTGCACAGCGGACAAGACCGCCACAAGCACCGCTGCCAAGGACACCGCCACCACCAGCACCGCTGCCAAGAATCCCGCCACCACCAGCACCGCTGAACAGGACACCACCGCTACCAGCACTGCTGTCAAGGACCCCGCCGCCACCAGCACCGCTGAACAGGACACCGCCGCCACCAGCACCACTGAAGAAGACACCGCTACCACCAGCACCACACCAGCACCACTGCCAAGGACACCGCCGTCATCAGCATCGCTGCCAAGGACACCGCTGCCACCAGGATCGCTGCCAAGGACACCGCCGCCACCAGCACCGCTGAACAGGACACCACCGCCACCAGCACCGCTGAACAGGACACCGCCGCCACCAGCACCGCAGGCCACTGAGCGCCAAAGATTCCGACGCTACTGAGGCCGCCACAAGCAGGATGAAGCACTCTGGGCACCAAGCCCCCTCCAGAACCAGTGGAGAATGACATCCACTACCTCTGTCCTTGGCAGGATGAAGCACTCTGGGCACAAAGCCCCCTCCAGAACCAGTGGAGAATGATATCCACTGCCTCTGTCCTTGGCAGGATGAAGCACTCTGGGCACAAAGCCCCCTCCAGAACCAGTGGAGACTGTTATCCACTTGAGAGACTGTGGCTGTGCACTCCCCAGGATAAAGCAGTGGGCAACCCACCCACTGTAGAGACTTGAGAGACTGTGGCTTTGCACTCCCCAGGATTCAGAAGTGGGCAAACCACCCACTGCAGAGACTTGAGAGACTGTGGCTTTGCACTCCCCAGGATGCAGCAGTGGGCAAACCACCCACTGTAGAGACTTGAGAGACTGTGGCTTTGCACTCCCCAGGATAAAGCAGTGGGCAACCCACTCACTGTAGAGACTTGAAAGACTGTGGCTTTGCACTTCCCATGATACATCAATGGGCATGGAGCCCCCTCGTGGATCTGGCGCCGTGCACTCATCCGGCTGTGGTGCCCCCCGTTCCCTTCCCCCTGAGGTGCCTGTTTTATTTCTATCTGACACCCCAGCAGTGTTCTCTCCGTCTTGTTTGGGTATCTTGTGTGGGCCTCGCCCATGCATTTTGGGCCCAGTGGTCCATGGACTAGGATGATGGAATCCCTTGGACTTGTATTCTTGGTGTATATATTTGTTTATAGTGTGAATATCTTTATATATGTATATATTTTTGATTCATGTCTTTGAATATATTACAATCATTCGACTCATTTCCTTTTGTCCTTGCATTCTTCCAGGGGGGCTGGGGGTGTAACTGTAATGTATCATGATGTATTAGTGTGTATGTTGTAGTGGGTGAGGGTGGGGGTGGGGGTGTTGCGTGTTGCGTGTGAGTGTCTCTCTCTTTTTCCTCCCCCCTCCCCTGTGTCGTAAGTGCAGTACTCACCGTGGTCTTCGCCACAGGCGTTTGTGCTCCTGGTAGAGGAGCAGGAAGACAAAGGCAGGTAGAACCTGAAGTTCCGGTTCCATGGTGTCCTGGTTCCTCCTGGGGTGTGTAGAGGTGAGCGTTTTCCCTTCCAAGTCCTGTTTCCGCCGTGTTTTTGTTTGCGGTGAATCCACCCCGGAAAAGGTGGCGGATTGGACTGTTGTAATTTTGTGGGTGGTACATTGTCCTCCGCCTGTCTGTTGGCGGTTATCGACACGGTGTTTGTTTGTACCGCATTGGCGGTCTGAGTGTTAAAGTGGCTGTCTATGTTGGTGGTTTCTGCCACGGTCGTGATTCCAAAATTTTTTCCGCCGGCCTGTTGGCGGTTTATCCGCCGCTTTAACACCGACCACCAGGTTTGTAAGGACCACCATATTGTATTGAGAAAGCAAAATTAAAATGAACTGTAATAAAACATTATGCAAAATTAAAATGAAATATTGTTAACTTATAACATAAAAAGTAATACAATATTACAAAATTAGATAAATATATTATATATGACAATGTTCAAAAAACAATATTAACCACTTAAAAAACTATATTCTTGCTTTTGATATCCTGACCCATGATATTTTTGACATCCTAACTTTTTTTACATAGTGTCCAATATTTTTGTGACAATATTAATGTTGAGCCCCTCTTCCCTCTCCACATTACCTTCCCTCTACCTTTACCTTCCCCTCCCATTCTTGACCAATGTCATTGAGATTGATATTACCTGGTTTCTTCAACTTAATCTCTCTCATTGCACTGTTCACATATCCTTTTTTGTCTGGTTTATATGTTCACAGACCTAATTTTGCCCCTCTTTTACCAGTAGTACATACTTGGAGTTACCCAAGACCTGTAAATAATGTCTATATTACGTTTTTATTATCACCTACTTTATATGTTTTACATCCAAACAATTCAAGTGTTTCTAAACACTTATATGTGCATGTAAAGGTTTTCTGTAAATTCTTTGACAAAACTTTATTGAGCTTCTTGTGGAATATGCATAGATTCTGACTCACACAGGGCTTTCTGGGCAGTGTATCAAAGTATATAATAAGGCCCTCATTATGTCCCTGGCGGTCTTTTGACCACCAGGGATAATGTGGCGGTATGACCGCCAACAAACTGGCGGTACATACCCCCACATCATACCACCATGGTAGTGTGAGCCGCCGGGCCTGAGATGTCTATCTCCAGCCCAGCGGCCTGCATAGTACTGCCCATTTCGTTATGAGCCGGCCTACCACCATGGTGTTCGTGGTGTTAGCAACGCCATGAAAACCATGGCAGTTGGTCCTACCGGTGACAGGGAATTCCTTCCCTGTCACCGATAGGTGGCTCCCCCACCCCCCAACACTCACCTGATACCCCCTCCACCCAAACTCACCCCCTCACCCACCAAATACACATACTAACCCCACCCCTCTTCTGATCCACTCTCTCACCCCCATACATGCACACACCACACAACTGACCCCAGCTCCTACAGCCACACATGCACACATCACCCTCCCAAGCCCCACTACAGTCACAGGTCAACTCACCCCACACCACCCTCCCTGCATACACACACACAGACACCCACATGCACCAGGCACACTCCCATTCACTTACACTGATATACACACATTCATTCACACACTGACATACACACATTCATTCACACACTGGTATACACACATTCATTCACGCATACTTCTAGACATGCTCACACACATTCCTCCACACAATCACACTGACATGCAGACACGCATTCACTTCACCATTCTTACACACATTCACTCACACGCATACACCCACACAAACAACACACACAGACGCATTCACACACACTCAGACATTCATGCACACACTGAGAAACAAACAAACACACAACACCTCCCACCCCCCTACCCTGTTGGAAGCCCGACTTACATTGGGCGAGGAGGTCTTCCGTCAGGGAACGGGAAGGGGCGCTGCTACTGCCAGCAGCAACACGCCATTAGAACACCGCCAGGCCGTATTACTGGTCATAATATGGCTGGCGGCGTACTACTGGTGTAGCGTGGCGGTGCTGGTGGTAGCAGCGCCAGCTTACCAGCGTCCACCACCACCATGAGCACTGCTGGATTTCTGCCCTCATACTATGGCGGATGGATGGTGCCACGGTGGCGGTATTTTGGCGGCAGTCACTGCGGCGGTATGCAGTATTAACCCTGATATTAAAATGAGGGTCTAAATGGCTTCAGTTCAATGTTTGCAGCTCTTTCGTCTGGAAACATAGCACAGATATATCTTTCACTGACACCACATATAATATTGGCCATGTCTAATGTCAGCATTTAGAAGAGGATAAGAAACTCTTTTTAAAGGTCCACTTAGGATTCAACTTTGAGCCAGTTGTTGTCTTGCATGGTACAGTTAGGTAAGGAGCACAATAGAAAGAAACATACATGGTAGTGAAAAGCTTAAGGAAGCAGTAAAGTCTTCCTCCATACAAAGGGGCTTTGAGAAAAAGGAATCTATTTAAAAAAATCAGAAAGGAGGAATGATGCTATCCTATTGGTATAAACAAGGAGAGACTTAAAATGAGATAGTCAATTTTAAAAATCCAAATATGACAGGTTTTTGCATACTTTATTGAAGTGAATAAAAATAATATGCACAGATTGAACAATGTGTAAGCTTTTAAATTCCCACTGACCTCTTCTCCAAATGTCTTTAATATATGGTTAGCCCAGTGGGAAAGTCGTAATGGGACTAGCGGTGAGGTCACCAGCATGGCAGTGACCTCCCTGTAGAGAGTTTGGTGGATGGGTGTTCCCATCACCAAACTCGTAATCAGTCACTTTGTGAGTGAAGGTATTCTCCCTTCACGCATCAACCCAAGTGTAAAATGTTGTTCCAAAAAACGTGCTGACCTTGAAAAGTGTAAAAGCCCCAACTCGTTTCCTTCGCCATACCTTTTACTGTCTCCAACTTATCTACCAAACGGGGTGCCTTCTTATCCCCCCCACAACTTGTATCTTACTTAGTCAGGTTTCGCACCAAAACTTGATGGACTTAACCCTTGAGCATCGTCTGCAGTCACCCCTTACATCTTGAGTATCTTAACGCATAGATATCCCAAGTTTTCATGGCAAGCGAGGAGTAGTCTATCAAAGTTAATACACAAGATGGCAATTTCAGAGTAGTCTCCAGGCTCCAGCCTATAGATTTTAAGGGTACAAATATAGGTTGGGGTATTATCACGGTCTGCACGTTATTTGGAATACAATTCTACACTTTGGTTGATGCATGAATAGAGAATACCTTTAGTCACATAGGGGCAGATTTAAGAAAAGTGGCACTGCATCCAATGCAGCGCCACTTTTCTTACACCCCTAAGCACCCCCTTAACGCCACCATGTGTGCGCCACATTTAAGATATGGCGCACCATGGCAGTAGTTAGGGAACAAGCGTCAACATTTTTTATGCTAGTTTGGTGCTTTGCTGGATTTGCATCAAAAAATTTTACGCTAATCCTGCAAAGCACATTTAGGCACATTATAAATAATGGTGTGCCTCCTTTTAACACCTGCTCTGTCCAGGCATTATAAAAATGCCACAAAAAATGGCAGCAAAAATCTTTTAGATTTCTTTGCACCATTTTTTCAACCCCCCTAATGGGAAAACGCCCCCCCTTGCATACATTATGCTTGGCGCAGGCATTATGTGGAGCAAGGGGTTACAAAGTGGCACAATGCATGCATTGTGCCACTTTGTATATCTGACGCAGTGATGTTGGCCTCGTTAGGCCACATTAACGTAAAAAATAATTACACTATTGTGGCGCAAGGAGGCACAAGGTCCTCTTAAATCTGGGCCATGATGTCTTATAAGAGATGGAGGATCATGTCGGTAGATTTAATATGCATAATATTTGTGCTCAAGATGGCTCAGAACAGCTTTATATTGTGTTTCTGCAGGTTGCCTGGAGGCTGGTTTAGGTCCAATGAAAAGCAGCTATTCTGATGAAAGTGTTTAATAAATGTTGAATCGCGCATAGAGATAAATATGTGTAGCGACTGAATGACAGTATATTTATAGATACTATGGAAAATACATGTTGATTGAGAAAGAAGAAGAAAGAAAAAACTGTTCAGAAATTCACTGACTGTCTATGACTTCTAAACATCAAAGAAAATAAATACAAATTGAGATATAATAACGAAATAGCTGCACAGTTGCATTAGAGTGACCCTTGCAATAGGCGAAATGTTTTTCATAATATTTGCAGATGGTTTTATAATAATCGAATGAAGGAATGAATGAGAGTGATAAATTGTGTGGGATGACTGATACTGAGTTTTCTACAGTGAGTTTAGAATGCTATACTTTCTAGTAATATGACCTATGGCTTTTTTGTTGTAATGGATTGGGGATATTCTTTGTGTAATGTTATATTACGAATTATAACATAAATTATGGAAATTTGGGTAGTATTTTGTTCATTGGAATGAATTAGAAAATGAATAATTAATAAAACAGTATGACAAAGAATGAGTTTTTCTGAGCCTAAAATAATTTTGTGGACTTTAATGCAGATATAACATAATGGAACAGCAATCAAGCCTGATTTCCGGTTCCTTACCAAACTTTTTCTTTGATAATAGGGGAGCATGTTTCCCTTGCCAAAACTATTTAACTTTTATCTCCCCTATCATCCCAGCCCTCTTACCCTTGTGTGCAGGGAAGCCACTGCTCCCATTACCAGTTGCTCACAGCAGTTGGTGTTTGTGAATGCTAAACCCCTCAGAATTGGCATTGCCATGGAAAATTCCACATGATAATTCCATATCCACATGGGCATTACCTACCCTGGGGTCTAACTCTTAATAGGAAAAGATTTGTTTGGAGATTCAGACCAGGAGCGATAATTCCACCATTGAGATTTACACCTACTTTTAATCAAGGTCTTGGTTGCTTGCAAATCTTCAGTTCCAACAAATGTACCTCCCATAGGGTCAATATCATGATGCCATAGCTGAGTGGTTCCCAACCTTTTGACTTCTGTGGACCCCCATTTTATCATTACTGGGACCCAGGGACACCCACTGAATCATTATTGGAATCTGGGGACCCTCCACTGAATCGTTACTGAAAGCTGCGAGCCTAATCTGTTAATATTATTTGATTTTCCCCAGGGGTCCCAGGATCACAGGGTGGGAACCACTACCATAGCTGATTTTTGAAAATCAATACATAAATTACCCTCATGCTTCAATAATAAATAGCATCAATATCATCTGCAATAGGACATTTTTAAGTCTTGATTCCTTGGTGTAATCTCTAGTATGCTGAATCTTCTCCTCCATTTTACATTGCTTACTTATATGGGCTGCTTGGAAAAAATTATGCAGCACTATCCTGTTAGGAAAACCAAAGGGATTAGTCCTAAAATAAATCCAGCCAATTTGTCCAACTTAATCATTTTCAGCTTTGTGGCCATTACACAATGGATGTGACAGTGTGTAGTAAGGATTGTGGTGCGTAAGATAACACTTACCAAATTCGGATTATAATAACTATTAAAGGCATTACCTACTTGTTGGACTTTTGCTTTTGCAGGGTCATCCCCAGACTTTTTTGCCTCCTGCCTCCTATATTTTTCTGACATGTTGCTGTTGGCTTTTCAACTCTGAGCACTTTACCACTGCTAACCAGTGCTAAAGTGCATATGCTCTCCTGTTTAAATTGTATGTAAGTGGTTTATCCATGATTGGCATATTTGATTTACTAGTAAGTCCCTAGTAAGGTGCACTAGAGGTGCCAGGGCCTGTAAATCAAATGCTACTAGTGGGCCTGCAGCACTGGTTGTGCCACCCACATAAGTAGCTCTGTAATCATGTCTCAGACCTGCCACTGCAGTGTCTGTATGTGTATTTTTACACTGTAAATTCGACTTGGCAAGTGTACCCACTTGCCAGGCCTAAACCTTCCCTTTCCTTACATGTAAGGCACCCCTAAGGTAGGCCCTAGGTAGCCCCAAGGGCAGGGTGCAGTGTATGGATAAGGTAGGACATATAGTAATGTGGTTTATATGTCCTGACAGTGAAATACTGCCAATTTCGTTTTCACTGTTGCAAGGTCTGTCTCTCTCTCATAGGATAATATGGGGGCTACCTTTAAATATGATTAAAGTGTAGATTCCCCTAGAGAGTAGATGGACAGGTGGAGTTTGGGATCCCTGAACTCACAATTTAAAAATGCATCTTTTAGTAAAGTTGATTTTGAGATTGTGCGTTTGAAAATGCCACTTTTAGAAAGTGAGCATTTTCTTGCTTAAACCATTCTGTGACTCTGCCTTGTTTGTGGATTCCCTGTCTGGGTCAGTTGACAGTTGGGTTGTTTTTCACCTCACACCAGACAGTGACACAAAGGGAGCTGGGGTGTGATCTGCATTTCCTGATTAGTCATCTCTGCTAGGAGGGAGGGGTGGAGTGGTCACTCTCATCTGAAAGGACTGTGCCTGCCTCTGACAATGCTGTCTCCAGCCCCCTGGTGTGTGTCTGAGGCCTTGCCTGGGCAAGGCAGGATTTCACAAGAAGGTGTGAGTCCCCTTTGAAGGAAGGTGACTTCAAAGACTAAAATGGGTATAAGAAGGGCACCCAAACTTACAAACTTTAAAAACACTTCTGGAATCAAGGGGAACCTCTGCCTGGAGAAGAGCTGATCGCTGAGGAACAAGTGCTGCCCTGCCTGTGACTGTGCTTTGTGGAGCTTTCCTGCAGTGCTGCTTCTGCCAGGGTAAGAGGGCAAAGACTGGACTTTGTGTGCCTTCCATCTTGAAGAAGAAATCTCCAAGGGCTTGATGTAGAGCTTGCCTCCTGTTATTGAAGTCTCAGGGATAGCAAAGACTTCTTCCTGCCAGCACCTGGAGTCTCTGGAGAGACCCCTACTCTGCTCTGTGGTGCCCTTCCAGTTCCTGGGACCCTGAAAGGAGAGGCTGGCAGCCTAAGGACAAAAATACACGCACCGCGCACCGTGCGGAGAAAAGATCGACGCGAATCCGATCGCGGCTGAGAAAACGACGCGACGCAGGCTCCGCAGCTGAGAAACGACGCCGCTGGAGACGCGACCGGAGAATCGACGCCCGGAGCAGGAGAAACGACGCGCAGCATCGCTGACGAAGGCTGAGAGATCGCAACCAGCGCCGCGGGACTTCGGACCGTCGCGTGGCTGGCTTTTTCGACGCACCTCGCCGAGCTGAGCTGTTTTCAACGCATATACCCGTGCAGGGTTATTTTCGACGCGCACCGCCCGTTCGGGGTTATTTTTGCCGCAAACCAGGTACATTTACACGCTAGCAGCGCTAGTGTGTTGTTACAACTACCTAAAGACTCTTTTTATTTTAAACCTTTAAAAAATCATAACTTGACTTGTGTATGTTGGATTTTTGTCGTTTTGGTCTTGTTTTGTTTAGATAAATATTTCCTATTTTTCTAAACTGGTGTTGTGTCATTTTGTAGTGTTTTCATTAAGTTACTGTGTGTGTTGGTACAAATACTTTACGCCCAGCACTCTGAGGTTAAGCCTACTGCTCTGCCAAGCTACCAAGGGGGTAAGCAGGGGTTAGCTGAGGGTGATTCTCTTTTATCCTAACTAGAGTGAGGGTCCTTGCTTGAACAGGGGGTAACCTGACTGTCAACCAAAGACCCCATTTCTAACATTGGTGACCAGCGGTCGGGATTGGACTTGTATTTGTACTTGACATACAGTAATTAAGTGTACACTACTGTTTTGATCTCAGACCACTACGTGACCACATACTACTTGTCTTGTGATTCTGCTTTTTGTTCTCTGATGTCCTCCTGGAAGTATTGATAATATTTTTGGACTTTGGTTTTTGGTTGTGAAGCCTTTGCAGAATGGAAGTCAATTTCTGGCACCTATTTATGTATAAAAAGTGGCAGCTTAAAGCATTCTGCATGGAAAGGGGACTGGCTGTGAACAGGAAATCCAGAAGGGAGGATCTTGAGTCAGCCCTGTTTCAGTATGAATTGAAACGTTGTCAGGCAACACCACCAAATGAGTCTGAGGAGGATAACTACTCTGAGGAGGAGGATAACTACTCTGAGGAGGAGGAAACAGAAAGAGATGAGTGGCTCCTAGCTCGAATCCAGAGTCTGGAAGAGCTAGATGCAGAGCTTGAGAGGGCTGAGGAGGAGAGAGCCTTAGTCCTGGAAAAAGAAAGGATTGCAGCTCAAGAGCTGAGCTGTGAAGAGCTGAAGCTGGAGGCCATGAGGGCTGAGTCCAGTTCAGATGGTGGCAGCAAAAATCTTGTATCCAGTACTGCTGAAGAAGTGCACATGCCCAGAGATGTGGTGCCCTACTTGAAGGAGGGAGTTAACACACGCCAGGAGGTTCAGGGGTATGAGGTAGCTCCAGTGATGCACAGGGTCCCTGAGGTGGATTGGGGAACTGGCATGGGGAGTCATATTCCTACTGGTGGGAGGGACACTCTACTGACTCTAAGTGAGAGTGACAGGGAGAGGGGTTCCCCCCAAGTAGAAGTCCTGGTTATGGAGTGTGAAAACATCCCAGAAGAGTGTGGGTTGAGTGTCAGGGACAGTCAGGTACTGTCTCACCAGTCTCAGGAGGGTGATGTGGGGTGCTTTGTCAAAGCAGAGTCACTGGATGGTTGGGTGAAGGGTACTTTGGTTAATTCATGTGAGGGGCTGAGTGATGTAATTGCTGGAGAGCATATGTCTAGTCCTTATTTTCCAGAGCTATGCCAACACCAGGTGGAGTGTGAGTTCTCTGACCCCAGGGAGCTTACAATGGAGGCAGACTTCTGGGTGAGTACCAGAGAGTCTGAAGAGGCATTTGGGGGTGCTCCTGAGAGGAGTGGTCTAGGTAGTTCCCAACCAGGTGAGGTAGGGAAGGATTGTAGTGTCCCAGGTAGGTCCCAGTGTAGTGGGATGGGTGAGGGACCCCATGTCCAGTCTCAGAGGAGAGGGAATGGGGATGGGTTGAGGCCCAAGGTGCCCGAGATCCGGTCCCAGGTCCTGGAGGGTTCCCTGCGGGAACCCCAGGAGGGGAGCCTAGCCTGTACCATAGGGCCATCTGTTGAGGGAGACCCCACAGTGTCAGGAGAACTTGGGGGGGCGGCTGTAGCCAGCGTCCCACCAGTTCTGGTGTCTGGCAGTACCACTCCTAGTGAGGGGTTGCAGAAGTCCAGACAGAGGGTTGAGAGGGGGTTGCGGACCCCAGTGGAGAACCTGGAGGGTCAGGGGTCAGCTCTGAGTGCAGAGCCCCCCAGGAATGACCTTGGTGAGCCCATTTCTGGGCTGGGAGGAATCCAGACTCTGTCAGATGGGCAGAGGTCAGGAGACCTGCGCCAGCCAGACTCTTGTATGGCCCTTGGGGAAAGTGTTTCCCTTGTGGGGGGTAGGTGTGCCCCCCAGGAAGTCCTGGTGTGCCAGGCAATGATTCAACCGCAGGATGGTGACTCTGGGTTGGATGATCAGGTTCAGGGGGTAAACTCTGACCTGATGGGGAGTACGTGTGCTCCCAAGGAAGTCCTGGTGTGCCAGGCAATGGTTCAACCGCAGGGTGGTGACTCTGGGTTGAATGATCAGGTTCAGGGGGTAAACTCTGACCTGATGGGGGGTAAGTGTGCTCCCAAGGAAGTCCTGGTGTGCCAGGCAGTGGTTCAACCGCAGGGTGGTGACCCTGGGTTGGATGACCAGGTTCAGAGGGTAAACTCTGACCTGGTAGGGGGTAGGTATGCCCCCCAGGAAGTCCTGGGTTGCCAGGCAGTGATCCAGTCTGTGGGTACAGACCCTGGATTGGGAGGCCAGGTTAAGGGTGTCCCCCCTGACCTGGAGGAAGGGGCTACTGCTAACAGTGCCCCTACCATGTTGTCTTCTAGGGGGGCCACTCCTAGTTGGGTGGTTCAGGACCCCAGAAGAGAGGGCAGGGGGAGGGAAGCCTCACCCCTGGCCCGGGTCCAACCTGAAGGTACAGACCCCGGGTTGGAGGATCAGTTGCATGTTAACATCCCTGCACTGATGGAAAAATTGTGCAGGGCTGCTTCTACAAGCACCCTGACAGTTTTTAACTCTGGGGGTGCCGCTTCTGCAGAGAGGGTACAGAACCCCAGAAGAGAGGGCAGGGGGAGGGAAGCCTCACCCCTGGCCCTGGTCCAACCTGAAGGTACAGACCCCAGGTTGGAGGATCAGTTGCAGGTTAACATCCCTGCACTGATGGAAGAATTGTGCAGGACTGCTTCTACAAGCACCCTGACAGTTTTTGACTCTGGGGGTGCCGCTTCTGCAGGGAGGGTACAGAGCCCCAGAGGGGAGGACCAGGGTCAGGTTGTCATCCCTGACCTGGTGGAAGAGAGAGTGGTCAAAGGGTGCCAGGCACCTGGGGCTACCACCCCCCACTCTCCACAGTCACAGTGGTTAGAGAGGCCTGAGGTCGGGCTCTCATCCCTGACAGTTGTCTGGGGCCACTGTGGCTTGCTGTCCTGGTGGACAGAGTTGCCCCTGGGGGGGGAAGGACGAAAGTCACACCCCAGGGGTGGAGTGGGCAACACCATTGTGTTGGCCCTGGTGGTACTATCTGCCCATTGCAATACATCTGTGAGCAAAGTAAAGTTAGGTGTTGCACAGATGGTGTCTGTAGATGTGGAGAAGGGTTCCCCATGGGTTAGCTTAGTGGGCCCTGAGAGTATGAACAGAGGGATCCAACTGGAGTCAGGAAGGCGTAGAACTGGAGCATGCCCCTGCTGTTGTGGGCCTGGGTCCCTGTTCTATCGCCCCAATCAGGGAAGTACATCAAGGTATTGATTGTTCTCCCCTGGCTTTAGGCTGGTAGGGGGTCGTGTTGGACTTTTGCTTTTGCAGGGTCATCCCCAGACTTTTTTGCCTCCTGCCTCCTATATTTTTCTGACATGTTGCTGTTGGCTTTTCAACTCTGAGCACTTTACCACTGCTAACCAGTGCTAAAGTGCATATGCTCTCCTGTTTAAATTGTATGTAAGTGGTTTATCCATGATTGGCATATTTGATTTACTAGTAAGTCCCTAGTAAGGTGCACTAGAGGTGCCAGGGCCTGTAAATCAAATGCTACTAGTGGGCCTGCAGCACTGGTTGTGCCACCCACATAAGTAGCTCTGTAATCATGTCTCAGACCTGCCACTGCAGTGTCTGTATGTGTATTTTTACACTGTAAATTCGACTTGGCAAGTGTACCCACTTGCCAGGCCTAAACCTTCCCTTTCCTTACATGTAAGGCACCCCTAAGGTAGGCCCTAGGTAGCCCCAAGGGCAGGGTGCAGTGTATGGATAAGGTAGGACATATAGTAATGTGGTTTATATGTCCTGACAGTGAAATACTGCCAATTTCATTTTCACTGTTGCAAGGTCTGTCTCTCTCTCATAGGATAATATGGGGGCTACCTTTAAATATGATTAAAGTGTAGATTCCCCTAGAGAGTAGATGGACAGGTGGAGTTTGGGATCCCTGAACTCACAATTTAAAAATGCATCTTTTAGTAAAGTTGATTTTGAGATTGTGCGTTTGAAAATGCCACTTTTAGAAAGTGAGCATTTTCTTGCTTAAACCATTCTGTGACTCTGCCTTGTTTGTGGATTCCCTGTCTGGGTCAGTTGACAGTTGGGTTGTTTTTCACCTCACACCAGACAGTGACACAAAGGGAGCTGGGGTGTGATCTGCATTTCCTGATTAGTCATCTCTGCTAGGAGGGAGGGGTGGAGTGGTCACTCTCATCTGAAAGGACTGTGCCTGCCTCTGACAATGCTGTCTCCAGCCCCCTGGTGTGTGTCTGAGGCCTTGCCTGGGCAAGGCAGGATTTCACAAGAAGGTGTGAGTCCCCTTTGAAGGAAGGTGACTTCAAAGACTAAAATGGGTATAAGAAGGGCACCCAAACTTACAAACTTTAGAAACACTTCTGGAATCAAGGGGAACCTCTGCCTGGAGAAGAGCTGATCGCTGAGGAACAAGTGCTGCCCTGCCTGTGACTGTGCTTTGTGGAGCTTTCCTGCAGTGCTGCTTCTGCCAGGGTAAGAGGGCAAAGACTGGACTTTGTGTGCCTTCCATCTTGAAGAAGAAATCTCCAAGGGCTTGATGTAGAGCTTGCCTCCTGTTATTGAAGTCTCAGGGATAGCAAAGACTTCTTCCTGCCAGCACCTGGAGTCTCTGGAGAGACCCCTACTCTGCTCTGTGGTGCCCTTCCAGTTCCTGGGACCCTGAAAGGAGAGGCTGGCAGCCTAAGGACAAAAATACACGCACCGCGCACCGTGCGGAGAAAAGATCGACGCGAATCCGATCGCGGCTGAGAAAACGACGCGACGCAGGCTCCGCAGCTGAGAAACGACGCCGCTGGAGACGCGACCGGAGAATCGACGCCCGGAGCAGGAGAAACGACGCGCAGCATCGCTGACGAAGGCTGAGAGATCGCAACCTGCGCCGCGGGACTTCGGACCGTCGCGTGGCTGGCTTTTTCGACGCACCTCGCCGAGCCGAGCTGTTTTCAACGCATATACCCGTGCAGGGTTATTTTCGACGCGCACCGCCCGTGCGGGGTTATTTTTGCCGCAAACCAGGTACATTTACACGCTAGCAGCGCTAGTGTGTTGTTACAACTACCTAAAGACTCTTTTTATTTTAAACCTTTAAAAAATCATAACTTGACTTGTGTATGTTGGATTTTTGTCGTTTTGGTCTTGTTTTGTTTAGATAAATATTTCCTATTTTTCTAAACTGGTGTTGTGTCATTTTGTAGTGTTTTCATTAAGTTACTGTGTGTGTTGGTACAAATACTTTACGCCCAGCACTCTGAGGTTAAGCCTACTGCTCTGCCAAGCTACCAAGGGGGTAAGCAGGGGTTAGCTGAGGGTGATTCTCTTTTATCCTAACTAGAGTGAGGGTCCTTGCTTGAACAGGGGGTAACCTGACTGTCAACCAAAGACCCCATTTCTAACACTACTCATCTTTCAGTCTTCTCCCAGGCCTTAATAATCAGGATAGGTCAAAAAGCACTCCAACATGTATGAAAGTGCAATAGAAAGCCGCCCACCAGAGTGTAACTCTAACCACTGAGTCTATTGTGATAACATTCCACAGAGCATGTTCATTACAAAGAAGCAATTGGGTGGGCTCCTGGCTTCCACAAACCCACACTTAGGAACTCCCACATTCACTTGGCACTGATCAACTAACATGGGATAAACTGCAAATGGCCTACAATGCAAAAATCCATTAAGAGCATTTCTAGTGCTTCTGAATAGAAAGCAGACAACCCCTTTAATAACAATCCTGAATTAATTAAAGGATATTGGGCCATATGTACAAACACTATTTCCCATAGACACAGAATGGGGAAAAACCTTTGCTACATCTGGCCCATTGACTCTTGCCACAACACACCCGTCGCTAAATTCGTATTACTCAACCATCTCAGTTGCTATTTCTAATTTTAACTCTTTTAAAAAGAGTTAAAATTCATTTAAATGTTCAAACAGGAATGTGTTCTTTGCCTTTATCCCAAATAGCAAATTTGGGAGAGCATGCAGAGATTCAATGCAAATTTGAGCCAACAGTAAACTCTCAGCATGAGCACTGCTTAACTGCCTCCAGTGCTTCTTTTGCTAAGCTCCCTCTCGGCAGTGTTAACCTCAACTTCCAAGCTAAATATTGCGTCTGGAACAATACAAACTGTGCAAGGACGGACACCTGTATAACATATAGAATCACCTCTAATAGTCAAGCCTGTGTCAATGCTAAAATTTTGAGCTGGAAGAAGGGTCAGCTTTAGGGTGGTGTGACTGATGCAACCACTCCTGGGTTTCAGCTGGTGGAGGGGTGCAATGTTTAGAAGTAACTTACGGATTTAAATGCACCTGCTGCAGAGTTCCTTGTACGTCCAACGGTTTTCAGGCAGCAATACAAATGTCAGGATAACTGGTGATTCATGTTTCTGATGAAAAGAGATCAGGATTTTGATAGTGGCAATTTTGACTCATCAATTAGCACGGGCGCTAATATGCCTGCTGCACAGAACATGTACAGTGCAGATTCTAAAACTATTGGGCATACTAACAAGTCCCTAGCACCTCCTTGCGCCACATTAGTGTCATTTTTTTGTGCTAATGTGGTGTTAAAGAGGCATTTTTGCTGCACTATATTTACAAAGTGGTGCAATACATGCATTGCACCACTTTGTAACCCAGTGTGACACATTATGCCTGCCCCAGGCAAAATGTATGCAAGTGGGGTATTCCGGCACTAGGAGGTCGGCAAAAATGGCACAGTGAAATTTAGAAGATTTTACTGCACCATTTTTGGCATAATTTTTAATGCCTGCTCAAAGTAAGTGTTAAAATGACACACCCAAAGTGGGAAACATCCTTTATTCCGAAGTCTTTTTAACGAAGTCGTGGTTAACGAAAGCGCAACAACGCTTTTTTTAACCACAACTCTGTTATTTGGTGCCTTAACTACGTATGTTCTGAACTACGAACATGCGTGGTTAAGGTACAAAGAAGGGAGTTGGCGAAGGAGGAGGACGCAGGTGACAAGGGGTTGACTAAGGTAAGTGGGGTTTTTTTGGTTTTGGGGAGGGGGTGGGGGTCAGGGTTTTTTAGTTTTTGGGGCAGGGTTGGGGGGTGGGGCATTTTTGGTTTTGGGGAGGGGGTGGGGGGTCAGGGGGTTTTAGTTTTTGGGGCGGGGTTGGGGGGGTGGGGCGTTTTTGGTTTTGGGGAGGGGGTGGGGGGTCAGGGGGTTTTAGGTTTTGGGGTGGGGTGGGGTTGGGCGTTTTTGGTTTTGGGGAGGGTGGGGTGGGGTGAGGGATGTAGGGTCAATGGTGCCTATTACTAATGCTTTTATCAGGAATGCCTTTACAACGAAAATCGTTGTTAAGGCATTCGTGGTAAAATCATTAGTAGTAGCAACGAGGTCGGTGTTCCGATCTCGTTGTTAAGGTACTAGGGGGCATATTTATACTCTGTTTGCGCCGAATGTGCGTCAAAAATTTTGACGCACAATCGGCGCAAACCCTGCCCCATATTTATACTTTGACGTCCGACCCCGCGGGCGTCAAAATTCCACCATCTGCTTAATTTTTTGGAAGGGGGAACCAGCCTTGCGTTAATTATATGCAAGGTAGGCGTTCCCTTCCAAAAAATGACTTCAAGGCCTGTGCCCTATATTTATACTCTGACGTCATTTTGACGCACAGGAGGGGGTGGGCCTTAAAAAACGGCGCACAGCCTGATGGGCGCCGTTTTTTAACGCCTGGGTCAGGGCAGGCGTTAAGGGACCTGTGGGCTCGGAAGGAGCCCAGTGGTGCCCTCCCCTGCCCCCAGGGACACCCCATGCCACCCTTGACCACCCCAGGAGGACACCCAAGGATGGAGGGACCCATCCCAGGGAAGTTGAGGTAAGTTGGGGTAAGTATTTTTTTTCGTTTTTTTTAAGTGTCAGAGGGGGGCCAGATTTGGGCCCCCCTACATGCCACTATGCCCAATGACCATGCCCAGGGGACATAAGTCCCCTGGGCATTGCCATTGGGCAAGGGGGCATGACTCCTGTCTTTGCTAAGACAGGAGTCATGTTAATGGAGGTTGGGCGTAAAAAAAAATGGCGCAAATCTGGTTTGAGGCCTGAATTTTGCCTCAGACCTGACGTGCCCCATTTTTTGACGCACAACCCCCATTTTCCCATACGCCGGCGCTGCCTGGTGTGAGTCATTTTTTTTGACGCACACCAGTCCGCAGTGCCGGCTAACGTCATTCCATAAATAAGGCGCCCGCATGGTGCGTTGGAATGGCGTTAGCCGGCGATAAAATTTTTGACGCACAACTACGTTGGCGCAGTTGTGCGTCAAAAAGTATAAATATGGGCCTAGTTGTTTAGGAAATCGGTGTTCCGTCGTACAACCACCCAAAGTAACCTATCGGCCTCCTTGCACTTTGCTGCTCTTGCATAAAGATTTTTGATGCTAGTGCAGTTAAGCACCAAAATAGTATCAAAAATTCTGATGCTACAGGACTAACGACCACCATGGTGCGCCGTATCATAAATACGGCGCTACCATGGTGTCTATAGGGGCCGGTAGGAGGGCACAAGAAAAGTGGCACATCATCTATGATGTGCCACTTTCTTGCAAATATGCCGATATATTTTTTACGGATAGGCTCAGTGGGTTACCGCTTTTGTCACAGAATTATTTTTGTTACATATAGTTCATAAGGTACAATCATAATATTGCACAGTGACCTATAAATCAAAGAGCTGCATATCATAGAGAAGGAGGTCATGAGGGGGTGGGTGCAAAAATAATTGTCACACGGGGTGCCATTGGTGCTAAAGCCAGCACTGGTTGGGAGAATCACAGTCTGTTGCGCCACAAAGACACAACTAGTAATACTTTTGGCCTTCATTATGTTGGTCTCTACTCCCCAAGGAAGCAAACTGGAAAACCAGGAGCAAAAGTTCAAGAGTTGCGTTCTCATAGCTCGAAAACAGATCCAGCAGATCCATGAAAGATGGTTGACAAGCTATAGTTGATATTTAGGTCACCAAGAAATTAGATGGTTGCATTCAAGTGCTTTTATTTTTGTAGTGGTGCTACCTGAACACCTTCTTGCACATAAACAATCATTAATGGCGTTTTCCTTCTTCTATGTGTGCTGCAAAATGCAGCAAACATAGAAAGAGAAAACACCAAGGGGAAATAAAGTTATTTTGCCTTGTCGCACCACTTTTATGCCACTCCTGAGTTAGCATAGGAATCTGACGCATTCCTAGCCTTGTAAATCTGGGAATGAGTCAGATTCCAGGGGTGTTGTGTGAGAATACCCACAGCAACACCGATGGAATGCCCCTTTCACACAGAGTAATGTGTGAAAGGGGGCTATTTTTACAAGGCCATGAAAAGCCAAGCAAGGTGATGCTTCTGTTGCTCTAGGGGCTTGTAAATATGCCCCTAAAAGTTATATTACATATCTCCTATTGGGTAAACAGTCCAGTTCACAGAAAACAATTATATATATTTTGGAATTTTTTTTTTGGGGGGGTTTTGTCTGTATCATAGGTGTGTCTCTGAGTGCTATTGTGCAAACAATTCTGGGGCAGACAGTGCTGAACTTTTGTGATGTTGCCAATAAGGAGAGGGAAAAAGGAATTTGTCAGGTAGTGTAAGATACAAACCTGTAGGAATAGGAGTTCAGGTCTGAAGCAGAAAAGGAGGATGTCCTGAGCCACAGTATATCTGATCTGAAAAAAATCCTAAACATACAACATGTAATTTGTAGTTTAAAATTACTCAGTTTCTCTCTTGGAGTATCCTGACAGTCCAGATGTGTTTCAGTGAAATAACGCCCCATACTCAGTGTGAAAGCGTCGATTAGAGAAGTAAATAGAGATAACAGATGTTTCAGGTGAGCCACCAACATGGGGGCAACAGACGTTTTTCCCTTGAACGTCTAGATAGGAGGAAAGAAGGAATGACAAAGCCAGTTATGACTGAAATAATAGTGTGGAGGAGTGAAAAACAAGAAAGAACAGGACCGCCAAAAAACTCCTTATTTAGTGCACTCAGCTAAAGGAGTAGCACAGTCACGGAGGGAAAATGGAAAGTGTGAGGATCTGAGAAGCAGAAGGAATTTCAGGTGGGAGGCAACTAAAATAAGTCGTTTTGTGGTTCAAAAGTCGAGAGTCGCACACTTGAATCGAGTTAATTGTCATGTATGCTATTTCAGAGTGGATTTACACTTACTAAGACATTGGTAAATGAAGATCATGGTTGACAAGATATAGTTTATATTTCGGTCACCAAGAAATCCGATGGTTGCATTCAAGTGCTTTTATTTTATTTGTGTACTGGTGCTACCTGAAACTGATTCAGAGAAGTAGAAAGTAAGATGATTTGTATATCTGTTTTGGTGTCCAGCACTGTTCTGTGACCTGTACGTTTTAGTTACCTGTCACCATTTTTAATAAATAAATAAAAGACAATTTCACCCAAGAGATTCATATGAACAATGGTTTATTTAACAGCACTTGGGCATCATGGGCCATATTATGGAAAGACTGCATTGCCTCGCTCTGCTCCTCCGCATACCCTTAACTGGGGGCCCTTGCAAAACAGGGACAGTACACCCATTGCTTAATTTATGACAAAATAAGTCCCGGGGCCCTCATCAGGAGACCAGAGCAGCTTACACCAGCCCATTCCTCCTGCTAGCACCCTCAGTGACAAAACTAACAGAACTACTAACCAACAACCCCACAAGTGTAACAATTCAGGCTATTCCAAGCCCCCAAAGCTATAAGAATGGGTTGGAATTCAGGTAATAGCCATGCTAAGGTATACTGGCTTAATAAACAACTGTTTTGGCTCATCTCTAGATTAGACAAACAGTGCCACCATTTAGCAGACTGCCTTAAGCGCCGGTGTTGACAATTAAGTGTCGGTGCTGAGCACCAGGCATTCAGTGAGCCTATTGTTTTTTTAGGATGCTGGTTCACCCTTCGCTGCAGCAAGGGGGTAAGAGATGCCCCCGGCAGGCATGTACAGGAGTGACTGCACCCACCTGCAGGGGGATGCCACAGGGATCCCTGGAACACCTGACAAAACCCCTCTAGAAGCACCCTCATGGGAAGCACTGACTGTGTATCACCTCTTTGTGGCACACAGCACACAACATGATGACCTGTTTGCCTTTACAGAAACAGTTCCTTATTGCATAGGTCATTGCTTCCATTCAAATGAGAGAATGGTGCCTTGTGATTCTGCTAGTGGAAAATGTGCACAGGTATGATCCTTATCATGGAAGGAGCAGCAAAGCACTGGCATCCCTTTCTATAATAAAGTGCATGGCACGTTTTTTCTAGTCTTGATACTTTGCTCATCTAACTAATTGAGATCAATAATTGTTTTGACCAATAGCAAAGTTTCAGGTTCTGCAAATTGGAGACACTAAGGGAGATTCCAAAGAATTCTGGCAGCTCTCTGCTCCATTCTAATAGAGTGAAACCCCATTTTGTCCCTACTATTATCAATGGTTAGTAAGACAATGGGCGAATTGGCATCTGCCGCTGACACCATTTGGTTACTGTTAGTGTAGTGCCCAGACTGTCGTTTCCTTTAATGAAGGAACTTGCTGCATGTTCAAGAAAAAATCTAAAAATGCCTTGATGATTGGGACCCAAACCTGCAGCATCTTTGGAAGCAAGCATTGAACAATAATATAAAAGTAAATCCAAAGTAAATATACAGGACATGAGAATTAAGTGCATGCCATACAGGTTCCCATCTAGGCATTTAGACCCTCATTGGTCAACTCAGGAGGAAAAACAAGCAAAGGGATTGCTCCATCTACCAAATGGCAATGGAATGCATCAATGATGTGCATCCATAATTGCAGACACAAACCATCTCATGCGATACCAACTACTTTGTGACACTAGGAGTTATCTCCTGATGTTAATTGCGAAGCTCAGTTTGATTATTTGCACTTCTGTATTTCACATACTTGTCTTTTGCAGTTACCACCAGTGTTTGGATGTTCATATTGACACACTCGTTTGCTGGTCTTGCACCGTGCAACTAAGCATACCCCCCAAGTGTTTTTATTGTTTATTTCCAAACCAGAGCAAAAGAGAAAATGCATGATAGTCAATCTACTAACCTTCTTCCCATCAGTGCAGTACTGTTATTGAAGCCTTTCATAGGCACTGAAGCATTACAGGTATTTCTTATATTGATTACACAGAAAACCCGCACTTCAAATCGAATCATGAGTGCTCATTATAATTTCCTTTTAAATCTTCTGTGTTTCAATATATTGATTGTAAACAATAAAACATCTTTTTAGATTGGAATCATTATTATTTTGGTTCTTCTGTGAATTCATGGCTCTTTTTTTCTGAATGTTGCGCCTGTTGTATGAAGGTGGAGTTGCAAACTACTTTGTCTTTTTGAACACTAAGTGGTTTGCAACACTACTTTTATTTTGTGATGCAAGTGCTGTACTAATCAACTGCATAGGAAAATGCCCATTTGCAGAGACTCACAAAAAAGCTCTGCCTCATTAACATTTATGAGGAAGGACATATTTTGCTACTCCATATGCATGAATGTAAATGGATGTATTCAAGCCTTTGAGGGACAGCAGGCATTGACTACCATTTTTTAGGTCAAGCACGCAAGTGTTCTAACGTGTTGTGATCTATATGTGGCCTTTTTTGCCACGCCCACCGTTGCCTTTCAAAAATCTTTCGTTATTCTTGGTAAATACTTTACACTTATCCCTCCTTAGAATAGTTTTTTTGCTGACTTTGCCATTCAACCTGTTACAAGGATAATTGCATGTTTGCTGATATGTTTGACTGCGAGTGAACTTCTTTTTCCTTTTGTGTCTCTCCTTCGCGCTCACACTCATGGCAGCTGTGGCACTCTGAATTGGCTTGCTTCTGTTAACTGTTTTAATTTTCATTTTCAACTTATGTGGCAAGAAAAGTCCAGTTAGGAATTTACAGCTCTAATAGCTCTAACTCGAGCAAACGAGAGAGCCATTGCATTGTAGATGCTTGTTTAAAGCAGATGCTGCCTGTTAGAAATGGGGTCTTTGGTTGACAGTCAGGTTACCCCCGTTCAAGCAAGGACCCTCACTTTAGTCAGGGTAAAAGAGAATCACCCTCAGCTAACCCCTGCTTACCCCCTTGGTAGCTTGGTAGAGCAGTAGACTTAACTTCAGAGTGCTAGGTGTAAAGTATGTGTACCAACACACACACTAACTTAATGAAAACACTACACAATGACATAACACCAGTTTAAAAAAATAGGAACTATTTATCCAAACAAAACAAGATCAAAATCACACAAATCTGACATACACAACTCAAGTTATGAATTTTTAAAGATTAAACTCAAAAATAGCGCTTAGAAACACAAAATGCTTCAATGAGGTGTTAACACGGCGTTGTAACAGAGTTGTTCCCAACAAGCTGACAGCAGCGGCACCGGACATGGAGTTGCGTAGACCCCCAGGTACAGAACCTTTGGAGTGAAAACAAGTCGATGCGCGAAGTGGGGGATCGCGGCGTCTGTGCGAAACGTTGAATCCGCGCACTTCGAACGGCGTCGGTCATGACATGGAGTGGCGACTTCCACAGAGTTGTGGACTTCAGCAGGGCTGCAGCGGCGTCAGGCCTGCGAAGGTTGTCGCGTTCCAGCGAAGATCACGGAGTCGGTTGCATGCGGCGTCACCGGATTTAGCAGCGGCGCCGGTCCGAAGTCATCCAAAGTCGATTTCCTTGGATTTTTACCAGCTTTCCTTTCAAGGGCCCAGGGACTGGATAGGGCACCACTTGGCAGAGCAGGAGTCTCTCCAGAGACTCCAGGTGCTGGCAAGAGAAGGCTTTGCTGTCCCAGAGACTTCAAACATCAGGAGGCAAGCTCTAAATCAAACCCTAGGAGATTTCTTCACAAGATGGAAGGCACACAAAGTCCAGTCTTTGCCCTCTTACTCTGGCAGAAGCAGCAACTGCAGCATAGCTCCACAAAGCACAGTCACAGGCAGGGCAGCACTTCTCCTCAGCTCTTCTCCAGGCAGAGGTTTCTCTTGTTTCCAGAAGTGTTCTAAAAGCCTGGGGTTTTGGGTCTTCTTCTTATACCCAGTTCTGCCTTTGAAATTGGCAAACTTCAAAGCAAAGTCTCAAGTGTTTGCAAGATCCTTCCTTGTCTAGGCCAGGCCCCAGACACTCACCAGGGGGTCGGAGACGGCATTGTGTGAGGGCAGGCACAGTCCCTTCAGGTGTGAGTGACCCCCCCCCCCCTCTCCTCCAGCACAGATGGCTAATCAAGATATGCTAGACAGCCCCCTTTGTGTCACTGTCTAGAGAGGTGCAAAACAGCCCAACTGTCAAACTGACCCAGACGGGGAATCGACAAACAGGCAGAGTCACAGAATGGATTAAGCAAGAAAATGCCTACTTTCTAAAAGTGGCATTTCCAAACTAACAATCTAAAAACCAACTTCACTAAAAGATGTATTTTTAAATTGTGAGCTCAAAGACCCTAAACTCCAAATTTTTATCTGCTCTCAAAGAGAATCTGCGCTTTAAGGATATTTAAAGGCAGCCCCCATGTTAACCTATGAGAAAGATAGGCCTTGCACAGTGAAAACCGAATTTGGCAGTATTTCACTGTTAGGACATATAAAACACACTAGTTTATGTCCTACCATAAACATACAATGCACCCTGCCCCTGGGGCTACCTAGGGCCTAACTTAGGGGTGCCTTACATGTAGTAAAAGGGAAGGTTGAGGCCTGGCAAGTGGGTATACTTGCCAAGTAGAATTGACAGTTTAAAACTGCACACACAGACACTGCAATGGCAGGTCTGAGTCATGTTACAGGGCTACTATTGTGGGTGGCACAACCAGTGCTGCAGGCTCACTAGTAGCATTTGATGCACAGGCCCGGGGCACATCTAGGGCACGTTACTAGGGACTTATTAGTAAATCAAATATGCCAATTATGGATAAGCCAATCAACAGTACAATTTCTCTAGGGAGCACTTGCACTTTAGCACTGATTAGCAGTGGCAAAGTGAGCAGAGACAATAAACCAGCAAAAACAGACCTAAAAAAATAGGAGGAAGAAAGCAAAAAGTTTGGGGATAACCCTGCAAAAAGGGCCATTTCCAACACTGTCCCTTGAAAGGACAGGGGCAGCTTTAAAAAATAACAAGCATTTGCAAGGCAATGGGTCTCACTTTTTCTCGAGTTAGAGCTATTAGCGTTGCAAATTCATAACTGGACTTTTCTTGCCACATAAATTGAAAACACTTCTTCTGCCTACCGTACTGCAAAAGTCACCAAAGGTATTTTGCGACCTGGAATGTCATTTCAGGCTAACAATGTGCCTTTTGTACATAGCAACTTTAATTTTTTCACCTTGCAAAGTTTGTGATTTTGAAAATCGAAGGATTTCCAACTATAACAAGCATTTGCAATGCAATGGGTCTCGCGTTTGCTTGAGTTAAAACTATTAGCGTTGTAAATTCCTAACCTGACTTTTCTTGCCACAGAAACTGAAAATGAAAAGTAAAAGTTTCATATAAGCAAGTCGACAGCTGCCATGAGCGCAAAGCAGATACACAAAAGGAAACAGACGTTCGCTTGCAGTGAAATGTATCAGCAAAAGTGCAATTATCAATGTAACCAGCAAAAGTGCAATTATCAATGTAACCAGCAAAAGTGCAATTATCTATGTAACCAGCAAAAGTGCAAATATCCATGTAACAGGGTCAATGTCATGCAAATCCCTCAACTACTGCCCAGCGAGATTGTGCTGCCTACGAAATAAAGAGAAAAAGTAGTCCAGAAACCATACGGAAAACATGGAGCCTCGTATGTTTTCAGTAGTTGGCCGGTGCACTCGAGGAGGGCTAAACACCGGGAAAGGTGTGACGTTATGCATGCCTTTCATTAATGAAATCAAGCGAATTTTAAAAGTCAAGCCCACCAACCAACGCAAATGATGGGCGTGATGTAGGAGTGGTTAAAAGCCCACAGATAGATCACAAGGACAGAGCGCTTTGAGCGCTTTGAGCGCTCGACCTTAAAAATGATTGGTACACAAAGCCTCATGTGCTCTGCAATCATCCATCTTGTGTTAAGAGAGAGAAAGACAAACACCATAACAGCACATCAAATTCACAAGTTGCTCCCCATGAAATATAAGATGTGCAGCAAACCCTGGCTTTTTTTGCTCATATAGCGTTTGATAGTGGTACTCAGAGTTACAACAGCAAATGCAAAACTATCAGTGTTGAATGCAAAGTGTTGGTAGCTAAAACTCATGGACTGGCTAAACTCTCAATCCTGACATATTGACGTAGTGCACCTCTTTGTATTTAAAATATTTAGAAAATTTGAGTGACAACATTTCAAGACCTACTAAAAAGTCACATTCCTCGATATGAAAATAACTGCCTAATATTTGTTGGTGAAACAACCATTTAGATTAAATATTATGTGTTTTTAAAGGTTTCACTCATACGCTTGTAGTATCAATGTTCCCATGACAGCTCTGCGCCTACATGTCCCGGCTTGCTTTGTTCTTTTAGCTGACTAACCCCTTATTACCTGAGGCCAATTGAGCTTTAATTAATTGTTAATTGTCATGTAGGGATGTGGTAGCCTAGCTAGACAGAATGCAAATTCATCATTAAATGTCATTAAGGAAGATATGAACCTCTTTTCGCACTCCTGGCATCACACCACGTCTCCCGTGAAGGACATCTGGAATGATGCACAAATTATTAAAATTACTACTGCTCGATATCGCCGACAATGGGTCGAGTTAACCCATCGAGTCAGAAAGGATAAACACCTACTTTGGCCTCTCTCTGCAGTAAACCCCGCAGCTCAGGACAGAGTTTCTGTTAAGGACTGGGAAATTCCCTCACGCAGGTTTTGTATTTAATTTAACACACGCACGCGCGCGAAGCCAGTGCGTAGCGCTCTGGCAGCTGAAAACGGAAGGTGAAAGTGCAAAAGACATCTTTATAGGGGGTTCCAGGAGCCCCTGCTGAAGCAATCAGGATTCTGGGAAAGAGCCATGGGGGACCTTTTCTGTGTGGTTGTAACTTAATCTCTTCATGTTACATGAAGTGTAACTGCTGGGGCCGCTTCTGAAGCTCATATGTGAGTGTTGTGTTTATGTTGGTGAATTGATCGCTTTGGTTGCTCCCTTTGAAGCACCTACCTAACCCCAAATGTCCTTGAATCGTGCACTTTTAACCCATGGAATCTAATAGATGCGTTTCTGCTTTTAAACTGGAGTCAGGGCCGGCTTCAGGGGGTGCGACCGGTGCGGAAGTACCGGGTGCTGACCTGGATGGGTAGGAGGGGCTGGCCTCAGGGGGGCGCTGTGTTTAGCAGTAATTTACAAACTTGCGATTTAAAAGCACCTGCTGGAAAGTTCCTTGTGTGTCCAGCCTTCAGGAAGCAATTAAATGTCAAGATAACTCTTGTGATTAATGTTCTTGCTAGATAAAGAGATCAGTGTTTGTCCAATAGCAGTTTTGACTCGATATAAAGTAGAGGGTTAATATGCCCGATGCAAATAACGTAACAATATTTTATGCAGATAGTTGAGTGGATTAATAAAGCCAACCTTCACCAGCACTTTAAAACATAAGAAATGTCTGTAAGAGAGGGGCTATGGAGAGATGAGGGGAGCTTTAGCCAGGTAGTAGTGAGGGAATCCGAGGAGGTGGTCGCGGGGTAGGAGGGGCCGCCAAAAAAAGATTGCTGCACCGGGAGCCACCCGCGCTAAAGCCGGCCCTGACTGGGATTAATTGATCAGTATTACAAATATAAAAGGTAAGTCTTTACAACAACTCTTGGCTGTAAAGTTTGCACGTTTTATAACCAGGAGCATAAATGGAGCAGAGCATTTCCTCAGGTGTTACATTCCAGCAGTAAATGCTTTAAAGGGGGAAGGAGGTCCTTGTCTTTCAGTTATACTGTGTGTAGTTGATCGGTGTTGAGGTATGTTACTCCATGTCCAGCAGTTGAAAATTACCAGTCCATCGATGCCAATATGTTGTGTGTAGCACTGCTGCAATGACCCTTGGTTTTCCCGATTGGAATTTAGTTAAAACAACACTATATTTCACTCTAGCTTTAAACGAAACACATGCTCCTGATGGATCTGTAGGGGCCGCCTTTCAGCCTATTATTTACACACTCATAACTGTAAACGGAGGGAAATCCTTTTAGCTAATAATGCGGTTTCAGCCAATAGCACTGATTGGTGGGAATTTTATTTTTATTTTTTAAAGTATGAACATTCAAGTTCCAGCATACCTTGTGCCCTAGTTTAAAAAAACAAAAAACAGTTTTGGCTGGAAATTACTGGTGCGACTCACGAGAAATTGGCCTTTAAAGAAGCATTGCTAAAGCAAATAGGTCTGTTTTTTTATTGATGGTGAGTTTGAATATGTGGTTATGGGGAAGGGTGGATTTGAACATAAGTCAATTGTTTTAATGAATGAATAAAACACTTAAAATAGTTTATTTTAAAAGGGATTTGCCCATAATGCGTCCTCTTATGTAATCTGAGGCAGCGTTCCTCAGAGTCCATGCTTTCTGTGTTTATTTTGTGATGGAATGTAGAACGCACCAGTAATACTAACCTATGAATTGCAAAAGCATGTTGGTGAACAAGTGCAAAAAACTAACAGATCGGCTTTGAATCATTCATCAATGCAGTGCATCCGTTTTGCTGCCAGTACAACTTGTGCCCACGCAGGATTGAATTTGAAGGCAGTTGCGCTGAAAGTGGGCGCTGTTGCATCGTTTCTTGTATGTGCTTATTTACTAAAAGAAGTTACAAGTCCCGCCGCCTAAGCTTTTCAGAAGCTTGCAGCTAGTGTGATCGAATATCGACATGCTGCCCACCAAGGCAGCACAGTCGTGACTCCATTTCACCTCATTCCTCTTTAATTCACCATCAGACAGTCCCTACTTATTTTCTCACTCTTGCAGTTTCTTTTTCATTTCTGCTTTCTCTTTTTATCCCTATTTTTCCATCTTTCTCTTCCCCGATGTTTCCTTCTTTGGTATTCCTCCCGCTTCCTCTGGATCAGAGTTTGTTAAGTAAAAATAGATGCCGTCCCGAAAAATGACTGCTGGTGTGCCCCACCTGCAACCACCGGCTCACATAAAGCACTGGCGGCAAAACATCTCAACTGAACTTTTGTTCAACTGCTTTAGGAAAGCAACAGAATTCACAGGCCCAAATCTTTAAAGATTGTGAAGAGACTGTGGGCCTGATTCTAACTTTGGAGGACGGTGTTAAACCGTCCCAAAAGTGGAGGATATACCACCTACCGTATTACGAGTCCATTATATCCTATGGAACTCGTAATACGGTAGGTGGTATATCCGCCACTTTTGGGACGGTTTAACACCGTCCTCCAAAGTTAGAATCAGGCCCTGTATGTACTCTGTGTAATTGCTGGTTTTGCGATCGGATGAGTGAGAGGAGTATGCACGCAGGAGCAGAATAAAATGTATTCTCCTTCCACATGATGCTTTCTTAGAGGCGCATTTAAATGAAATACAGTACTCACCGGATGTTTCAAGCCAAGAGGTTGAGTGTCTGGCATTAAGACGTGTCATCGGGTCTCTTACCATTTGTACGTCCCAATGAACATTTTCGGAGGTAAACACAGGGTAATAGAATGTTCGGTGAGCACACAGTAAATTAATATAGTTGCAACTGTGATAGAGGATTCCTTTTTAGTTTAGACTACGGTATATTGAGGAAGCAAAAACATGCTTCAAAGCAGGAAACTAAAAAAGTCCCTAGTTAAGATAAATAGGAAATGCTGCTGCTTGACACGAAACAGTTTGAGACGTCACCCTAGTTTCATTAAGTGAGCTTGTACCCAATTTTGTATATTACAATATTCCCTGCTATGTCACCCTGTGCCACCTTAATGCACACTGCCCCGTGTCTCTGAACAGTGCATAAAACTGTTCACCATTGATACACATCACAATCACAAAAATGTGTTCTCCCTTACTGGACGGAATAATGTGTTAACCTCTCACAAAACATCACTGCGCTCCCATGAGACACGGCGATCGGTGCTCTCAAAGGCCTTTCGCCCATTTTCTTTCTCTTAGTCTCTTAATCACATCACCAGGTGCTCAATTGAGGTTCAATACTGATGCACCCTAGATGCACGATACCCTGTGCTACCATGCTGCACATCACCCATTGCTTCCATGATGCATATCACCTAGTATGCTCTTCTGCTCATTACCCTGTGCTACCATGCTGCACATCACCCTTTGCCTCCATGATGCTCACCACCGTGTATTTCCGCTGCCCAGCATTCTGTACTCCACTGCTGCACGTCTCCATTTCCCCCCATGATGCATACCACCTGGTATGCCCTGCTGAATGGTGTCCTGTGCTCCACTGCTGCAAGTCACTCTTTGTCTTCATGATGCTTACCACCGTGTATCTCCGCTGCACCACATCCTGTGCTCCACTGCTACACGTCACCCTTTGCATCCATGACACATACCACCTAGAATGCCATGCTGAATGGTGTCCTGTGCTCCACTGCTGCAAGTCACTCTTTGTCTCCATGATGCTTACCACCGTGTATCTCTGCTGCACCACATCCTGTGCTCCACTGCTACACGTCACGCTTTGCATCCATGAGACATACCACCTGGTATGCCCTGCTGAATGGTGTCCTGTGCTCCACTGCTGCAAGTCACTCTTTGTCTCCATGATGCTTACCACCATGTATCTCTGCTGCACCACATCCTGTGCTCCACTGCTACACGTCACCCTTTGCATCCATGAGACATACCACCTGGTATGCCCTGCTGAATGGTGTCCTGTGCTCCACTGCTGCAAGTCACCCTTTGCCCCTATGATGCATATCACCTAGTATGCCCCGCTGCAAGGTATCCTATGCTCCACTGCTGCACGTCACCCATTGATCACATGATGCATATCACATAGTATGCCCCGCTGCATGGTATCCTATGCTCCACTGCTGCACGTCACCCTTTGCCCCTATGATGCATATCACCTAGTATGCCCTGCTGCACGGTATCCTATCCTCCACAGCTGCACGTCACCCTTTGCCCCCATGATGCATATCACCTAGTAGGCCCGCTGCACGGTATACTATGCTCCACTGCAGCACATCAACTTTTGCCCCCATGATGCATATCACCTAGTATGCCCCTCTGCATGGTATCCTATGCTCCACTGCTGCACGTCACCCTTTGCCCCCAATGACCTAGTACGCACCTCTGCACGGTATCCTATGCTCCACTGCTGCACGTCACCCTTTGCCCCTATGATGCATATCACCTAGTAAGCCCTGCTGCACGGTATCCTATCCTCCACAGCTGCACATCACCCTTTGCCCCCATGATGCATATCACCTAGTAGGCCCGCTGCACGGTATACTATGCTCCACTGCAGCACGTCAACTTTTGCCCCCATGATGCATATCACCTAGTATGCCCCTCTGCATGGTATCCCATCCTCCACAGCTGCACGTCACCCTTTGCCCCCATGATGCATATCACCCCTCTGCACGGTATCCTATGCTCCACTGCTGCACTTCACACTTTGCCCCCATTATGCATATCACCTAGTATGCACCTCTGCACGGTATCCTATGCTCCACTGCTGCACGTCACCCTTTGCCCCCAATGACCTAGTATGCACCTCTGCACGGTATCCTATGCTCCACTGCTGCACGTCACCCTTTTCCCCCATGATGCATATCACCTTGCATGCCCCGCTGCACGGTATCCCATCCTCCACAGCTGCACGTCACCCTTTGCCCCCATGATGCATATCACCCCTCTGCACGGTATCCTATGCTCCACTGCTGCACTTCACACTTTGCCCCCATGATGCATATCACCTAGTATGCACCTCTGCACGGTATCCTATGCTCCACTGCTGCACGTCACCCTTTGCCCCCATGATGCATATCACCTAGTATGCCCCTCTGCACGGTATCCTATACTCCACTGCTGTATGTCACCCTTTGCCCCCACAATGCATATCACCCAGTATGCCCCTTTGCACGGTATCCTATGCTCCACTGCTACACGTCACCCTTTGCCCCCATGATGCATATCACCCCGCTGCACGGTATCCTATGATCCACTGCTGCACGTCACACTTTGCCCACATAATGCATATCACCTAGTATGCCCCGCTGCACGGTATCCTATGCTCCACTGCTACACGTCTCTCTGTGCCCCCAGCTGGAGAAGGTTATATTTGAATGTTGATCTGTATGCAGTGATATTTGTATGGTTATCAAACTGTTATCATGAGTTCCTGTATTCTTGATGTACTTTGATAAAAATGATAAGTCTCTGTATGTTTATTGTACTTGTTGCACATCGATAAAATGGGTCACTGCAGGTGTGTTGGTCTATGCAAATTTTCTGCATTTGCATGTGTGAGTGTACATAGAGTGTCTCTGGCTGTATTCTGCATACAAAGTCTAAACTAGTTTTCTAATTGTTCAAGAGTGCACATTTTCACTTGCATTTGAATAATATTTATAGTCACAGTTTAATCAGCTTTTCTAACTAAAAGGTTATGCTGGGGTGACAGCACTTTTTCTTGCAATTTTGGATTTCGGAGGTTACTGGAGTCCTCTCTCACCCAAACATTTCTCATAATTTCCACTTTCCAGGTCCACGTTGTACTCAGCCTGATTTGATAATGTTATGTTAAATGCTTACCTTGCCTCTCAAATCTCAACAATTGCCCTTTGTGCTAATGATATCTTAGGGGTCATCTTTGATTTTGACTGAAGGCCCGCCAGTCGAGCAGGTCAGAGTAGGCTCTGGCCACGGTTCTACTAATGTAGGACTGCCCACTTCATTTAGAAATCTCGAAATCCCTGGCTGGCATCACAGTGATCAGGTCCAGACTGAAAACTAAAATCAGCCCAGGGAAAATTGCTCTAAAGATTCCCACTTGGCACAACTCTAAGGCTAGAATGGATCATGGTGGTGTGGTTGCGTAATGGCTGCTCATCCTGCTCTGAAAGCAGCCCTTGAAGTTTGTTTCCAAGTGGGGAAAGCCAGAGTAACAGAATGCCAGTCCTGGGTTGTGTGTGGTGAAAGAGCACCAGATGCCTAGCATGCCGGTATGTTTTGGTGGGGTGGGAGATCTGCCAATTCATGGACACTCTTCCTCTCCCCTCACAACTCTAAATGAGGCCCTTAGCCTTTGCATGTATGTGGACTCAGAAAGCACAAACCTAGCTATAAAGCAGCAGTGTGCTGTGCAGTAGAGGGGGCATCAGTGGGCTGTTGTCAAAGGGGGGCTGCAGCCTGAGTGCACACGGGAGACGTATAATGGTCAATGGTTGTTAGTTGGAGCGGGGTGGATGGTGGGAATGAAGAGGAGCTAAGGGGACAACAGAAGGTTCAACTGTGACATTGTGTGGGCATATTTCCAAAATGGTGAGATGACAGTAAGACTGTAAAGTAGAGAGCAGAAAAAAAGAGTAACATATATAATTAGAAAAATGTTACTGATTAAAATTAAAACATTCCGTGTGCGCTTATATGAAGGACAGAGTTCGTGATGCCAGGATTTTGCATGGTTGTGATTTAGATTATTATTACAAATAAGCACACCATTTAGGTTAGATATGCTGTAGGGTTTCTAAAATACACACGATCAAAGAACAATCGCCCATAAGAATGCTTACTGAAATACATAAAAAGATGGACCCTAAAGAACATTTTTGCAAGTTTAACCTTTAGATATTGTCTAGAGGGCAAAATATATATTATGTTGATGTTTAAAGTAGCTGTTCTCTTTGCATTCAGGAACTGCAACGCAGTTGAGAGAGTTTGCTATGCATAAATACAAATATACGTAAATCTCCACACATGTAGACCTGTCTTATATCGCACAGATAACACCGACAAAAGGGAACAGGGAGAGAAAAGAATAATCATGCTGAAAATCTGATTCAGAACTGGGAGGAAACAGAGGGTGAAAAGTAAAAACGGGGGTAGCTGCCTCCCATTTGCACACTGTGCAAATATTTTTAAAACATAATCGATTTGAATTTAAATAGAAGAGATAAACTGAGTATAAAAAAGTAACTATAATAATATTAGGCTTTCTGATTCTCACACGAAATCTATAATTTGCAAATAAATGGTTGCAATTCAATTTCTTTTTGATACTTAGCGAGGTGCTAGGAAAGGGTTAATTTATTAAAATAATAGAATTGTCATTGGAGATACTCATCACTGGTGGCTTTTTCTGCCCTTTAACCATTGTTTACATTTAAAGTATGTTTCGGGTTTATTGCACGTAAGAAGCAGGGTTACGTTTCAAACAAGCTGCTCTAAGAATCAGTATCTGACCTCATACTGCCTAATATATAGTTTGTGGCTCAAACATTAACTGGTCGTTTTTTGTTTTTTTTTATGACCGTAGTTCATGCCAAGTTATATAAACAAAAAAAGTAAACCATGCACACGGTATATTTCTAATTTTTCCCAGGCCTGCCCCATAGGTTTCTATGCGAGGTAAAACACACAATCAATGCGAGGTGAAACACAATCAATGCGAGGTGAAACACAATCAATGCGAGGTGAAACACAATCAATGCGAGGTGAAACACAATCAATGCGAGGTAAAACACACAATCAATGCGAGGTAAAACACACAATCAATGCGAGGTAATTCACTATCAATGCGAGGTAAAACGCACAATAAAAATGAACACAGAAGATGAAGTGCGGCTCAAGACTATGAATATAGAAGTTTCACAATGACACATCTGCTCTTTTGGTAAAGGAACTAATTGAAAGCACTTGCTCCAAATATCGTGAAAGCACTGTATTGACTATTTAAGAAGTTGAGATCAAAATCTGTTTTATACCTTTTCTTTTTTCCACAATTCTTCCAAACCATTGCCTATGAAGTAATGTCCGATTGTCATCATGCACACCGCAGAATGTCAGCGCTGCGGCACCGAAGGAAAACAAATGCACTTAGCAGCCTGGCTGTCCACATTATGTGACATTTTCCACCGGGTGAAACAGCGGAGGAAGCTAATTTTACAAAATCTTACAGCTAACGTTACAAATAATTGAGGTGTCAAAATGTCCACCTCTTTTGAAATGTGAAGGAACTGGGATTGAAATATAACTAGGTATGTTTTACATAAATAGCAAATATAAAGCGACATTGATTTCTTTTATTTTTGATCCTTGAAAAAACATATTGTAAAATGTCTTCGTGTGGGGTCGGCTTCAAGGAAGGCGTGAAAGCAGCTGTGTTCCTATGTTCCTCCATATCTGTTCTAATTTTTTATCACCAAATAGTGGTACAAAAGGATATTAATTTCACACAGTGTAAAACTATAAGGGACTAATTTACAAGCCCCGCAACGCAGGGCAGCACAGCAAGTCACCTGCGCTGCCCTGCACCACATGGGAATGGCAGAAATGCGCCATATCTACAAGTTATGGCGCATTTCTGCCCATTCCCCCTGCGCTGGCGCACAATGGGCTGTTTGGCGCCGACGCAGGCACCCTTGCACCATGGTGCAAAGATGCCTGTGTCGCAGACAGGATTGTTTAGGAAGCAGCACCTTTCCGCACATAAAAAATCCACGGAGGCTTTTTTCTCTTTTTATGTGTGCTGCAAGATGCAGCACACATAGCATGAGAGATAAACGAGGAGAAATAAAGATATTCCTCCTTGTTGCGCCTCCCCTGGAGAGGCATACGATGTTTTCTCAGGTTTACAATGCCTTGTAAAGCTGGAAATGGGCCAAAACCCATAGGTGTCGCAAGGGAAAACCCGCTGCAATGCCCATGGAGTCCCTCCCTGACGCAGTGTAAGGCAACGCTGCGACTTGCGCTGCGTTGCCTTAACACCATATCTACGAGGCCATAAAGAGCCACACAAAGTAGCTTTACGCGGCCTGTAGATATGAGTCTGCAGTATGCACCACTGGTCGTAAAAAAAAAGTGACCCTCCGGCGGCGCAAGGGGCTTGTAAATTTGCCCCTAAATGTCTTATTGTTTGAAGAAATACCCCAATGGCACTCCCATAGAATTCACCAGTACATTACCACATTCAAAATAAATGAATTATGAACACTAAAGTGTATATTTTTCCTAGGTTTTGTGACTTTTTAATTTTTTTTACATTTTCTTATTAGACCAAGCATATGGCATTAAGTACAAAGTACAACACAACAACTAAAAACAAAAAATTAAGAACCATGTGCCGTTCACTCAAGTAGGAGGGAACTGGAATTATTTATTTGAATTAAAAATTAATTGGACGCATCATATACATTTAAGGATTGATAAATGTACCTCTATTTAAAAAAAAATCACACTAATAAATAAGTTTGAGTAAATTGTTACACTTCTAAATTTGTCTACTTTGGTAGATCCTTCTATGCATCTCCATTCCCTTTCATATAACTTACCCTTAAGACCAAATAAAGTGTGTTCCCTGGTAACATTTCTAATTAAGCGTGCCACCAGGGACACATTCTATGTGCCCTACAATATCTGCCTATTTGGTCACATGCTGTCGCATAAACTAATTTTAAACTTGAGTAAAATGCATGCAAATGATGTGCTGCTGGCCTTCCTCCTAGAGGTACCATCCAGCACACAGTTTAATAATGCAGGACATGTGCACAGAGAAATTAAGCATTGCTGTTTAATAAAAACACCTTAGCGATGTGAAAAAAAGATCTGCTAAATTGGTCTGTTTATTTCATTCAAAGTCATCAGTTAATTTCAGGGTGTTGTTATATTTAAAACAATGCAAGAAAAAGTTTTTGGTATGTGTTTCCTAGCAGTGAAGAACAGACTCATTGAATCTAGAGAGTTCCAAAATTGCATCTAGAATTATAATAGAATAACTTCTATGCGTTCTAAACATAAAGATATAATCCTAGATCACTCCTTTGCAATTATCCCCTCTGTGATCGGTCAGCAACATGTGCACCGCAGAGATATCAAATGTAAACGTCGATAACTTTGCAATTGTTTATGGGAGAGAAAAACGTGACTACAGTAGTAAATACAAAACTGGATTCTTCAAGGATGTCTACTAAGAAATGCTACATTGACCTTTAGTTTCATAAGTGTTTCAATGCAAATATGGTCAGTAACGACAACTTCAGAGACATCTGGTCACTACAACACAAGTTTGTGGTCCACATCTAGTTTCTAGTCAGTAGGTGCCAACTTCATCAAAGCCAATATTGCAATTGGCACAAACTCACACAATTGTTGGCAGCCTAAATCACACAGGAAGGTATTGTATCATATGGAATCTAAAGCACCCTCTTGTACTCTTGGGAGGTAGTAGGAAACATTCCCATTGCAATATCAAATGTTTGTACGATTGCTAGCCGGGGCAGGTTCCAATATTTTTTTTGGCTTTAGGCATCATTACATTTTGCTAAACTTTCCCCGTGTTAATTCTGACATACTTGCTTCTTGTAGGGCAAAATTGACCCCCATGATTTGACAACATAGGTAGGTGCATGATACTACTTGCCTAATCACTTACACCAGTGGTTCCCAACCTGTGGTCTGCGGCCCCCAGGGGTCCACAAAGCCTCCTCAGGGGGAACCGTGACTGCTTAGAAAATCTAATAATTTTAACAGATTAGGTCCCCACCTTTCAGTAATAAGGGGGTCGCTCGATTCCAGTAGTGGTTCAGTGGGGGTCCCCAGGTTCCAGTATTGATAAAGTGGGGGTCCATAGAAGTCAGAAGGTTGGGAACCACTGACTTACACCACTGCCCACCATAGGCTTCAACTGAAAAACTGGACGAGGAGTTGCAAATTGCGTGCCTCCAGCACTCACTGTGTGACTCTAGGCAGGCAGTTGGCAAACCTATAGGCTCAGACTCTCCTCGGTAAAATGAGGGAAGATGAAATGAAGTTTGACGACATACAGTGAAAAAGTCTTGGAATCACGCCAAAATGAATTTAAAGTAATGCGTTGTACACAAATCTCTTTAGTGAGGGATCAAATTGTGCCCAAATGACTGTGACAAGTGGCAACAAACTATAGGAGTACGGTGTCTGCTCGAGGATTTGTGAATTTTAAAAAATGAAACTGAGAAACAATAGACGATTCATTGTTTTTAGTGTATATAATCGACATCCGAGGACAAATACGACTCATTCTCTTTACATTCCGTCATAAAGCAATCTTTGCAACATCTCCAGACTTTCCACAAAAACGGTTAACTCGTTCTGTAATGAAGAAAGCCGCCTGTATCAGACCCACAAGATGCAGTACAGTGCGGCCATAAATAGCACACATAATAAATAACACACTCCGCTGTTTCCACAAAGACAAAAAATAGTTTGTTGATCCGATGTGCTGCAATTTTTAACTTGCTTAAATTAAAAGCAGATCTGAACATCAGGCGCCAAGTGCCAGGTTTTCCTTTCCAACTCTTCTCTTAGAAGGAGTAGGAAAATGTGTACAGGCGTCCAAAACCAGCAAAGGATTTCCCAGAATGCCTTCTGGAGACCTGACACGCAGAAATACTTTCTAGTGACACATGAATAAACAGCTTTAGTTAATATTCTGGGGTCTGAACAGAACTATTTAGAGTGTAGGGAAGGAAGCTGGAGGTTAGGAAGAAAAAGCAAGTGCCTGGAATTGGGAAATAGTGTGTCGGCCAACGGTAAGAAAACGGAAGAGGATGCGAGAGTTAGAAAAAGTAAATTAGGTGTGCATCATTTTATGCTGCAACAAAACAACTGATGAAAAAGGGGGGGCATTGAAAAGCAGGCAGCTGAGAGCCAAAAGATAAAGGGAACCAAAAATGACGTAATATGTGAAACAGGCAAACTTTAAAGAGTGGGTAAAGGACTTGCAGTACTATGAGAGATACATCGAGGATACATGAAGAAGTGTAAACAGCATGCAGTGGCAAAGTCAATAAGTCTCACCTGTGAAATGTATTGAATTTGCCAGTGCTGGTTTTATATTCTAGACTACTGCCTTTCAAGCAAACACAATTATTGAAAATCACAAAAGGGCTTATTTGCGAGCCCCTAGCGCCTCCTTGCGCCACCCTGGCGTCATTCTTTTTTATGCTAAGTCAGCATCAAGGAGGCCTTTTTTCCCCCGTGTCAGATTTACAAAGTGGCACAATGCAAGCAATGAGCCAGGCATAATGTATGCAAAGGAGGAATTTCCCTATCAGGCCCAGAAAAATGGTGCAGTGAAATGTACAAGATTTCTCCAGTCATTTTTTTATGTCTGCCTACGGCAGGCGTTAAAGTGAGGCTCCCATTGTTTCCAAGGAGCCTCCCCACACATTGCTGGACTAGTAACATAATTTTTAATGCTAGTCGACCAATGCGCCACAAAATAGCGTAAAAAATTTGGACGCTGTTGTGCTTACATCTGTCAGTGTGCACAGTATTGTAAATATGGTGCTACCATGGTGATGTTAAGGGGACGGAGGGGGTGCGCAGGATAAGTGGCGCATCATAGCTGATGCGCCACTTTCTTGTAAATATGCCACAAAATATCTCCATGGATTTCTTCTATGCAAGCAACTATTCTTAAAAATACTCACATATTAATTATGGGTGTGTTCGGTTGAATAAGTTGTGAATTTAGAACATTCACTAAAATGTAAACAACATTGTTGAAAAGTGCAAGAGGCATAGAGCATGAACATCATAAATATTTTTTTAATCTTAGTACTTCAACTAGAATTCAAAGCAAGCGAAAATATGTCAGTGTTCCCTCATCCTCTTGAATTTATTTTTGTTTGAAGAAAAACATTCACAAATGGCCTCTGTACATGCATGCATATACACATTTTCAGGTTTGCATATTTTCTTTATATTTTTTTAAAAAGTAGTTAATGGCGGCTGCCTCAGCGTCCTTACATGTGTTGATGCATATATACGGTAGCCATCAAAGGCAGTCGTTCATCATTAAACATTTTTTCTTGTACTGTAAGAAAATTCATTCATAAATAGCCACCACAATTGTGTTCACCGGTACGGTCAGTGCTTTAAATGGGCCGGTACTCTCCGGTACTGAGTACCGGCACTTTTTTATTTTGAGAGGGAGAGTACCGGCATATCTCAAGAAAAATGTAATACTTTTAATTGGAGAGTACCGGCACTTCTCAGAAACAAGCAGGTACTCTGATAGAGAGTACCTGCACTTCTATTTTTCCATTTAAAGCACTGGGTACGGTGGCCTTCTTTCAATAATTTTAAAAGTTAGGCTCTTTACAGCAGGCCGACGGGGCTTGCAAGCATGGGGGGTGTGGGGTGTTTTTTTAAGGAAGAGTATGGAGGAAATGGATGGAATGAGGAGAGAGCATCGAGGAGAGAAAAAAGTCCCTTATATTTGCTACAATGCAAGATCTGATGTCAGCACTGGAAGGACATATGCCTAGGTGTACGCAGAAATATTTTCAGAGGGGGCACCCGCCGTGACTCATCCTCCACGGTCTGCAGTGTCCTGAACTGTTTTTGATAGGGGCTGTGGCCATACTAGTGCAGGCAGCGTCACACTATGGCGGCCATAGTGTTACACTGCACTGTGAGCCTGCACACCAGGCTGTACCTAAATCCAGGGCAAGCGCCCCCCTTCAAGGACCCCCTGCAGTCACCCATGGATATGTCATTCAATTAAAACAGTCAGGACAAAATGCTGCTTGGGCTGAACAAGAACAGCTATAAACACCTTGAAATCAATAGCAGAGAATTGAGATGCTCATGAAAACCATACAATCGTGGGTTAGGGCTGGCTTTATAAACGCTCTATCCTTTGACAGTCATATTTATTTGGCTGGAAAAGCCATAAAAGCATATACAAATTTTTTTAAAAAAATCCTGTTAAAAGAACATTCATTTTCAAGCAATATAAGAGCCTTAAGTCATATACAAGAAGGCTGATGCCCCATACCTCTTCCTTGTGGAGAGTGATCATCTAATACAGTTAACTACTGCAAGGCAAGTGAGCTATGAGCCTGACTGTTGCAGAAGACTATGGCTTGCTTATACCGTCTGACAGTTGCATCTTGCGAATTTGCAGCAAAAAACGTTTCAGGTGAGGTGTGTATAACGTAAAAAAGCATGAAATGCTCTGTGCTTTGCTGAAAAACATAATCACAGGGGAGATTAGGAAGGCTTGGGAGCTAAAATCCCTGCAGCGCAATCGTAAGAATGATAAAAACAATACCCAGTGTTCAAAACAGTAGTTACCTAAAACTCAGAAACTATTGATAGTTTTGTATGTCCATAGTTATTGCTTGACTGCAGATTCTGAATCTCCGTAAAGTGGGTTTAACTTGAAAATAAAAAAATAGGTGTCTGACCGGACCTTGGGAACCGGCTCTGATACGTTCTGGATTAGCAAAGATCTGTGGGACTCATAAGGTGTTAAACATCGCTTTTATCTATGCTAACCATTGATTTATTGCATTTTTCACAAGCAATTTGTGACAGTCCACAAATGAAGCTGCCTATGAGTTAACTAAGAAGTAGATAGCTCTCAAAGGAATATCTAGCAATTATCAAATCAAAGATTAAAGAACGAAAATTAAAAATAAGATGTAAAGGGAACATATTTTAATTTGTGTTCCAGACTGGTATGAATGCAAATTGAAGAAGAACACATATTTGTGCTTCCCATGGGCCGTAGTTGGTCTGATGGTGTCAGCATTCTACAGTCACTGCTCTCATGTGGTTCATCTGAGCCAATTTGTAATGTAAGGTCACTGATGTCACTCTTGTGGATCTGACTCCTAAGTGTTAAACTATAATTTTGTTGCAGGCATTAAAGGTTTTTCAATAAATCATACATCACACAATAGCTATAATAATCTAAAAAAAAAAATATTTACTATTCTAAATGTATTCTAATGTGAAAACTAAAAACAATATATTAGTTTACAGTTTTTAAAATTCCAAATATTTGACTTTAAAATTATAATTTAATAATTTGTTCTGGAAAATACAGCTCACACATTAAACCCATCAAACGTCATAACATGTCATAAAAAGTGAAAAAAACTTTTTTAAAGAAATGTACTACTTGATAAAATTCAATTAATGAAACACATTTAATTTACAATATAAACATGAACATAAATAATAGATAAATCATTTAAAATGAATTGCTATATATTTTTATTCAGACCACTCAGCTACTCCAACAATAAACTGTACATCCCTGAGCATGCAAATACTTATAAAATGATAAAAAGATGTAAACAAAAAAGAATGCCAAACATTACAATCATATATTCCTTCAATATAACACTACGCCCAAACCCAATGCATCTAACAACATATAAGGCATTACAAACATATTGTTTAAAAAAGGAATAAACATCTATTTAAAATAATATTTTACAATTATTTAGATAAGTTCCTGATTTAACAAATGCAGATTTAATTTATCAACGCAGAGGCTATATTTTAAAAAGCTTCCTACATAATTTTCCAAAGAACCACATAACCAAAAATAAATACATATGTTACAATGATATTATATAAAATTATATCAAAATAACTGAAAACATATCTCACAAAAAATAAATAATAAAAAACACAACCTACAAAGCAATAACGTAATATAATGTAAATATTATGATGGCAAACAATATTTTTAAATACATAATATTGTAAAATCATTACACCTGCCATCAATATTTCTGTTGATAATATTTGTGTAGTCACTTCATTTTGACTTAGATATTGAGGTCAGGCGATATTTGTGAGTCAATTTTTAGCAGGAATATCCTGCCACTGGGTCTTCATCCTCTTTGCAAAATGAAATGATCTATAGTCCACATTGTTTACAGAGAAAAAGGTGAACATGTAGGTTAATTAGTCAATGTGTCAAAATTTCTTCATTTATGACACTCTGCATACAGATTTTATTGAAGGGAGCCGCGGCCAATACCGTAACACTGTACTCGCCGGTGGACCCAGTGGGAACATCGTAGTACATTGTTCCCTCCGTTCAACCCACCGGTAATATTGTAATACGATGGGGGGAACACCACCGGCATGATGGTGGCGTCCTCCCTGCAGCTTTGGCGGTAAATATTATGATGGCAAACAATATTTTTAAATAAATAATATTGTAAAATCATTTTATCCGCGGCCAATACCGTAACACTGTACTCGCCGGTGGACCCAGTGGGAACGTTGTAGTACATTGTTCCCTCCAGTCAACCCAGCGGTAATATTGTAAAACGATGGGGGGAACACCACCGGCATGATGGTGGCGTCCTCCCTGCAGCTTTGGCAGTAAATATTATGATGGCAAACAATATTTTTAAATAAATAATATTGTAAAATCATTATACCTGCCATCAATATTTCTGTTGATAATATTTGTGTAGTCACTTCATTTTGACTTCGATATTGAGGTCAGGTGATATTTGTGAGTCAATTTTTAACAGGAATAACCTGCCACTGGGTCTTCATCCTCTTTGCAAAATGAAATAATCTATAGTCCACACTGTTTACAGAGAAAAAGGTGAAAATGTAGGTTAATTAGTCAATGTGTCAAAATTTCTTAATTTATGACATATAGATTTTATTGAAGGGAGCCGCGGCATATACCGTAACACTGTTCTCGCCAATGGACCCAGTGGGAACGTCGTATTACATTGTTCCCTCCAGTCAACCCAGCAGTAATATTGTAATACGATGGGGGGGACACAACCGGCATGATGGTGGTGTCCTCCCTGCAGCTTTGGCAGTCTGGTGGTGGGATTGCCAAAGTCGCAATGAGGCTCTATGGCTCTAAAGGGTGAAAAAGTTAGTAGCCTTCAATATACCTAGGGACTTGTGAATTGGTGCATTAGTATTAGCCCAGAGAAATGGAGGCGCTATTTAATTTAATCATAATAGGGGACCATTCAATGAAGGGCTGGATTGCTATGGAGTAGGACATTATAGATAGCAAAGAGGACGATTCTTTAGCCTTGGTTTTGATTGTGGACATAGAAAGTTTCCTGTGCAATCAAAAAATAAATATAGTGCCTGGCCCAGAGTTTGTCCAGGTGATAACTTCATTATATAGTCATAATACAGATAATGAACATGAGTTTAAAACAGCTATGATTTCTTTCTTTTGAAAATGTGATAATCTCAATCGAAGAAACACTGAAATAAGCAAATCTGTGAATGATAGACTATATATTTCCTAGAAACAAGGCATTCAATTTTTGAGAAACTACTGTTACATAGGTTCCTTTTTTTGAATGGTGAAGAATAATCGAAAGTAGTAAAACTCATACTGGAATAGGAAAGGTTGTGGGAACAACTGGATAGTCTTTCAATTTTATATGCCTGGCAAAATATGCTGTTGTTAGAGCTGGCATCCTTGGCATGGTATTCCTGCAAACCTTTTGCCTCCACCACTCCTGTTTTGATAAATTCCGAATTGCTGGCTTTAGGACTCTGTGCACTTTACCACTGTTCAGCAGTTCTAAAGTGCTTGTGCTTTCTCTCCTTCAAACATGGTAAGCTGACCTACACATAATTGGCATATTTAATTTATTTATAAGTCACTAGTAAATGGTACTACATGTACCCAGAACCTGTAAATTAAATACTATTAGTGGGCCTGCAGCACTCATTCTGTTAACCATTAAAGCAGCCTTTTGAAACATGTCTCAGGCCTGCCACTGCAGCTTGAAGTGCATTTTTAAACTGCAATTTTGACCTAGCAAAATAAGGGACAGTTTCAAGAAAAGTGGTGCTGTATTCAATGCAGCACCACTTTTCTTGTGCCTCATTAGCACCCTCTAACACCACCACCATGTGTGTGCCATATTTAAGATACAGTGCACCATGTCAGTAGCTAGGGAACGAGTATCAAAAATTTTGATGTTAGTTTGGCACTTTGCAGGGGTTAGCGTCAAAAAGTTTGACTCTAATCCAAATTGAGGCCCATTATAAATAATTGATTGCCTCCTTTTAATGCTTTCTCTGTGCAGGGTTGCTGGTGCTGCAACGCAGTTGGGTGTCACAAATGTAGGTGCTACGACACTCAGATCTCACAAGTTCTCGGGACTTTAGAGGCTGAGGTGACATGGGGCCTGCGCTGTTGGTGCGGTCATCGTGCTTCAGCGAGGTCCACAGCTTCAGGTGCAGGTGGTGTCATGGGTTTCGTACAGCAGCATCCTTGCGAAGTTGCTCAGAGTTGTCTAAAGTCGTTTCACTTGGAATTTCACCAGATTTCACTTCCAGGGGCCCAGGAACAGGAATGGCACCACCTGGTGTTGTGTAGCCATTTTAGCTATAGTTTTACACATTATTTTAGCAAGCTAGGCTTGCGGCTCTGCACTTTAACCTAGACCTATTTTATTTTAGCTTCGTTATATTATTTTAACCTTAGTCATATTTGCGGTCCTGTTTTATTGTCTATATCTAGCTGTTCTGCACCTAGGTCAACACTGCATTCTTAAACATTTCTTTCACTCTATTCTTTTCTCAAGGCTGCAGCAAGATAGGTTGCCGGCATACGTGGTACGCTTTGTCTCCAATGTTCACAGAAACATACACACTCTTACGTGGGGATCCTTTCTTGGAACATCAGATGTTTTATTATAAAAACACTACTTTGACCCATGTACATTAGAGGGAGATTCCAGCCAGATGGCAACAACTGTATGCTGATTGCTTCACTACAGCTGCTTATGTAGACTACAGGCCTCTTGCTCAGGTATGAGGGATGATGTCTTCCGAGGAGGAACCTGAAAGGCAGAATCAGAGTTTAACATGCTGTGCTCTAACATCAGTTAGGTAGCAACTATCCCTACAGACCTTGGTGACAATATGGTAGTGTTATTCTTGTGTTTTACTCTCCTTGTCACAATTCTAATCTTACTGTGCTTCATCGTCCTAGTTATTGCAATACATGCTTTATTATCTAGATGCAATTACTTCATGAAAAGCTTATTGACCTTTACTCTGCCTCTGATTGTCCTTGCATACATAAGAGTAGTGTAACTGAGAGAAACGGATGAGATCTGAGTGACCACGATTCCCCTGAGGAGTCATGTATGTCATGCGCCCGGTTGCCCTATTCATCCCTGCTCCTGGGTGGAGATGAGTCACTGCTAGTTAGCCGGATGAGGATGACGGGTGTCACATGGTGTCACATGGTGTGGGATCAGACTCATTCCCCGCAGTACAGGTGATTCTGCTGCCCGAATCCAGTAGTCTCATTACGATAATGAGAACCTGCGCAACACTGGCATACTAGAGTCCAGAGCAAGTGAACTCAGAGACTGGTTGGTGAAGTCTTTGCTGTCCCTGAGACTTCAAAACAGGAGGCAAGCTCAGGCCAAGCCCTTGGAGATACCTCTCAAGCAGGAATACACCTCAAAGTCCAGTCTTTGTCCCCTTTCAGGCAGAAACAGCAACTGTAGGCCAACCTAGCACAGTCACAGGCAAAGGGGCAGTACTCCTCCTCCAGCTCTTCAGCTTTTCTCCTTAGCAGAGGTTCGTCTTGAATCTTGAAGTAATCTAAAAACTGGGGATTTGGATCACTTTCTAAAAGTGGCATTTTCAAACTAACAATTTCAAAACCAACTTTATCAAAATACATATTTTTAAATTGTGAGTTCAGAGACCCCAAACACCAGATCTCAATCTGCTCCCAAAAGGAAACTGCACTTAAACGTTATTTAAAGGCAACCCCATGTTAACCTATGAGAGGGATAGGCCTTGCAACAGTGAAAACATAATTTGGCAGTATTTCACTGTTAGGACATTTAAAAACACACCAGCCCTTGTCCTACCTTGACGTTACACAGCACCCTGCCCATGGGGCTACCTAGAACCCTCCTTAGGGGTGCCTTTCATGTATAAAAAGGGAAGGTTTGGGCCTGGCAAGTGGGTACACTTGTAATTTAAAAACTGCACATGCAGACACTGCAGTGGCAGATCTGAGCCGTGTTTACAGGACTACTCATGTGGGTGGCACAATCAGTGCTGCAGGCCCACTAGGAGCATTTGATTTACAGGCCCTGTGCACCTCTAGTGCACTTTACTGGGGTCTTACAAATAAATCAAGTATGCCAATCATGGAAAAGCCAATTACACATACAATTTACACAGGGAGCACTTGCACCTTAGCACTGGTCAGTAATGGTAAAGTACCCAGAGTACCAAAACCAGCAAAAACAAAGTCCAGCACACAGTCAAAACATAGGAAGCAGATGCAAACAAGATAGGGGAGACCACACCAAGGATGCCATGTCTAACAATTACTTTCACAAGCCACAAAATAGAAGTTCACCTCATAATCTGTTTTCATGGCATGAGTCATCAAAATGACCTTGATTTTAATCAAAATCTTCCAGGAAATGCATCACAGCACCAGCACTGCAGAGAGAATATGGGGGAAATAATTCCACATTTCTACATCTCAGCCGGAGAAAGACAAAATTGTGTTAGCTATCACCATTTTTAGACTCTTTTTGAATGCTTTTTAATGGCTCTTGATGGATCAAAGACAACATCCTGAGGATGACTGGTAAGGCAGTATACGTCCTTTTAATTACCATCTTTTATTTGCAGATAATGCTGCCTTCTCTTTCTTACAGAAATATTGATGTGGAGGTTCTCTCAAGGCCTCTACCCGGCATTATCAATTAAAATGCCTACCAAGCAATGCTGAGAAGACTATAAATTATTAGGCCATAAATGACAGCATTGTAGAGGAGGTTAAGATATTTTGTCACCTAGGGGGTCAGGTATATTGAGAACATATAACAGAAATAGCACAGTAAGACAGCCACATTTATGTATAAGAAAAAAAGAATTCACTAGTTACAATTAAGACTGATCCTCTCCCCTACAGAATATAGTGTTCTGGGGAGATAAGCAATTTTTTAAATCTATTTTAATCTATATAAATATTCACAAACAACTCTACTGCAGTATGTAACATGTGACCCAGATTGTTTATCCCAAAGCCTGGGTGCTAACAATGTGTAAACATCATCAGATATCAATCTGTAACACACAGCAAAACCCATTGCAAGCCCCTTCCACGCTAAGTGCTTTGTGTGAAGGGGCAGTATTTACAAGGTGGGGTTAAGCCAGAAAAAGTGGCTTAAAGCCACCCTATAAATACTGTGCAGTGCATAGCGCCACTGGATCGTCTTTAAAAGTGATGCTCCGGTGGCACTAGGGGCTCTTAAATCTGGTCCTTAGAGTTTCTTCCCCACCCTCTTCCTTATCAGGAGGTGAGTGAAGCACTGTGAATGACTCCTTTTGTGTGGGGAGGTTGTTCCTTCTGCTGGGAAGCAGTGTCAGTAACGTGGCCCAGCAGGGTGACAAAATGCCTGGACTCTCAGCTGAGTCAGAGAAATATGATAACCCTGAATGACCCTTAAGATGTACACATAGCTGCTTGGGATTTGCAAATTCAAACTTGGCATACATGTTTCACCCACTTTGATACCTCTGTAAGATTAAGAGAAGTAAAACTGGCATATTTCCCCAATGTGTATAACACAGGGACACTGCAGAGAAAACAATAAGTCCTACTGATTTTATCTAAGAGTGCCCTCTAATCTTAGAAGGCCTAACCTAGGTCAAAATCTAACCTTGCAGAGGACTTCTGCACAAGGTTGCCTGTGTACAGTTACTAGGCTGCACACAAAAGTAGTCTCAAAATCACAGCCTGCACATGTGTGTCCACAGGTGCACACACATTTTCTCATGTAACCAATCAAGTGCCCCTTACCCTAGCTATGCTGCAGTGGCCTTATCTGAAAAAACAGACACTGCAGCTGAATATGCTGTCCATGTACCATGCAATTACTGTGGGAAAGACACAAGTGGTGAGATTCACCCTTAGTAAAAAGTCCAAAACCAGGTGTTAGAAATTGGAATTCTGGTTTGCAGAGGTATGCAACCTTTCCAAGCAGGAACTACAATCCCCAAGCCAAGAATAAAGGTGGGAAAGGGTCATTGCACCCCTGACCACCAAGGAAAGTATCGCAGTCCCCCTTGCCTGAGTCTTGATGGTGGAAAAATAAAGGGTGCTCCATTGTACCCTCCAATGGCAGTGAGCTTGCCACACTCCGCATGTCAGTACCTGGGGAGAACAGGACAGCAACCGTAAAGTGAAGTACCCTGCAGAGAGAATCCAAGTTGCTATCTCCTGCACCAGCAGTCAACAAAGCCAGACGGTAAGCCAGCTGGGAATCGCAGGAATAGACTTCCTGCACTGCCGCAACAAAAAAGGCCCAAATTGGGATGTCCAGATGAGACTTGGCATTCCAAATGCAAAAATAACAGCAAAAAAGAAAAAGAAGTTGGGGCAGGAAGCTCTTCCCAATGAAAAGGAGAGAGGTCTGAGCTGCTCATTTGTTATTTATTCTCTAATGAGACAGCGTCCCATGATGCCCTGCAGGGCTTTCTTTGACAACATTCTCCTGCTTGTGGTAGCCACAGGTTGTCAGGAGCTAGTTGAGAGTTGTGCTGGGCTATGGAAATGCAGAAGTACAACCCCCAAGAAAGATTTTAAAAATGACCCTAAGTTCAGTGGGTAAATTAATGAATGGACCCCCTGTTGTAAATAACAACACAAAGAAGAAGATATTTACAAGAAGAACACCACACCGTCCTTCCAGTAGCCCATCTAAGGTAGAACAACTGTCTTCCCCGGGACGCTCCATCAGAGTGGTCATGGCTACATTCTAACCCCAATCAACATTTCAATCTCAGAGTCCACTGCTGATGGACCATAAGTACTAGCAACCCGCAACACATCTTCCCCCTTAACAGAGCTAAAAAGAACCTGGTACATAAACTAAACCAATAATAATTAAGCAAGGATTGAAATAAAATTAAGGAAAAGGGCCATATACATACAGCCACTAAATCAGTACAAGACATCTTCATGTAAATACGCAGGAAGAACAGTATTCCTTATGTTGCGTACTCTTCCAGCAACAGATGAGGAAGAAATTAGATCAGGCACATTACCCTGGCCATCCTTGGTAGTTTCCCCAGATGGGCCAGTATCTGAGCCGCAAGTTAATACATTTTCATGAATGAGATGGGAATCTCCTGCTCCTTTGTTACAAAACCCAGGGTTGACTCCCAGCAAAACGGCTTGACCAACCCCACTCAAACCATCCTCCAACCACCATGTAGTCTCCATTTATGAAGATTCACTATGTTGTATACCCTCAACTGTACCAGAACCACTTTCATGTTCTCTTCTGACTAGTTCTGCCTTACTCTTGACCACCATTTGCCATCCTCAATTAATATGGCATGATTTGAAATATTCACCACATATGTGGCAGGAAAAAACTTGGAAATTAGCTTCTTTTGTCCTTGAGGTCTCGTAATCTTTACCAAATCACCAAAATAGAAATCAATATAGAAATCAACCCTCTTAACATTGTGAAGAGCATCATAAACCTCCTCAGATCTCTTTTGCCCTTCTCTCACTTTGCATCACACCTCCTCACAATTAGGAACTCTTTTGCTTGCTTCAGTCTTATTTAAACCCCACACAGGAGATAAATCACAAGAAGAATCCCTGCCTCTCAATAATATAAAAGACAAAACTCCCATGGAGGCATCAGGGTATTACAGTACCTCCATATCCTGTCTTGAACTGCTTTAGGTATATCTATCCAAGCAGCTAACACTAGCTAGATATTTTCTTTCAACATTCGGTTAATTCTTTCTACTATTCTGTTGCCTTGGGGACTATGCAGTGCAATAGTGAGATTTTTGATGTTTGATGCAATGGTTATTGATTAATTCTTGCATGTCATTGTATTTAAACTGTACTCCATTGTCTGTAATAATAACTTGGGGATAACCCTCACTTTCAAATAAAGACAACAAACCCTAATACTGCCTCAATATTAGGTTCTTCTTTCATAAAATTGCACTCAACCCATTTAGAGTAGTAATCCACAATTATCAAAGCATATCTCTTACAGATTGGTAAATTAATCATGGGACCAATACAATCCATACTCAACTTCTCCCATGGGCACCTGGGATATTTGAATGTACACCAACCATTGTATGTAAAGCACAAATACAAATCCTATCCTCACCGCTGATCACCAGATTTAGAAATGGGGTCTTTAGTTGGCAGTGATTTGCACAATGTCCATGTAGGGACCACCACTTTAATCAGGATAAGGGAGCCACACAGCTAAGACAAACCCCGGCTCACCTCCTTGATAACTTGGCACGAGTAGTCAGGCTTATCTCAGAGGAAATGTGTAAAGTATTTGTGCACACACACAGTAACACAGTGAAAACAGCACAATAGTACTCCACACCAGTTTGGAAAAGTAGCCAATGTTGTTCTGAGTAAAACAAGACCAAAACAACAAAATTCCAACATACACAAGCAGAGATATGAATTTTCAAAGATTAAATCTCAGTAAAGAGCTTAGAAACATAATAGCTCCAACTGGGGCTATCATGATGTCTTGATGGAGTTGCTCCCAACAATCTGACACCACTTACAAGTGAGTGCGGGCCGGTCAAGGAGACACACGGACCCTAGGTACAGTACCTTGGAAAAATAGGAAATAAAGACATTATATGGAGTTGGGGAAGTGAGGTGTCGCTGGAGCTGGTGTAGCATTCGTTTCATACTGCTACCGGGGAGATAGCAACAGCAGAATGCCACCAGTTAAGGCCAAAATAATTGGGAATCCCCTGAATACACCCGAAAGTATTGAGTATATGTCTGAAGGTATTATGCCAAATATAGATGAAAAGGTTCTGACAAACCCAGAACCAACAGCCTTAAAGAAGTGTACAATACTGGCAGCATTGGATGCATTAAATATTTGTCCCACAAATTCCCCAAAGTGTCTCAGAAAGTTTGTTCTTAAAAGGCGCTGTATTTCCGCAGATGACCTTGCTAATTGAGGCACATAGGTCTCATGTGCAGATGTCAGCGTTACATATTTCTGAAACAATAGAACTTTTACTCTGCTCAGCTTGTCAAAATTTACATCAAAAGTAGGAATATGAGGCCAGATGTCTACTACTTTCATCTGTTGTGTTGCGGGGAAAAAGGACGTTACAGAAACAAGTTGAAATTCGGGAGACCAAAACTACGTAGGCAATTCTGGCTCATATTCTACAACAGCTCTTGCTGTTTAGAAGTTCATAACTTCCATTTGAGAGCACCTGAAAGGCTGGTTGAATTAAGGGGACAGGAACTCCCTTCAGATAATATGCTAAATTTGCTGTTGATGCATTACATGCTCCGTTTAAGGAAAGCTGTTTGCAAACCATCGAATAACTCACAGAAGTCTTGCTTTTGATGCCGCTAAGAAAGACCTCTTTGATTCCATTGAAACATTTGTTTGAAAAGGGTAGCTCCCACACCTCATAATGTAACTATCTCCCAGTCCTTCACATCTGCCCACAGGAATGTGTTTCAAGCAGCTTCTTGTTGTGAAAGTTTCCAAATCTCATTGTAAATTGTATATAAGAAGTGCTTTTTACATTGTCTGCTGGGGGCTAACAGAAAATCTTGTAAATCTGTGTTATTAGACAGGCGATTAAAGTGTTCTTTTACAGCATCTAGTGAGGAATGTTTTAATCATTGCTGGCATAATTTTCCTACACTATATTTAGTCACAAAACCCAAATGTTCTGGTGACACATAGTGAAAGTCTGGTCTGTTCACTCTAAAACCCTTCATGGAGTTTACAAAATGCAGATGGCAACCATTTGTGTTCAATGGCCACAATAACCACCTGTCAGGACTTGAAAGTGATGTGTTAAATGTTCCATTTTGGACCCACCACCGAGCAGATATTTGGTTGCATTAACGTATTTTTGCCATTTGTACAATTTTGCAGGAGTGAGGATATTGGGCGTGCTAACACGTCCCTTTATGACTAATTTACTCACTCTGGGACTCGTTTTAGACCAATGAATCTTTTGACCCTGATTGAAGACACCTTAGGACGAGATAACTAATCAACATGTCAATCAAAATGTCAATAACGTCATCAACGTTTACCATAATAAGACAATTCAGATTAGTCAAAGACATTAATAAAACTCAGAAACCACCATGACCTTACAGTCATGAATAACCACACCAGTTTAGTACTATTATATGAAGTTTATTCCCTATTGATTACAATTCTACTAGTAAGTTTATTAGTCTCAAAGCCAAGAAACACATTAGCATAGTCACAATATGGGAACTCTGATAAGATTTCATCAAAGCAAGAATCACGAATATTGGAATATAGCACGAGGTCAACATAAGTTATCCTTTGCAGAGTGTCATTATCACATAATTCAACAAAGCATAGATTCAGTCATTTGTCTATTTGCGTCTGTTTAGTGTACCCCTCATCTAACCTTGAATTAGCATTGGCATGTTGGGCTTCATGCAAAACAATTTAGCAACACCAATTTAGAAAACATCTAACTATGGTTTCTGTCAAAGGAAGCAGTTGGTACCTAGAAAGGAAAAGCAAACAGACAATTGCAATTCAATTGTCATATAGTTACCCTCCGTATTGGGTCAGCATACAGGTTCAGTCTTCGTCCTCAGGACATCAGTTGATTCGCCCTCAGCCAGGAATTCAGAAAAGTTTGGTAGGGCAGGGTAAAAGGTACTCCCCTCATAAGGAGGTAAAGTAAAAACGGGCAAAGTAAGGACAAAGTTGATTTGAAGTACCAAACAGCAAAGTCTCTATGCAGAGTGACAAAGTGTCTGGGTCATAGCAAAAGTCGCAAACAGCATCTCCCCTCTCTCCTATCCCCTAGTCTCCTAGTCTAATTTACTTCCATGTGTCAAGGGTTTTTATCCCTTTTCTGTTGTACAATCCCCTACATTTTAATTGGTTGGGACTATCTCCCTCCAATAGGGTTTTGATGACTTCATTAAAATTGTCACCCCATAACAGTTCTCACGTAGTTTATTGGTCCTTATGATTGACGTCTCCAGTGGGTAGAATGTCCGGTATGATTTCATACTCTTGTGGTCCTCTTTGCATCTTCAGTCAGTTGTTCCATTGTCTGTACCGGTTCAGGCGACCTTGTACCTGCGACTAGTCTACACTGTTGCATTCAGCAAGAATGTTTCACTAAGCAAGTCGAATTTCATGAGAACGGATCTACTACAGTTACATTCATCTTCTAGCTTTGGAAAAATACGAGTTCATGTCCTTCAGCAAGTCAGCACACTGTACGTTAGAAAAACACATTTAATATGAAACCGGGCAGCTAGGCCTCGACTCATGCTAACTAAGGCCTAATGATTTATTAGCAGAACTTCAACATATAACCTTTTATATTAGTGCAAAACCATACTTTAACATGACATTTCATCATTATTAATCAGTTTCATTAGCCATTGCATATATTGGCGGCCACTCCCCGTGGGCACATTTCAAGCGCACGTTTAGCAAAATACATCAATACATTTGCTATGCGGCATCATTTTACATTAGTTCATACACATTTCATATTAATTTCTAAGTATATAAGCTGTGCTCTCTCAGGGGCATTTAATTCTTTAATTTTCGCCAAACCTGAACAACTCATCTGCTGCAGTGTGTCATTTAAATATATCATTTGTAAAGGTATCAGGCATGCTCTAAATAAAGCTTCCCTTCCCCGTATTTTCCAATGTTTAGTTACTCAAACACTTTTTAAGTCAATCAACTTCATCCAATATGCATAGCCTTCTATAGCCAATCGGGAAACAAAGGAATCAGAATAAATCAATTTTGTATCAGTCAACAATACATTGTACATTTCCATGATGGGCAATTTAAAATATTATGAAGCAGCATCTTTAACATTGTGCCAGAAAAATATGTAAACTTAGCAATATATGTTTTAAAACACCCCACTGGTGGGTAAGGGCAATGTTCTCATTGTGTATAGTTAAAAATAGTCTGTGGGTACTTGCTTTATGAATAAAACAATGTCCATAATAATTATGACAGAACATATCACCATCATTTTCTTTTGTTTGGTAAATATCTTCACTTTCAACACAGTAACGTACTCTAGTTCAGATAGCAGAGAATCAACTGTTTTTGCATCTCAGTCATCAGAAATTATCCCAGGTATTATTATATTATTTAAAGATGCTTTGAAAACATATGGAATTTTAAGAACCTCCATCAGACTGAATATATCAAAGGAATCGTTATCCCAAACAATGCCATCAGGTACTGGTATAGCTGAACTGTTCACTAGGGACAAGTCTCATTGGAACTTGTGTGAAGAAAAATTTGGTTATAGGACCTCATCCACCAATTCAACTGCAGAGCATTCAGGGAATTAATGACCATTTATCAGTAAGAAAAAGACGATGGCAAACCATCCAAAGAAGAAAGGCACATGCAGTTATTAAAAGCCACAGATACTTCCATGGATGAATGAAGTACTTATGCAGAGTTATCAACTTACATGCTCTTCACAGTGGTGTTGCGGTAGAAGTGGATGTGTCAAAAGAGGAATCATCTTGATCGGCAATGTATCCAGAAACAGTTAGTGCAAAATTTTGAGCCATGTTAGGAGTTGGAGAACTGACAGAGGTCTCCCTTGGTGGTTCATAGTAGACAATTTCATCCATTTGAGTTGCGTTTGCGTAGTAGTCTTCATTATTTCTCTTGTTTGTTGTTGCAGATGAAGATAGTGGTACTAATGAAAGATCATTTTCCACCCTCCCCAAGCTTAGGGAAGTTTCAGCATTGCTGCTCAATATCTCTAGATGAACATTCTGGTCTGTAGTGAGAGGGATTCAGGAACTACCCAGGAGTCCACTAGGTCTGCTGTGGAGGATCAGCCATATGGTGTAGCTAGACATTATCAATGGAGACAAAGCAACTTTCTTTTGATCGAGGCAGCTGTGGTAGAATGTCAGTTCTGGTACTGTGTGTTCCCAGGATTGGAACCGGTGCACGATATAATGGACCAAACTCCTTTTTCACAGCAATCTTTTCATGTACTATCTCCCCAACTTTGGGAATCCAGTCAGTCGATGTTATTGGTGCATCCATTAGTCTCAAGGAGGCATCACAGGCAGACGTGTTTTTATCTCAGAACTGTTGTAATTCCTGCAAGATAGTGACACGTTCATTTATGTCAAAAGGTATGTCTGCTGCTTCGGCGCCAGAGCCATCAAGATCTGGAACATACATCTGTGTTTTAAACAGTACCTCATATCAGGTGCGGCCTCCCAAGGACCTTCTGGGCAGATTATTAAGTGCTCTCTGGACTCCATGCAGGTGACTAAGCCAACTATGACCCGTACCTAATACTCTCGCTGTTAAGGATTGCTTTAAGTCTCGATTCTTCCGCTTCACCACACTGTTACCCTTAGGATGGTAGGAGGTTGAGAAATGGAGTTGGACGCCTAACAAAGCCATGGTGTCCCTGAATGCCCTTGAGGCAAAAGCAGGGCCCTGGTCCAAAGTAAGCCGCAACTACATATGTAAGATAAAGACATGCAAATCTTTAATAACAGTTCAAGTGTCAGCTGATCATTGTGGTCATACCCATAGAAATCTTGAGCATGAGAGGACAGCGACTAAGATGTATTTGTGAGCACCACTAGGTGTCAGGGGACCACAGTGGTCCAGGTACACACATTATAGTGGTTTGTTTGAAATTAAAAGAGGTGTCTGTGCAAGGGCGTTTAAAGGTGGATCCTTTTATTTGCTGACAGGTGTCACAGCAAAGGACAAATTGTTTTGTCTGTTTGTATAAAACTTGCCACCAATAGCATTTTTGGAGTAGAGAAATAGTAGCCGCCACACCAGCATGGGCTGAAGCAACTCCCTCAGGTACCACATTTATCAACTCAGATCTTTGATTTTGGTTTGGGATCACACAATCACCCACTCCTTGTATTGCTACTAAAGCAGTGTTTAAGCTAGTTATGCTGTAGGAATATTTGTCAGGATATGCCTTTGGTAATGGCTTGCGTTCAGCCGAAGCTTTCACAGCAGCAAGTGTTTCATCATCCACCCTTCTTCGTGAAAGTGTTTGTGCAGCAAAGTAGCTACTACCAACTTGGCTGCTTCATCAGCCAAGTTATTGCCTATAATGTGTACTCCTATACGTTGATGTCCCAATGTATGAACTACATGGGCATTGGGTAGTGTTTCCTTCAGATCCTCTACTTTCCCCCACAGTAACTTGTGTTTAATGGTGTTGCCTTTTGAATCTCTGAGCCCATTTTGATGCCAGGAATGCAGATTTTGTTTGAAGGACTGGACACAGTACTACGAATAATAGACTATCAGCGTTAGTTGTTCTGGATCTGTGTATTCCAGCCCCAGAGCCTTGAGCTCTGCTAGTTGCAGTGCCGTACCCTAAGATCTGTGTGTAAGTTTTTTGTGGATGGAATTCACTATCTTTCATGTAGGCATTCACAGCAACTCAAGTGGCGGAGGATTGGTGTTTTGTGTGTATGGCTGGTTGGACTAAACCATCAGTGTAAATGATTGTTTGATGTTGATGAACTGACAAAGTATTTGCCGGGATTGGATATTCCACAGGAGAAGTTGTGTGCAATATGAGTAGTCATATGGACCGTGGTTACGGGCAGCAGTCAGTAGTTGTTGCACCTGTTCATGTTGTAGGAAGCAGGCCATTACAAGGCATGCTCTCCCTGATTGATCTTTGTGTGTGGAGCCCATCCTGTGTGCCCACTGGAACTCCAAGGGGGAGGAGGGGCAAGACTGGTACGGGTGGGATGGGTGTCCTTGAGGAAGGTCCTGATATCCGTGCCCTCCGTCCATTCCGGAAATATGAAGAAGAGGACATTGTCTCTCTGGCTCCTACCCTTGAGGTGTGTCAGCTTGTTGCAGAGATATTGCAGTTCCTGGTCTCTGTCCAGCACAGTATTGAGCTTGTCCTCCATGGTCAGGAGGTGGTGCGCCATTCCTGTCACCCTGTCCTGTAATCAAGCATTTCAGTGCGGATGGAACGGGATTCCGCAGCAAGGTCCAAGAACTTGGTGTTCATTCCTTCTAACCACCGGCTGATTGCTGTGATTTCCTGTAGGATACACTTCATTGTGCTGTCTGGCCTCGGCCCTACAAGGGAATCTGGTGAACCAGAGGCAGATGGTGTCTGTTGGGGGGACATGGACCGCTGTTGAGAGAGGGCTTCAGAGAAAAATAGTTGGTGGCGGGTTTTCCGGTAGATTTGTCTGCGGGCATCATGGGCTCAGGTTCCTGCAACCGATGAAGATGAAGGGGTGGAGAGAATGAGAGCAGTGTGGTGGAAAGCACAGCCCATGGCAGTGGTTAGCAGGGAGCATAGTCGGTCAAGTGTAGGAGTGAGCCCCAATGAGTTTGGGTGATGGCGCACCAATATCAATTAGACAGCAGTCCTAAGGTCAGCAAAAATGAATTTCAGCACAGGATCAAAAACAGGAGGTCAGAAGCCCAAATAGAAGGGAAACCATGCCAAGAACTGACAGGTCTAACAGTCACATAGCATATAAGCCCACAGGGATTTGACTGCAACTTGAACATTGGCTCACCCACATATCCACTTCATTGCCCATGCCCAGCCACCAATAAAAATCACACATTCTATTTTTTGTGCCACTTCTGCCAACATTACCTTGATGGGCAAGATCTACCAAGTGCTTCCTTAAACAATTTAGGGGAATTAGTCTGTTGCCACGCATCACCAATTTATATTATATTATACTTCATCTTTCATCTTGTACCAAGATCTACTTTCATCACTCACATTCCTTTCCTGAAGTCAACCATTGATGATGAACTATCTTAACATGGTTTGACAACAGTCTTTCTGAGCATATTCCTTCCATTCTTCACATAAAATAGCTTTACAGGAAATTTCCACACCATTCACTTTCCCAACTACTCACACAACATCATCATCCATAATTTCCTCCACTTCCATAGAAAACCTTAAAAGATATTCCACCTTGCCATTCTTTGTATCTGGAATATGTTTTACATCAAAAACAAATTCATACATTCTTAAAAGCAGCCTTACTAACAGTGGACTGGCCTTGCTCAAATTCTTCTCAGAAAGCAAAGACACTAACGCATTGTGGTCTGTAATGAGGGAAAACTTGTGTCCTCACAGATATGTAGAAAAATGCCTCCAGTTGCCCACATGCAGGTCAGTGCCTCACGTTTTAACATGCTTTAATTATGTTCCACCGTACATAGGTGTCTGAAGGCAAAAGCTATTGTACCTTCTTTCTCTTCTGTTAATTGAAATAGTATTGCCCTCAGCTGAATTCTCCTTTCATACTTTGTCACAACTGACTTGGCATCATCTTTGAATGGTGATAATGCAGGTGCATCAGCAAACAATGGTTTTAGAACTTTGAATGCTTCATGTTCCTAAGAACCTGAAACATATTCAGGCCCCTTGCATAACATTCTCCTTAGGGGTTCAGTTTGCAAAGGAAAAGTCTATATGAATCTGGATTAATATTCATACAACCCTAAGAAAGATCTTAACTGCTCTTTGTCTGTGGGTTCCAGGATCTGTTTAATTACATCAACCAAATTCGACTTGGGTTTGATACCTGCTTGAGACAAAATGTGCCCCAAATACTCCACCTCAGGAGCCATGAAGCATTATTTGTCTCTTTTCACCGTTAAACCTTGTTTTTCCAGTGCGCTCAAAACATTGTCTAAGACTTCCAAATGATCCTTCTCGTTGCTCGTGAATAGCAGGATATCATCCTGGTATGCTAGAACCTGTTTATTGTCACTAAAATGTTTAAACATTAGTTTCTGAAAGACCGATGCAGCTGAGGCCAGGCCATAAGGTAGTCCTAGGAACCTGTATGCACCAAAAGGTGTATTGAAGGTGGTTAATGGTCTGTATTTGTGACACAATTCTATCTGGTGATACGGTGCTCTAAGGTCAATGGTAGAAAACACCTTGGCCAGCTTTTAATTGTGCTAACATTTCTTGGATTTTAAGGAGAGGAGACAATCTACTAAAATGTTCTTGTTGGGGGATCTGAGGTCCACACAGAGCCTCATTTCCCCATTCTTCTTCTTGGCAACCACAATGGGGGAAAACCACTCTGAGGCATTGATGGGCTCAATGACTTTATCAGAACACAATTTATCAAGATAATCCGTCCACTGACCTCTAATACTTAAAAGAACATTTCTTATTTTATGCACAAGTTCGTGCTTGAATCTTTTTACCAACCCAAGTCAATCTTCAAAGAGAATCATGATTATCAAGCAACTTTGTTAACATATGGGGTTGAGATAATTCATCTTTGCGTATTTTCGTTGACTTTTGGGGTTGTGCCACCGGACACCCAGTTCCCGTTCTGAGCACCATGCTCAGTGCACCTTGATCTCTCCATTCCAAGATATTGTAACCTTTTACTGCTACGCATACTTTTATAAGATGGACCTCCCATTAAATGACAATCATCCACCAAAAAACCCATCACATAAATACCATGGCTACTATATATACACCTATGGAGACATATCTACATATAGATAGATAGATAGATAGATAGATAGATAGATAGATAGATAGATAGATAGATAGATAGATAGATAGATAGATAGATAGATATGGGTTGATATCATGGCAGGTCAAATAATAGTTTATCCTTCTGCTAAATTGTAACACATGGTAATCAACTCCAAAGCTAAATGGAATTGCATTTGTCTAGTCTCTAAAATGGGAACCTAGGCCCAAAGTCTGTTTCAAACATTTGCGACTCATCTATTTGCATCACAACATTGTAAGTACATTTGATTTCTTTTATGATAGAACGTTTGGTCTGCAGTTCAGAGATGAAAGAATGCAAAGTCTTCCGGCTCCAATACACTCCCAGTAGAGTTATATAAATCTGACTATACAGTCTGCATTCATTTTCCTTACAAGTGGACAATTAAATCTTAGATGAAGCCTTAATGCCACAATCTTGGCAGGATTCAGAAATGATTCCTTTTTTATGTGAATGGCTGTCTTAATGAACTGTAAAGCTACAGATCAATTGCCCTATTGGCTATACCTAGACAGATTTTGATAAATTAGTCAATCCCAATCAAGAGTAAGTACTGAACAGTTATTCAAACCTCTATGCTGCATTTAGGTACTCAATTAGTGAGGTAAATCTGTCTTTAAGATCTAACTTGATTGCCTAGTAATATGTTATTTGTGTTCTAAAGTAGCAACTATGCTTTGTATTTGTTAACTTAAAATCAGCACTTGATGTCATTATTCTGTGTGCTAAGTTGTGCTATACATTGAAAGACATAATGATCCCAGTACGCCCCCTACGTTTTTTAATAAATCTACACATTGAGAAGTACACTAAAATCAGATGGGATAGAAAAGGTGAGACAAATAAGGCTTTCCATTTCAAATAAAGGTATTCAGCAATGGTGTATCATTGCTCATATGATTTTCAACTGTGTATTAATGTTGTCACTCCACTGTGAGAGAGATCATGCTATAGTTTTAAATTGTAGTAGTCATCACACATTTGTTTTCTGAGAAGATGCTTTTAATGTCTTGAATATCGATTGGTCTTCACAGCTCAGATGTTTTTCTAACTTTTGCTGCTCAAGAGGTATTATAATTAACACTTCTAACACAAAGATCATGGCTATTAATTCTCAAAATTCATTTGAATTCGGTATGATCATGGTAGTAGTTCCCGAAGTTGACAAAGTTATGGATATTAATTAATTAGGAATCAGAGTGGAAGCTGATACTAAATATTCTACATATTCAGAACAAATGTAATTTTCTATTGAAACATCAATGAGGTTCCATTTGTCACGTTATAGTTAAATATTCAGGCCCAGTTACTTCAATGGTCCAGTCAAAGGTTTTAATAATCTAATCCTGATATCATACACAGTATTTATGGCACAGAGCAGTTACTTCTTCTTGTGAAGTCAATGAAGTGCAAGATGGGGCTTCAGCACCCTACAGCTCAGGAATCTGTGGTCACTAGAAGATGATTTACTTTATTTTTATAGTAAGTTATTTCCTGAAAACCATCTTGAATCTTCTGTCCAGTATCCTGACTAAGTACCCTGACCATTCCCCTCCATCTACAATGAGTGTCTAGTACAAACATGCCTATTGTAATGAAATGTGCATGTGCCCTTGCCATGATGGTAAGGCCCAAGATCAAAATATAAAGATCAGCCTGTCATAAGTTTCCCAGATGTGAGAAAAGGAGCAGAAGTTTAATTAGTAGGTTTAAAAGGCCTGTTAATGACCAACATTTTTTGAGGAGGTTTCAGATAATGAGATCGGAGTTACTGTTTTTATGGACTCTGAAGCTAGCCAAATCATATAAGAAACAGTGGTGATTAAGCCTGTTCAGTTCCTTCCATGGCATTATGTTTGTATGAGAGAGATTATAGGAATTCAAACTACAGAACATTACTTCCCACAGCTGGGATCACACATGAGGAGAGGAGACTTTTTTCTCAGAGGAGCACAACTATTGAGTAGCACCTAAAATCATAGTTTATCCTGTAGAACCACTTGTAGAACCTTGCGCATGTGGCTGTGGTGATGAGGCCCTAAAGTAATCAATAGTAAAAGTCGAAGGGTCAGGAGTGTAGGACGTATAACCTCTTGCTGTACAATTATATTGAAAGGACAATTGCTGTATCATTAAGGGGAGCATTACAGGAACCATATTATTGCCCAAGAGGAGAATCTGATTTGGGTTTTAAGGTCCATTCCATTTGTTGGGCCAAAAAAGAAATTGTCATCATTGGGGAGCAGGGGTCCCACCATAGAGAGCGGGCCAGGATCAAATATTGCAGCTAAGTTTCGATGCCACCTTAAAGCTTCAGCATAGCTTTCTGCTGCATAGACGAGTCCTGGAGTTGGGAAACTGTGGTAGACACCAACATTTGAAGTGCAAAACCTGCCAAAGCTTCTACCCTAAAATATTCACAGAAAGCAAGTTCCTCGATGTCCCGTTCTTACAGAGAGAGGTACAATCTCAAGGTGAGATTGGTGGAAGGCTCCACAAAGCATGATAAAGAAGATCCCAAATATGAAATCACCCAGAGGTGTGCAGCCCCTCAAAGGTCCAGGAAGAGTTGATACCCTGGGGACCAAACATTCCAGTTATTGTAAGTGGTGGCAAAAATATCCTTAATAACTCTTAGAGGTATTCCAGTAATATTCAGTCAGCTGGGTTACACTGTTAGTGGATTAGGGCACAGTGTTTTGACCTCTTATTTGAAGGAAAGAATAGTACATCTGAAGTGATCACTTGCTATGAGGACTCCTTATAATGATTGAGTCCTAGCTTCTATACTCAAGAGGCCCTGACTTTAAGTGTGAATGTTGAGTTAACAAAAATGCGTATAGCATTCAGAAGTACCAAAACAATAAAAAAGTTAAAAGCAAAATGTAAGAAAAATTACACTTCAATTTATAAAAATGACACCAAAACAATCTTTGCTGTACTGCAAACTGGCCCAAAATGCAACGAGTCAGGTCAAATCCAAGACTGCAAATTACTTTGGCCATGCTAATGTTTGGTTCCCAGGCTGGGGTTGTGAGTGGGACATGTACTATTGTATCGTCATCCTAGTGTCCTCCCACTTCGAACACTAAAATCCAGTCTGAAGTAGGCACTGTACCCACAGCTAACACAGAGACAGACGTCTTGTAGGACAAAGGTAGGACACTTCAGCAACTAGGTAGGGTGTTCAAGTATAGTTCTGGCATTCTGTCTGCAGACCTATCATGTGGGTTTTGATACTCTAGTGGGAACCGAATGGGCATAGCCACTGCCCCCCTACATATTCTATTGAGCTCAGAGAAGCTCTATCTGCCTCTTGAGGTCAGCCTATTGTGTGCTCCTTGGAGGAATTTCACACCTTTATCACACTGTTTCCCAAGTGGAGCATATGCTGGAACTTGGCAGAGGTTAATGTTTATTAGCCTTTTGTCAGTTCAAGCAGTAAAGGGTAACCTCTAAAAGTTGCTTTTCCTTACTACTCCTTCAAAATCATACTTCACTATTGAATTGCATTTTTAATACCTATTAAAATGGTGGGTTTGTTATTTCTTTCCTGTTTTTATTCCTGGGATATAGAATACGTAGTTTAATTTCTGCTCTGCTTTTCTTCATAGGTAGCTAGGCCTACTAGAGTAAAATGTGTTTTTAGGGCCTTGCCACTGTAGGCACATGGTAAAAATAGTTTCCCAATGTGTCACTTTTAAATACCAAGCACCCTGCCTTGTGATCTACAAGGCCTACGTAGTGGTGACAGGGAGGATTTTACCTAATAAAAAGGGTTATTTAACGGGTTACACTGCAGGTTTTACACATCAGCGGTCAAGCCACAGTGATAGGCCAAAATCCATGTTTTCCTTGATACACTAGTGATAATTCTTCCTGCAGTACACAGGTGACAATTATCTTTCCATGCTATGAGTGCAAGTTCTACACCACATACAGTGGCCTTCTGGGAGAGTTAAATATGCCAATCAGCAGTTAGCCAGTTGTTTTCGCTTATATGAGTCAGAGCATATACAATGGGTACTGGAAAGTAGTGCCCCTTTGTGCAGAGTCTAAAAACAACAAAATAAAAAGAGGCTACAAATGGGCGTGGCCATGAAAAAGGGCATTCATTTTCTCAAAGGTATGGGTTGCAAATCCCATTCTGTTAGTCAGATATGCTTCTCTGGTTGCCAAAATGGATTTATTGTGTAGGAAATAGCAATTTGCAGTTGCAAATCCTATACATTTGTGAATAATGATATTTGTGTATGCAGCCCATAGTTGCATGTTCTTAATAGTGCTTAGCCAACATATTCTTTGCCCCCTTCAACTCATAAGTCTGAGGCTTTGTGAAGGCAATAATGTCCACAATAAATCTTTGGCTAGCCAGTTTACAAATAACATGCATCAGAAGTATTAGTAACAAAGGGGCATATTTATACTCTGTTTGCACCGAATTAGCATCATTTTTTTTACTCTAATTCAGTGCAAAATGAACTCCATATTTATACTTTGGCACTTGACCCATCTAGCACCAAATGTATGGATTTAAAGTCATTTTTTGGAAGTGGAAATTTACCTTGCCTTAATGAAATGCAAAGTAGGCGTTCGGCTGCAAAAAATGACTCTATGGCCTTAACGTCATATTCATACTCCTGGGTAAAAATGGTCCACGGGAGGGAGGAGGGATCAAAAAATGGTTCAAAGCTTGCTTTGCCCCATTTTTTAACACCTGGGTCAGGGCAGGCATTAGGGAGCCTTTGGGCCTATTTCCATGGTGGCACACCATGGAATAAGCCCACAGGTGCCCTCCCCAAGTCCCAGGGACACCCCACCACCACACCAGAGAGACTGCAGAGGATGGGGGACCCCATCCCAGGTAAGTATTGCATTTTATTTTTTAAAGTGCCATAGGGGGCCCTGAAATGGGCCCGGTATATGGCACTGGGTGCAATGGCCATGCCCAGGGGACCCTGGTCCCCTGGGCTGGCCACTGGGGTGGTGGGCATGACTCCTGTCTTTTCTAAGACAGGAGTCATGTGGTATGGATCATTTTGCTTTAGAAAATGGGACTCTAGGTAGGTTAGAGTCATTTCTTTTACTCTAACCTGCCTAATGTCATTTTTTGGTGCAAAACCCCCTTCTTTCATAGCGCCAGCCCCACCCGACTAACGCCCTTTATTTTTTACGCTAGCCCACCCTTTGCACCGGCTTGCACCATTCCATAAATATCGGCTAAACCTTTTGGGGCAAAACTGCTTTAGTGCAGTTTTGCACCAAAAAAGTATAAATCAGGGCCAAAGTCTCATGCAGCCTGTGGCCTTTTGACTTGTAAGTGCATATCACTCCTACCCGCTTTTATTTGACCACTCTTGTTCCTAAATCAACAAATAATAATTATATTCTGCTTGCACAGTGAATCTGCTCCATTTATTTACTTTTAAGTAACTCTGTCCCATTGTTGAGTGATACCTCAGTGTGCGTTATAAAGGACACTTCATTTGCAGATTGCTCTCAGTGGTGACATTGGTGTCATCCTTTGCCTCTTCAACCCATCTTCAGGTGCTGAACGAATTGTTGGCACTCAAGCTTAGATATAAACATGAACAATGAGGCCTCATCCACAACTATCTTAAATCCCACAAGGTGCTTACGGATAATGCAAAAGCCACCTTTAATACTAACATTTCCTTTTTAAACCACAATATTTCCAATCTCACAATAAGTCAAAATGAAATGCTCGTAAAAGGCTAGACAGTTCCATTCCAAGATGTAGAGGCCTATTCACCAATGTTCTTTTTAGTGTGTGAAGTAGTACTCTTGCACTGGTTCCACTTTACTTACTCGCAAATGTACTTATAATTGAATGTATAGGCCAAGATCTCTGACTATCCAATCTCATATTTGCAGAGTTCTCCGCTATAAGTGCTTACACCTCTGAATATACCCGTTTACCTTACTGGAGTAAGTGTGAAAGTGGGATGGTGAAGTGGCTGAAAAATGCGGACTATCATTTGAAATAAGCATTTGAAATGCAGTACATCTTGCATTTGTGTGAGTTAGAGCTATTGACATTGTAAATGACAATGGGCCTGATTCTAACTTTGGAGGACGGTGTTAAACCGTCCCAAAAGTGGCGGATATACCACCTACCGTATTACGAGTTCCATAGGATATAATGGACTCGTAATACGGTAGGTGGTATATCCGCCACTTTTGGGACGGTTTAACACCGTCCTCCAAAGTTAGAATCAGGCCCAATGTCTTTTAAATTGCAATGGTGGTCATTTTGACATTGGCGGTAAAAACCACCTACCGCCGCAGTGATGGCTGCCAAAATACTGTCACAGTGGCTTCCATCCATCCCCCATATTATGATTACTGCTGGACTTCCGCCACAAGAAGGGTGGAAATCCATCAGTGATCATACTGGCGTATGGTGGTAACCTGGCGCTGCTACCACCAGCACCACCACACCTGCAGAATACTGCCAGCGGTATTTTGACCAGAAAGACGGTCTGGTGGTATTCTGCTGGTAGGCGCTGCTGGCCCTAGCAGCACCCCTTCCCGTTCCCTGCTGGACGACATCCTCGCCGGACAAGGTAAGTCGGGTGTCTGACAGGGGAGGGGGTGAGAGGGTGAGGGTGTTGTGTGTGTGTCTGAGTGTCTGAGTGTGTGTGTGAATGCATCTTTGTGTGTTCTGTAGTTTGTGTGGTTGTATGTGTGTTATTGAATGCATGTAAGAATGGTGAAGTGAGTGCATGTCTGCATGTCAGTGTGATTGTGTAGGAATGTGTGTCAGTATGTCTGAGTATGCGTGTATGCAGTGTGTGTATGAATGAGTGTATGGCAATTAGTAAATGGGTGTATGCGTGGTGTGTGTGAGTGTCTGTGTGCATGTATGCAAGGAGGGGGGCGTGGGGTGAGGGTCGCTGTGACTGGTGGGGTGGTGGAGAGGATGATGTGTGCGTGTGTGGCTGTGGGGTTAGTTGTGCGGTGTGTGTGTGTCTGCGGGTGTGTGGTGGGGGTGTGTTTGTGAGTCAGAGGGTTTGGGTGTGTGTGTTTGTGGAACTGAGTGGATGGGGGTGTGTTTGTGGGTCGGAGGGGGTGGGGGGTGTTTGTAGATAAGATGGGGCGGGGAGGTGCTTGTGGGTCGGAGGTTGTGGGGGTGTTTGTGGATTGGAGGGGGTGGGGTGTTGGTTTGTGCATTGGGGTGGGGAGATTAGTGTGAGTATGGGGTGAGTTTGGATGGAGGGGGGCTGGGGGGCATTAGGTGAGTGTTGGGGACCTGGGGGATCTCCTACGAGTGACAGGGGAGGAATTCCCTGCCACCGGTAGGGCCTACCGCCATGGTTTTTGTGGAGTTGATAACACCACAGAAACCATGGAGGTGGTCGGCTCATAATGCCATGGGTGGTACCCTGTGGGCCGCTGGGCTGGAGATAGACATATCTGGCCCAGCGGATCATACCGCGGTATGAGTGGAGAAGTGGCGGCTTGGCTGCAGCCGACCCACCAATCTCATAATATGGCGGTTTGTACCGCAAGCCCGTTGGCGGTATTGCCACCATATTAACCCAACCGCCAGGATCATAATAATCCCCAATGTCTTTTATCCATATGTTTTGGTTTGGAGTGGAGTGGATGTATGTGGTGCGGAGTGGAATTATGTATTTTGGATTAGAATTGTTAGTTGTGGAATTTTCTGTGGTGGAATTGTGTGGTATGTAGTGAATTTGTGTAGTGTAATTATGTGGCATGGTGAATAGATAGGGTGAGTGCTGCACAGAATAGTCAGAAAGGAAGATAGAGAGGGCTAGGTAGTTTGTGCATGAAGTGGTGAGTGAACTCCAGATAGAGGAGCAGAAAGAGTTTGTGAGAATAAAAATGTATAAAAAGGGAGCACCTGTGTACACAGCAAACACCCTGAGAATAGGAAGAGATAGTGGGTTTGAGGGAGGGAAGCCTTGAAATATCATGGGAAATCAACTGTGCTCAAAGACCTGAAGTGAACTACATGAGAGAGGCAGGAAGAGTGCGAAAGAGAGCGAGAAAGAGGGGTAAGAGATGGTACGAGAGAGAGAGAGGGATGAGTGGGAGGGACACCTGTGGGGGTTGAGGTGGACCAGTACATAGCGCAAGAAGGTACAGGAAGGTAGCAGTTCATAGAAGCCAACATGGTGACACATTCAAAAGATTGCTGTGAATTTCCCACAAATAACTAACAAATTAAAGAAATATATAAATATTCAGGGCAACCTTGTGAAAACTTTTTCTTCACACACCTGTCTGCAGAACGTGTACTTTTAAGGCAATATGACCTCTGAGGGCTAAGACTGATCAAGGGAGTGACTTCTGGTGGCACAGCTGGCACCCAACCCAGGAACCCTTCTTACCTGTCATAGGAAGCTGCAGTGAGGTGACCAGGCTGGATCAAAGAAACATGGACCAAACCATGCCTGGTAGAGGTTTCACAGAGCTAGAAATTGGCTTATCTCTTTAGAGTGCTTCAAACCGGCAGCTCAGCATGTCCCTAAACACTTCTAGTTATTGAGACCAACAAAGCCTGCACACACTGAGATCAATATCCTCCCCTTTGATGGCAGGATTAACAAGCACTTAAGTTTGGGGACTTGGCGGAGGCAAGAGACAATGTTAAAAAATATTAAGTACTGGCACTGGTTGCCGGTAGGAGTACTATGTTTCATCAGTTCACAAAAGTTTAACACGTCTCATTCAGAAATCAGATAATACGAATGGCCCTTTTCTGTAAAGTGACCCAACTTTGAAATACTCTTATGATGAAGATCATAGCAGGTGTAGAGGAGCACTAGAAACAATATGCTTTGTTATTATTAGACTGATATATAAGCCGTCATTTACAAAAGGTTGGGAAATATAAACAAATCAAACTAGATGACCAGAAAGTAGATCTTCGTGCATTTAACCCCTTCGCTGCCAGGCCTTTTCCCTCTCTTGTGGCAAGCCTTGTTTTGGCTATTTGGGGTAGCCCTTATAAATTTTTGTACAGATAAGCTTCCCACGCCAAATTTGTGTCCTTTTTTTCAACATCCTAGGGATTCTAGAGGTACCCACAGTTTGTGGGTTCCCCTGAAGGAGACCAAGAAATTAGTCAAAATACAGCTAAAATGTCTTTTTATAAAAAAGAAATGGGAAAAAAGTGCTGCAGAAGAAAGCATGTGTTTTTTTCCCCCTGAAAATTGCATCAACAAAATGTTTGCTGTGCTAAAATCACCATCCCCCTAGCTTTCAGGACCAAGCAGACTTAAATTAGAAAAACACATTTTGTAACACAATTGTGGCATTTTACTTGGAAATACTCAATTTTTACTATTGTTTGTGCTTTCAGCCTCCTTCCAGTTAGTGACAGGAATGGGTGTAAAACCAATGCTGGATTGCAGACAGCTAAAGATTTCTAAAACTTAGACAAAATTCTGAATTCAGCAAGTGGTCATTTGTGTGGATTCGTCAAGGTTTTCATATAGAAAGTAACAGCTAAAATAATAATAAATATTGAAATCATTTCTGTCCACGTTTCCTTCTATAACTTTTTCCATCTATGGCAGATTTTTGAAAGCAATATACTGTTACGTCTGCTGGACTCTTCAGGTTGTGAAGATATATAGGGCTTGTAGGTTCATTAAGAACCCTAGATACTCAGAGCCAATAAATGAGCTGCACCATGCAATGGGTTTTCATTGTTTGCCGGGTAAACAGCAATTCATTTGGTGAAATATAAAGAGTGAAAAATAGGTATCAAGGAAACCTTTGTATTTCCAAAATAAGCACAAGATAAGGTGTTGAGGAGCAGTGGTTATTTGCACATCTCTGAATTATGGGGTCCCTATACTAGCATGTGAATTACAGGGCATTTCTCAAATAGATGTCTTTTTTACACAATGTCTTACATTTGGAAGGAAAAAATGTGGAGAAAGGCAAGAGGCAATAACACTTGTTCTTCTGTTCTGTGTCCCCCCAAGTCTCCTAATAAAAATGATACCTCACTTGTGTCGGTAGGCCTAGTGCCCGCAACAGGAAACGCAACATGGACACATCACATTTTCACATTGAAATCTGACCTGTGTTTTGCAAAGTGCCTAGCTATGGATTTTGGCCTCTAGCTCAGCCAGCACCTAGGGAAACCTACCAAACCTGTGCATTTGTGAAAACTAGACACCCAGGATGGGGTAACATGTGGCACTCTCACCAGTTTCTGTTACACAGAATCCTTTCAAACCTTCAAAAATTGCCAAACAAAACACTTTTTCCTCACATTTGGGTGATAGAAAGTTCTGGAATCTGAGAGGAGCCACAAATTTCCTTCCACTGAGCATTCCCCCAAGTCTCCCAATATAATTGGTACCTCAATTGTGTGGGTAGGCCTAGTGCCCACAACAAGAAATACCCCAAAACACAACATGGAGACATCACATTTTTCTTTTGAAAAATGACCTGTTTTTTGCAAAGTTCCTAGTTGTGGATTTTGGCCTCTAGCTCTTCCGGCACCTAGGAACACCTAGCAAACCTGGTCATTTCCGAAAACCAGACACCTAGGGAAACTCAGGATGGGGTAACTTGTGTCGCTCTCACCAGGTTCTGTTACTCAAAATCCTTAGCAAACTTGAAAATATGGCAACAAAAACACTTTTTCCTCACATTTCGGTGCTTCAACGTTCTGGAATCTGAAGGGAGCCACAAACTTCCTTCTATTTAGCATTTCTCCACATCTCTCGATAAAAATGGTACCTCACTTGTGTGGGTAGGCCTGGGGCCCGTAACAGGAAATGCCCCAAAACACTACAAGGACACATCAAAATCATCAATTACAAAACTCCCAGTTTTTGCAGTGGGGGCACCTGTGTTTTGGGTCCTGGGCTTAGCAGCCATCTAGGGAAACCTACCAAACCCAGACATTTCTGAAAACTAGATACCCAAGGGAATACAACAAGGTGTGACTTGAGTGAATCCCCCAGTGCTTTCATCCCCAGAATGCTCAGCAAACCTCAAATTTAGCTTAAAAATCATATTTCCCCCACATTTCTATATAGGATCACTGCACTGGCACAAATTTCGAACCACCCAATGTTCCCCTCAGTCTCCCGATAAAAATGATAGCTCACTTGTGTAGGTGGGCCAAGTGCCTGTGACAAGGAAGAGCCCAAAAATTTTCAACATTGCGTGGGAACCAAAGAGGGTCCAAAAGGGTAGTTTGAAAATAAAATGTTTTTAGGCTGACAAGTGGGGCAGAATTTTTATCGGTATAGATCCGACAATTCTGGGTGGTAGGAATTTTGTGGATTCCTGAAGATTCCAGAAGGTTCCATCACAAAGATGTGGGGAAAATGTGTGATTTCAAGCAAAGTTGGAGGTTTGCAGAGCATTGTGGGTTAGAAAATGGTGAGAGGTGCATGTGAAGTACACCACCCTGGACTCACCCAGATGTGTAGTTTTCAGATGTGTCTAGGCAGCGTCCCAATGTCCAGAAAGTGCAGCCCTCACCATTCAAAGTGTGACGATTTTGAGAGTTAAACAAGCTCTCATGGCTCAAATGTAAAACCAAAACCCAAAATAATCAAATATCCTCTTGCTTGCATTGGGATAAGATCTTTTAGTGTGTGGGGGTGAGTTGAAAGACTGTTACCCGCTTTAGTTGGGGTGGGAGCATAACCATGCCTATACTGGTTGGTAGACGCAACCCACTATATATATTTTATATTTCCTTAGCATCAAGTAGGCTTTCTGCCCCCCCGGGGAATGGATTGGGTTAATTGCCCCACCTGCCCACCGATGGGCAGAACATCTTTGTCCCCATTTATTTAGGGTGGGGATATGGCTTTGGCCCCACCCTCTTTTAAAAAAAAATTATAATCTTCCTTGGTCCCAAGGGGGCAGAAATGGCCTAAAATAAATTTGCCCCCAAGGGGAGCGACCCTTGCCTAAGGCATTGCTCCCCTTGCATGAAATTGTCGCAAAAACAAAAATCCCTGGTGTCTAGTGAGCAGCAGACTGGACTAAGAAAAATAGGCCAATCTGCCTCCAAGGTAGGCAGAAATGGCCTAAAATAAAATTGCCCCCCAGGGGAGCGACCCTTGCCAAAGTGGTTGCTCCCCATCTGTAAAAAAAAAAAAAAAAAAAAAAATAACAAATCCCAGGTGCCCAGTGGTTTGATTGGCCGAATTAAAATAGGCCGATCTGCCTGCAAGGGGGGCAGAAACGGCCTTAAAAAAATGCCCCCAGGGGAGCGACCCTTGCCCAAGGGGTTGCTCCCCTTATTTGTTTACAATTAAAAATAAACCCTCTGTTGTCTAGTGGCATTCCTGCAGCCCAATCGCTATCAGGCTGCAGGAATGGTCAGAAAGTCTTGAAAGGAAAGGAAAAGCCTTTCCTTTCATGTCTCTCTGACCTCCCTCACCCCCCGATCGGAAGAGAAATGCAAACATTTCTCTTCCGATTGCACTGGAAATGGGGTTGTCCTCTGATGAGATCAGCGTGCGATCGCATGCTGACATCATCAGATGTCACTTGGGAGGGGTGTCAGCGGGGGCTAAGGGTGGAAGCAGAAGCGATTCCCTTTCCATCCCTACCCATGGGAGGGGGGTGAGAGGCCCTCTGGGGAGCGCTAGCACTTCCCCCGAGGACCGGGACCAGGATGTAATGTTTACATAAGTGGTGCCCCAGCGCTGCGCCACCAGACGTAACCATTATGTCCTTGGTGCCGAAGGGGTTAAGATGATTTTCTATTTACATGGGAAAGTGGTATAGGAAATATGATAGCTAATGCCACTACTCTGCCAAATGTGTTCCTGTTAGCATCAGCAAGTAAATGTATTAACCTCTTGTCAATAGGCCACTATGGTGAAGCCCGTTGTGCTCAGCAAAAATGATGCATATCTTACCTGACATCAATAAATTAAATGGAATTCCAGAAACATAAACGTATAATTCACACTTACCTCTTGTTCCAACCCAGTGGCGGCTTATAAAAATGCTTCTTCTCATATTATTCTTCATTTATATTTATGAGCTTTTTGTAAAAAGATGAAGTGCTGTGATTAGGGTAGGCAGAAATATGCAGCACTTCATTGGACAGTCTTGCCTTTCGTTCACTGGACTTGGTAATCAAGACACATGAAACAGGGAATGAAGTGAACAATTTTAAAAGAGACATTCTGTGTAAAAGTGTGTGAACATTACTGTGTGGTTTCTTTGACACTACAGGTGGGTGCTGGATTTTCACTTTAGATCCCAAGGTTTTCTGGGAGTTGTAGTGCTGGCTCTTTGCAATTGGACTAAGGTTCTGGATTCCCTATCAGACAGGTACCTCATGATGATCTCTAGACTAATAGAGTGCTGTAACACAAATCAGTGCATTAACAATGAAGCCATGCCATCCTGACAATGTTGGACTTTTTCTGATCTGCCTGCGTACTTCCCTTCATTAAAGTGTGGCTCCTGACACCTTCGAACTAGAATATGGGGACATTGATGGTTGGTGGCAGCTGAAATTCCAGTGAGTGGTAGGGACCAATTTTCCTGAATACAGTCTGGCTTCACTAAGTGAAACCAGTTTAGTCCCCTTGGGGGCTTTGTGTTACCTCTGACTGTTACCAGTGTTGTGTGTTTAGGTTCACTTGTGATCTGCAAGGGTATCACATACAGTAATAATGATGCCCTCTGCATGTACAGTTTCCACACAGATCAAGATCATGGTTTTATGTGCTGGGTAGGAATGTTCTGTCTTGAAGCAGAAGTAGATGCTTCAGAGACCACACAACATTTTAATCTCTGTCTGGATTTGAATTGCAATATAAATTCAGTCAAGAGCCCTGTCTGCACACAAACACTGACACTAACCAGTTGGAGATAACTTACACTTTTGAGGCTGAATCCACATCCCGTGGCTAACAGCTGCACCCCTCCATCATTTTTTCTCTTCTTTGGAGAGATCATGCAAATCAGAGACCCCTATCAGGGAATCCACACAGTCCTCAGAGCAAAACCTTTCTTTTTTCAATCAATGCTTGCATTTCCTATGAAAGACCAGAAAAGAAGCCTGTGAAAGGTCGGACTTAGCCTCAAAATGGATTCAACAACCAATATAATATAGTCCCCGTTAGCAAATCATATACCTTAAAATGTGGTCCACATTTGCAAATCAGGGTAATTTTAAACTTGGAGACAGCCTGTAGAGGTGTTTTGCAAGATATGCAATACTTATTGCATTTGTGCTTTATGCAGGAAATGTGTGTGGTAGTAGCAAAGAAATCAAAAGTAAAAAACGGACCATCAAACAGGCCCACAAAGTGCCCAAAAATCAGCCCAGACATCTCATCTGTTACCCGCTCAATGGGCACTACCAGATTTTACTGTTTATGTAATTACTGACATTTTAATGATTGGCCCTTGTTTTCTGGCAAACACCCCACATTGCGATTAATACTGCTCCAAGCTGAAAAGTTCTATTTGTCTGGACTTCTGGAGCACCTCTCCTGCACTAGGAACATAACTCTTGAAGTTGGCTTCTTTTCATTTGCACAGCTGACAATATGCCTAGGACTGTGGATGACACTATGCTGCTGTGACCTGGAAAGTTGTACTGGCCAGTGAGCAGAGAAGTGCTGACATCTGATCCAGGAAAGTGCACCGAAACCTACATGGTGGTCTTCTTGTGCAGGGGACCTGTTAAAAAGCTCTGAGGGCCTTGGGCAGTTCTCGGTCTTGTCAGGAAATCCCTGGTTGCCTAGCTCGCCAGTCTCACTGTGAACAAGGGAAGCAGTTCTGTTTCTTCTATTCCTTAGTGAAAGCTACGAACCTCTCATTTAACTGCTCTGGACAAAATATTACTTACTTTATCGTCCTTGGAAGGGAGAACGGCTGAGGTGGTCCTGATATGTTCCAAATCTTTGTCTTGCAGGCTACACGCCGAGATCTGTAGCGAGTTTCAAATTCACTGAAGCTTTCCGAGTAAATAACTACTTTCTCTAGAAAACACTCACAAAGAAACTAAATATGAAGAAATTAATATTGACACAGTCTGGGATGTAAACGAAAACTTCACAATAGATAATGTTAAAATAATTGAATTTAATGTAAAATCGATTTTTGAAACCTTTTTGGTTATGATCTGTACCCTTAAGGTGGTAAAATTCACTGAATGATAAATGTCTTTTGATAAATACAGACGTCTGAGATTACAGAAAAGTAATTGCCTGCTATATTATTTTACTTCTAACAGGGTGGAGCACGTGCAGCTATCATACAAGTGCTTCAAGGCACTGTAAAACAGAGATTTCGTAAAAATAAACAAGAGAAAATTATGTCTTTCACAGAGCGATATTCCAATGAACTAGATTTTTAAATAAGAAAATTCAAAAAGGGACTGAAACAGAAAATAGTCAGGTATAGTGCTGTCGAATAGAAACGGCATGTGCAGTACTCTTAGCTAGCTGCAAATGACTGAAAAATAGCTTTTTGCCTGGGGTTTGAAAAATATTTGCGCTGAAAGTTGCAGGTAAGGATGGACATTGGTTGTGGCAGAGAAAAACCTGCCACCTCGAGCACGGGGGCACACCTCTGCCAGTGCCACACCGTAAATCTGTCGCCCCTGTTCATGTGATTAGCAGGAAGGGCCATGTAGTACAAAAAAAACATTGTTCTGTTACTTGTGGGCAACTCCATATATAGGCAGTGCCAGGCATAAATAACAAACGAAGGCTTCCGCTGTATGCTGTGCAGCAGGGTACTAGAAGTTAAAAAGAACAAAATAGTACCTCAATCACGTCTGGAGACGCGGACGGGATTAAATTGAATCAGTGCTTGATCCCTGGTCCACTGAGAGGAACGGAAATGATGGCAGATGTGCAGTGACGAATTACAAGGCTGTAAAGAAGGGTGCCACTCAAACCAACAAATGGTGAGTGACAGGCAGGCTCCAAACCCTTTATGGTACACAACAGTCTTGCACGCGAGACACAATCGCTAGTGCATGTACTCGCAGACTCAATGCTAAAAATTAATGTAGAAAACAAAGCACAGCACATACATTACATCTATATGCCTGTAGCAGTAAGAATGCATTAAAACAATCACCAGACACACTAACAAACTCACAACATGAAGCACGGACAAAATAATATTTGTTTTAGACTGAATGAAACACATGTATTGCTACAGGTGTATATTACCATTCAACTGACCTGTCAATGCACAGGGTTAGAAAATCAACAAGCATGATGCCACCACACTCATCATCAGGTGAAATATAGTACACCATCAACATATAGCATACAAGCTGCCCACATAGGAAGGGAAGACACAGCCAAAACAATTCTTTCACCAAGTCAGTGAACAAATTTATCACCTTGCTATCTACTTGAGAAGGCTTGAGAGAATAGGCAATCAGAGAGTCATTATCGTTGATGCGCCCAGGGACGCATGAAAGGCAAGGTACCTCTTCTCTATTGATGTTATCCTTGACATGGTTGCAGACTGAGAGCAGAAGCTAAGTTGATGTACTGACCACTTCCAGGACAATTCCTGCACACTATTGGTTTCTACACAAACAATAGGAAGAAGTGGGCTTCTCACAGCCAAGCAATAGTGATTGCGCCAGGAACTAAGATACATAACCAGTCCATCATCATGTCACAGTAACTGGTTGGAAGATAACGAAAACCAAGGGACTTTCATTCAATTGCTACCTCCCTCAGGCTTTGGGCTCTGTTAGCGCATCAGACCTTACTTGGGTAATTTATAAGGGGACGGGTTGTAGGTCGATGGACCTTTTGACTGCACTTCGAGTAGTTCCCACCATGTAACCTCGTACCAATACAAATCAATAGCACTAACAACCAACAACATCAATAATCAATAGGAGTCAGTAATTTCCATACACCATGACCGCTCGGCCATGAATAACCACACCTTTATGTAAAAGTTAAAATGTTTGTTTCCCTAAATTAACAATGCTAAAGTAACGTAACTAAGGGCCAGATGTAGCAAGTTCCGATTTTGCGAATCAGAAATTGCGAGTTGGTGCGACTCGCAATTTCCGATTCGCAAAATCGGATGCAGAACGGTGTCTCAGACACCGTCTGCGATTCGCTATGGGGTCGCAAAGACCCACCTCATTAATATTTTGCGACCCCATTGCGAGTCCCTGCACTCACAGGGATGGTGGCCTGCTGAAGACAGCAGAGCTCCATGTCTGTGACTGCTTTTTAAATAAAGCTGTTTTTTTTTTATTTTGCAGCCCGGAGTTGCAAAATAAAAAAAATAACAAAACCATTTGGTTTAGTTTTTTCAGAGCAGGCAAAACCTTTTTGGCAACATTCACAAAGGGGAAGGGGTCCCATAGGGACCCCTTCCCTTTTGCGAATGGGTTACCACCAGTGTGACACTGGTGGTAACTGCGAATTGCTTTGCGACCGCATTCGCGGTCACAAAGCAATTTAGCATCGCGATGCGAGTTGCAAATAGTAAGGGGACATTCCTTCCTATTTGCGAGTCGCATTCACAATTTGCGAGTCGGTACCAACTCGCAAATTGTGAATGAGCATCGCGATGAGCATTTTGCATGGCGCAAACTGCGATTTTCACAGTTTGCACCATGCAAAATGCTTCCTACATCTGGCCCTTAGTCTCAAAATGAAATGGTAAGCATACAAAAACAATACTGGCTGACCAAATCTCCTAAAGAATTGCAATTTAATCAAAGCTTGGACCACTACACATTTTAAAGTTACAGTGCAAATCAGTAGCAAGATTTCACTGCACCATTTTTGGCTTAATTTGTAATATCTTCTCAAAGCAAGCGTTAAAAGGACGGACCCATTGAAGTCAATGGGCCTCCTCGCACTTTGCTGCACTAGTGTCAACATTTTTGGCCTAAGGCTCGCCCTGGGTGTCGTTAGGTGGCACGGGAGAGGAGGAGGCACAAGAAATCTAGCGCATCAGTACTGATGTGCCAGATTGTTGTACATCTGGGCCTCATTTAGGTCTTTTAATTAAAATGTTTAAAAACAGCTAACCATTGATTTCCGTAATATTCTCGGTTTTCGTCCCACAGCCTTTTTCTCTATCCAGCTTGTATCTTGGGTATTGTCTGCTTGGTATCTAAATCTTTCCCACATTATTATATCTGTTTTGCCGTTTCCCGAGCTCTACTTTTAAATGTTTTACTTACAGTATGAACCAGCCCTGCTCTGTGCGTGCACTTTTCTGGGAGTGGTGTTGTTTGCCATTGCAGCTTGTAAAACTCTGATTATTTCCGGCTAAAGTAGTAGGGAAGAAAATGTTTCTTTTAATTCCTGGGTTCTGAGTGAAGTTTTCCATTATTTTGATTTCTCTGCACTCAGGGCGTTCTATCTAATTGCCTTGAGTTTACTGAGACCATCTCGTTCCCTATAAGGGTTAATTTTTGGACAAGAGTTATGAGCAGGTCTAAAGTTGCTTGTGTTGGGAGGTGATCACTATCTGTCTGTGTATGACAGAAAAGTCAGCACATTTGGAGACTAGATAATGTTAAACATATGTATCATATAATAAGTCCATCTTCCACGTAAACCGTGTGTAATATTTCCTGCTAACTTAAAATGTTCACACTGTGTCAAAAGGATTAGAAAAAACTATTACAATTTTATTACAATTATCTGTTAGTTTTCCTAGCGTGTCTTGTTTTATCGATTCTCCACCAGCGTTTTTGCGAGCCTCTAAATACAGACTGTATTTTGTTTTAGAAGGACACTGGGCCTGATTTAAATATTGGCGGATTGGTTGCTCTGACAGATATACCATCTGCAGAAATCTAAATCCCACAGGAAATAATGGGATTTCGTTTTGGCGGATGGGATAACCCTCATTATTGTGAGCAGTAACCTATCTGCCAATATTTAAATAATGCCCATAGTCTGTCTTTTATTTAGCAATATTTAGTAAAAGTTCCCACTGATGATCACTTCTAGTCCTCCATTAAAATAGACTAGGGTCTCATTTTCTTCTAGAAAATGTTTTGTTTCTGCTTCTTGATTGCTGGTATGTACATTTAATAAGCATTGGTTAGTAGTAATCTATATAAACATATACAGACAAGCCTCCTGTTGGTTTGCCATGGTTGGCATATGATGGTGCTGAAATAGACACATATAATCGCAGCAGCTATGTCGGATAGCAAAAAGCATTGGCTTCCAATGAGTTTCACTGCTGAAGCTTATTGACTTTGCCAATGGTTTGTTTTTCTGTGCTTTGTAAATTATACCAGTGTAATAATCAGAGCTGGCATTCATCCATTGGGTACTTCCAAGCAGGCAGTGCCAGAAAGATCCAACTTTGCTGACTGTGGTGTTCTCCTGGGACATTTATGAGTGTTGGGCATTCTATGCATCACAATCCGTCCCTTGTATACTACTATGGATACCTGTTTGATTAGATAGCTCTAGTTTCTTTGTTTGCTATGTTTTGACACATGCTTGTGAATCCCCACTCCTCCCCAGATGTCGGCTCCTCAATTATAACCAGTAGGGATCTTGATACAATATCAGTCCTGGGAGACAGATCCAGACAGGCTTCAAGTACTGACCCAAATGCAAGTATGCCATGCAATTACAGCAGAAAACGAATAACAGGGCAGCCAGCATACCACCAGCATTGACTGCATGCTGGGTGCAGCGGGTTTGCTGGTCTACAAAAAAGACTGCCAAAGATGTAATGAGGGATTTCATCTGAAAACGAGCCTGCACTGATTGCCCCGCACTGGTGAAGGACTCACTGGATTCATATGGCCTATCAATTTGCACTGTTCAGTCTCTTCTGTGCACTGTGGGGCTAAAGCTTATGGAATGTCTGGTATCCACACGCTCTTTACTTCCTGGCCACCCAGCTTCTTTTTAAGATGGAACTGTGTTGGGACCTGTGGATGCACCTGGGGGTGATTCCCTTTATGGTACTGCTATAAGTTTTGGATTCCTTCAGTGGAGGGTGGGGAGGTGATGTTCAGCCCAATTGGAGGGTTCGAAGTGGGATGAGATGTTGGGTATTAGGGTTAAGTCTGGGTGGAAATCTCAGTTCTGCTTACAGAGTTTTCAGAATGTGGGTACTTGGCCGCACGCAGAGTAACACAGAGTTCCTGAATTCTGCCACCCGGCGCAAAGTAGAGTTTTTTTTTTTATTCACCCGGAAGGGATTCGTTTTTGCCACTCTCATGTGAGCACCATGATATTCTCAGGCTGGTAGTGAGTGTGCATGAAATTTTGCACCTTCTCGCGCAGCTTCCAGCCGCGGTGGTGCCAATATAGTGCCGCTCGCGAGTGCAAATGCACCTCAAGTAGATTTTCAACTCGAGAAGCAGCTAAACTTACTAATAAATAGGTTTTTGAGTGTATTTTCTTCTCCATCGTCCCATTCAAGTTGTTTTCGGTGCAAGAAGCCTTTTTAACTTTTTTTCCAATGGGAAGGAAGTGCCCCAGGGACTGTTCCTGTTCAGAAAGCTCTTCCAAGTGCTTCATCCATCTCCTGGTCACTTTTCACTTGGATCTTGAGGTGGAAGGATCACTCTCTTTGTCTCCTGGATATATACCTTTGGATTTAAGGACTTTGTTTTTGTGATATCACACACGGAAGTTAGAACACCGATGTACTAGGGTGCTGTTTGTTTGATAGTGCATGCCCCAGTATTTCTTTGTACATGTATTTGATTTTTAAATGTCATTGTGGTAGGTGGCCTGGATTTCAATTATGTGCCTCGTTATTATTTTTGCATTTCATTGATTTTTCATCTTTTGTAACATAAATTTGTTGCACAGCTCAGTACCTTCTTTCTATGTTTATTAGATTTGTAATATTAATTTATTTTGCTGTGTGATCTAAACTTGCAATGGGTCATCTAGCCAGCAGGCCCAGTACTAGTTATCAGTGCATGAAAGAAATGTTTCTGTGGTATATGGTTTTAAAACTTCATTTAGGACAGGGATGGTTTGGATTGAATTAAAAATGTTGGCTATTGTTTGCATTTCAGTGTATATGCGAGGTAATGTTTGATGGCATATAGCTAAGTTAATGTTTGTGTTTTGCACAGCTGAATTAATGTTAGTGTTTTTTGTTCCCCATGCCTCCTTGCTCACTATTGGTATTTGACCATGTGACTGGCGGGCACTTTATGCATCCAGCCAGTGTGCCTTTTCCATGTGGTGTGCATGGATGGATGATATACAAGTTTAATAATATGCTTGGGAATTATTGTAGTGTATGTATAGTAAGTAAGAATATGATTTTGATGAACAGTGCTTATATTATTTCATGCTTTTTTTGCATTTTTCATTTTGTTCCTCCTTGCCTCACAATAGGTATCTTTCTTCTCATCCTCACATACAAACATATGCATTTATTGATCAACCTTTCATTCATGTTTTTTGTATTTTAAATTTAGTATTTTAATTTTGTATTTTAAATTTTGTCTTTTTTTATTTCAATAATTTATTCATTTATTTTACAGGTTTTATAACTTTAATTTCTTATCTTTTATATGAATTCTTTTACTTTTTACTCAAGATTTTCAAAATGTATTTATTTACCTTTTTTTGCATTTTGCCTTGATCTATCCATCCATCCAGCCATCCACCCATCTATCCATTCATCCATCTATTCATCCTTCCCCCATAGGTGTACAGCTGAGCTACAGAATTCAGTTTCCTTAAGTATAATTTGATTTCCTCAACGACACCCTGGCTGCAGTACCCCCGCAGACACATTATCAGAATCATTGTTTTTTTTAATGATAATTTAATCTCCCCTGGACTACCTTGTCTGATTTGTTCCTTTTGCAAAGTAATACCCAGTCATTTCAGGAAACAGAGCAAAGTGGACAACAGTCACAGCCAGCACTAATGGATCTTCCTGAAGTTGGAGCAGAACAGGAGGTCGACCTTTCTGCTGAGCAAGAACCTTTAGTTTTGGAATCCTTGGCTCCCAGATCTCCAGCAAGGAAAAGGAAGGGTACTACTCCACCATCTTCTCCAACCACCACTTCTGATGATGATGATAGCGACATGGAGTGGACCCCAGCAGAGTCCAGGAGACTTCAGGAGAGGCAAAGGAAAAGAAAAGTTCCTGAAAGCCCTGGAATCATGGAAGCACATGATAAAGGGGGATGACGAGTCAGTCATTGTGTAAGCTAGTACAGAGGAGTCCAATATTACTATTCAACCTGCTCCAAGGGATGTGGCATGGGTAGCACCACCAGCTCCCATATTTCTAAAGCCCCAGCTGAGATCTGCACTGACCCCTACCTCAGTAGATGTATGCACTGCAGAGAGGCAATTAACAGCACTCCACCTACCTCCAGTTCTTCTTCACACATTGGCCCACTGAGAAAGTGCTTCTCCCCAGTCTGGAGATTATTTGCAAACCAGGAGAACATCGTAATACTCTTCATTTGCCACATAAGTGTTCATCAAGGTAAGCCTGGTTCACATTATGGTACTGAAGGCCAAACAACACATAAGAAATGACATCACACAATCCGGTGGGAGAAGCACTTTAAAATGTTTTTTGAATGTGGTAAATGGTGGTGAAGGTGAGGAGAGCAGGGAATCGTCAGCTACACGTCCAATGACAGTGGGAGGTGATGAAGAAGAGGGTGACATCCTAACACAAAGCAGCCCTGTCCCCAGCAGGGCACCAGAATCACCTGCCTCAGTGACTTCACAATGGTAAAAAAAAGTCAGATGGAGACACTGTGACATAAAGTGACTGCCCCATGATGCACATAGAGTCAACCATCACCTACTTCTCTAAAGGTGCCTGCTTCAGTGGTCCCAGAAAATAAGAAAATCCAGGCTACTATTAAGGGCATGTTTGAGCAGGAGGGTCCCTCTGACCTCAACCACATAATAGTATATTGCTACAATGAGAAGCTGGCAAATATGTTAGCGCTGGGCTGCCTCCCTTTTACTTTTGTGGAAGAAGTAGGATTCTTAGAATTTTTGGCAGCCATCTGCCTGAAATGGAAGGTTCCTAGTCAAACCTATTTTGCCAGAGTTGCTGTTCCAGCACTGCACCTCGCTGTGCTGCAATTGGTTGGACAAGCTATGCATCAAAGTGTTGTTCATGCTATCCACCTGGCAATAGACATGTGGACCAGTTGATTGGTGACTGAATACAAGTACATCACTGCACACTGGATCTCTTTTGCGGGGGTTAAGCAAAAGCTATCTACAGGTCTTGTCTCTGTAGAAAGTTTTAAGAGCGTTTGGCGGCATGCAACTGTAGCCATGTTTGCCATGGAGAAATCACATACAGCTGCAAACATCTTAGATGAAATTAACTGCAAGCTGTCTGAAAGGCTTTGACCCAGAGGTCTCCGAACTGGATTTGTTGAATGGACAATGGCAGTAACAGGGTCACGGCCGCTGCATGTGGTGGCTAATGCCGGGTTCTGTGGTTGGCGCACTGCATCAACCTGGTTGTGCAATACTTTCTCCAAAAAGAAGACATAGGGGGTCATTCCAACCCTGGCGGTCATCGACCGCCAGGGTGGATGGCCACGGAAGCACCGCCAACAGGCTGGCGGTGCTTCCATTGGGATTCCGACCGCGGCTGTAAAGCCTCGGTCGCCCAGCCGGGTCCGGCGGTTTCCCGCCGGATTTCCCCCGGCTGGGAGAATCCTCCATGGCGGCGCTGCAAGCAGCGCCGCCATGGGGATTCTGACCCCCTTCCCGCCAGCCTGTTTCTGGTGCTTTTCACCGCCAGAAACAGGATGGCGGGAACGGGTGTCGTGGGGCCCCTGGGGGCCACTGCACTGACCATGCCACTGGCATGGGCAGTGCAGGGGCCCCCTAACAGGGCCCCAGCAGACAGTATGCACCCAGTATCTGGTTTGTCCTGTAGCCAGTTGTCTGCTGAGTGTGTCTTCAGTGCAGCTGGTGCAGGTGTTACAGTGAGAAGGACCAGTCTCTCACCTCAAACCGTGGACCATAATCAAAATGAACTAGCATTTCATACCACCTGGTTAAACCATTATCGAAAAACCACAGGAGGAGGAGGAGGATGATTGGTCAGCTGACCAACTTGCGGGTGAACCACTTGAGTTTGAGGACAAACTCTACTTCCCAGACAGAGTATTCCAGTGCCACCATAGATCTTTATAATTATTTCTCATTTAACTTCTTTATTTCTTAAAAAAAAGTAGCTAGTGGAACATTATGTTTGTGTCAGAGTTATGCTGCCCTGCCATTTTTTAGTCACATATGTGGCAGGATGGGAGTTGGAGCAGTGTGCAGTGAAGAAGCTTCCACAGTTCCTTCATGACATTGGAGACAATGCCTGTCTCCCGTGCATGCCTATCCTATTTCTGCAACACTTAGCAGGACTGCACCCAAATATCATTTATTTACTAGAGTGCCAATACCACATTCCAATGAGTTGCCTGTGTCAAAGGTACAATTGATTAGCTAACCTACCCATGCTTGGATTGGAAGAGGTAAATATAACTAACTACAACTATTGCAAAAATGAACGTGTGATTGTGAGTGATGATTGATAATTTATGTGGTGGCAGAGAGTGAGGGAGTGTGTTCACAGTTAATACCAAACTTTGATCAGTCTGTGGTGCCTGATGAGTGATAATTTTTCCTGGAGGTGATTGTCTTGTACAAACTTACTAAGCAAAAACATGCCTGTCCGGACCACTCTTTTTTTCCTACAGAGATCAGACCAGTCACTTTAGTTAACAAACACAAATCTAAACAACATACAGCAAATCAGTTGCTGTACTCAAGAGCAATGCAGTACACAACTATCTTGCTTGGGTTGTGACTGGGACAGAGTTACTAGGAGTCAGACTCAGGGCGGGACTCAGGAGTATCTCTTCAACAGCTAAAAGAAAGGAATCATAGACTTCAAATGGAAACCCTGACTCTGAAGCCTAGTATTCAGCTATGTGGAATGGAGAGAGGTGCGCAGATTTGGAAAATGCTGATGAGTGTGTGTGTTTCACTAGTATCAAAAGTGACATTTTTTTGCTCTGAGTCTTCTTGGTACACTCTTCATGAAGGTTACCTTCCTTCTGACATTCTTCTTGACCCTACAATACAGTTTCTGTTTTACAATGCGCAGGCTTTCCCCCCTCCTGCACGAGCGAAAGGCAAACACTCCTGCTTACATACCGGAATTTGAGACAGGCACCCAAGTGTGACAAACATTCAGAGGAGAATGCAAATGACCCACCCAATTTGGCATTGCAGTATCATTTGGCTTTTAACAATCACATTTTTTAAAACTTAGTAGGTTCAATTCACACCCCCATTATTTGTTTTTTCAAACCTAGATGACAGAACATTTAGATATCTATACCTTGGATCCCTGGGACGGAAGTACTGTTTGCAAAGCGTTGATTATAACTGTGTCATAGTCATTCCATCTTTTCTTTCCACAAGATGATGATGATGTGCCACTCATCGCCCTAATAAATACTGTTGTTGTGTTTGTCTTTGACACACATTCCCTCAAATCCCCTTACCCATCCATTCATCAAACCCCTAATCCTCTTTCCCCTGTCTGTGTGATTTATTGAGGTGTGGCTTAATTTACACCAAATAGATCTCACACTTGGTGAGGCAGATGTGGTTAAATGCGACACCAACTCAGAGCGAGATCTTCAATTACCTGATCAATAGTCCACAACAGTCCCACTTACCCAACCATGCATAAGTAAGAAAGAACGCCCTTCCTCAAAGTCAACATCATCATTTAGGCCTTTGTTGTGCCTAAATAAACTAGGACCATTTAACCTTGCGGCTACAGAGTACAGACTTTAAGTCATTTTTCATAGCTTGAGGATTTCATAACCTTGGTCTTCAAATTCCATGCTCACCATTGCTCAGAACAATTTACTACTGCTAGCTTTTGGTATTCTTTGATGTGTCATGGTGGTAGTGGTCTGTCCTCAGTCTTTCAAAAGCTGTAATATAAATTTAATAAATGTATACCTACTAACTTTTTTTTTTCTTTCAATCCTTTTAATTAATCCTACAGTTGGAGATCACCTAAGTGGCAGTGGAAACTAACTGTGATGCCTTCCCTGTTAACACACTAGCACTATCATAAAGAAGGCACTATGAGAAACCCATCAGTAAGGTGTTGGAACTTGGAAGACTGACAGAGATAGGAGCCAGCACCCATCACCTCATCTTTTCGGGTATGATAATTATGAGGTGAAGTGAACAACTTTACTTCGTATGTTGCTAACTTCTACTGTAGAAGATCTAAGTGTTCTTTTTTCTGTAGTCAATATAGGGGATGGCAGCATACTCTCCTAACTGGCATACACTTAGAGAAATAGATTAAAAAGACAGGCTGTGCAAAAAGGCATCAGTGCAAAGTTAAAGGAATACATAAGAAAAAACTTCAAACATAAAGTAGACTGTAATAATTTCCTCTTTACCAACATAAAAGTAAATATAAATAATAAAAGAACAAAACTGCACACAAAGTCACAATCCCTCTGACTTGCTTGAGACAGTGTCCCGGGGTGGGCCCGGGAACCCCAAGTATACAAATAGTAGTTGAAAAAGGTAATAGAATAGCTGCAGACCAGTTCAGAGTTTCAAACTTTATTTTCAAAAACACAGCACCCAACATCTTTCAGCACAACGCCCTATCTCATGGGTTAAAGATGCAACAGTGACAAGCAAACCTATATTGTGCTAAAAATGAATGAAGGACTATCCCTGAAGCAGACTGCAGACCAGGAGCCACCTAACAAAGAATCCATCTTAAAACATGCAACTCAGTCTCAAATATGAGTTGAAACATGTTTATAAAGAAAACAGCAGTAGAACTAAACACATGCTACGCAAATTCATGTTACAAACAAATATGTCATAATACAATATTCAATATATCTTGAAAGCAAACCAACAACCTGCCTATCAAGATAAATAAACATTTGCTTCTTAATTGATAATATTCAAACAAATAAAAGTGTTAAAAAATGGCAGACTGACATTCAAATAACATTAATGCTGCAGGCTTGTAACCAAATAATCGACATACTAATGAAAAATAATGTGGTATTTGATTTCTGGTAACATAATACTAATTCTGACTCAGCAGGGTATATGAATCCTCGTGAACAGGCACAATAAGTGAAATTAAAGAAAGTTTATGAACAGTTTTAAATAATTTTAAATCACTGGTACCTGCTCATCACTTACTTGAATACAGTGAACAATGCTGAACCGGGCTACAATAAGTGATGCCTGTCCCTGAATGATAAACCAATAGAAATGGTATGCCCCTGCAAAAAGTACCAATGTAGCCCAAGTGGGCAATATACAGTATTGGTAAACAATACTAATAATGACTTAAGAGATGGAAATAACAAACAAGCCCAAATAGGCAATATACAAGACATGCCTGAGTCAAAAGTAAAGAAAATTTGCAACAATACATGTGCAATGTCAAGTAACTGTCCCATGTTTAAAAAAAATGAGAACTCTTAGGTTCAGCTGCTCCCAGAAGCAGATTTGTGGTGCACCCCAAACACCTGTGTATAAATAAAATATGACTAGTGTCAAACAATCAATAGTAGAACTTATTGGGAACCCAGGAGGAAAGTACAACCACAATTAGTCAAATAGAAGCAACCTATTAGTACACATGGATGGCCATCTCTTTAGTGGAATTGAGACCAGTGGGAATTAGGGTTTTGAAGTTCAAAATATATTTGAAATCCAATATTAGAAGTGCAAGGGTCCTGTTGCACCCCCTGATATTGCTGACAATACGATCAATCATGAAAAACTCTAAACACCTATTAGACTTGGCATCCTTGGCGTGGTATACCCTAATGTTGTGCCTATGTTTGTCAGGTTGTTGATGTGTGCTGGACTCTGTTTTTGATACTCTGGGCACTTTACCACTGCTATCCAGTGCTAAAGTGCAAGTGCTCATATGTAACCTGTACGTGTAATTGGCTTTCCATGATTGGCATATTTGATTTACTAGTAAGTCCCTAGTACAGTGCACTAGAGGTAGCCAAGGCCTGTAAATCGAATGCTACAAGTGGGCATGCAGCACTGGTTGTGCCACCCACATTAGTAGCTCTGTAAACATGGCTCAGACCTGCCACTGCAGTGTCTGTGTGTGCAGTTTTTAAACTGCCACTTCAACTTGGCAAGTGTACCCGCTTGCCAGGCCTAAACCTTTCCTTTTCTTACATGTAAGGCACCCCTACGGTAGGCCCTTCATGGGCAGGGTGCAGTGTAGGTTTAAGGTAGGACATATACTAATATGTTTTAAATGTCCTGACAGTGAAATACTACCAAATTCGCTTTTCACTGTGCAAGGCTTATCTCTCTCAGAGGTTAAAATGGTGGCTGCCTTTAAATATTATTAAAGTGCAGATTCCCTTCGGGAGCAGATAGAAATGTGGAGTTTAGAGACTCTGAACTCACAATTTAAAAATACATCTTTTAGTAAAGTTTGTTATTAGATTGTGTGTTTGAAAATGCCACTTTTAGAAAGTAGGCATTTTCTTGCTTAAATCATTCCGTGACTCTGCCTGTTTGTGGATTCCCTGTCTGGGTCAGTTTGACAGTTGGGCTGTTTGCACCTCTCCTCTAGACAGTGACACAAAGGGAGCTGAGGTGTAGCCTGCATATATTGATGAGCCATCTGTGCTAGGAGGGAGGGAAGGACTGGTCACTCACACCTGAAAGGGCTGTGCCTGCCCTCACACAATGCAGTGGGACCTGGCCTGGGCAAGGCAGGATCTTACAAACAAGAGAGACTTTTATTTGAAGTTTACCTATGTCAAAGGCAGAAAGGAGTATAAGTAGTGGACCCCAAACTCCTGAAATCTAGATCACTTCTGGATTCAAGAGGGACCTCAGCCACGGAGAAGAGCTGAAGAGCTGAGGAGAAGTGCTACCCCTGCCTGTTACTGTACTTTGTTGGGATATCCTGCAGTTGCTGTTTCTGCCTGTGAAAGGGGACAGATTGGCGTATGTTGTGCATTCCTGCTTGAGAAGAATCTCCAAGGGCTTGAACTGAGCTTGCCTCCTGTTGTAGAAGTCAGAGGGTCATTAAAGCCTTCCCCTGCCAGCACCTGGACTCTCTGCTGAGACTCCTGCCCTATCCAGTCCCTGGGCCCTTGAGAGGTGAAGCTGGAAGCCAAGAACTGAAAATCCATGCACAGAACACGGTGCAGAGAAATTTATGACGCACCTTCCACAATGCAGCTGATAAATGATGCGCCACCTGCTTTGTGGCTGAAATCAATGCTCTACCTGCATCGCAGCTGGGAGATCGATGCTTGCAGCTGGAGAAACAACGTGCAACACCTGCTTACGGAGGCAGATAATGACACAAACCCCACGCAGCATGGTTTTGTGATTCCGTGCGACCGGATTTTCAACGCAACATCGCTGGGTGCGGACAATCAATGCATAGCCGGCCCGGACCCATGGTGCCTGTCCGGATCGATGCATCGCTCTCCTGCAGGAGAGAAGAAATGACGCACGCTGACCTGACCTGAGGAGGAATGATGCTCAGTCTTGCTTGTGAATGAGAAATCGATGCATCTCCACCCTCTTTCAATGCACACTCGCCCGTGCAGATTTCTTTTGAAGCTACCCATGTACTCTTGTGAAATAACAGCATTCTCACTCAGAACTTGACTTGTGTATGTCAGATTTTTGTCATTGTGGTCTTGTTATGTTTAGATAAATATTACCTATTTTTCTAAATATTACCTATTTTTCTAGACAATGTTGTGTCATTTTGTAGTGTCTTCACTGAGTTACTGTATGTGTTGGTACAAATGCTTTACACATTGCTTCTGCAGTTAAACCTGCTTGCTCGTGCCAAGCTACCAAAGGGGCAAACGGGGGTTAACTGAGTGTGATTGTCCTTTACCCTAACTAGAGTGGGGGTCCTTGCTTTTACAAGGGGTAACCTGACTACCAACCAAAAACCCCATTTCTAACATTACCTAAGCCCTATTTCAAATTTCCTAAACTACATTTGGAAATACTAATGAATTGCAACAAATGATCTTTGCTTTGCAAACTTCATTTGTGAATCACAACCCCCTTTGATGGGCCAAATCAGTCAGTTTCCCTTTTCAATGCATAGATGCATGCATACATCACTGGAAGATTTCTTGGGACAGTATGAGGTACATAAAAAGAAAGACACAGAGGGCCAAATTTAATGCATCTAATGCAACACCACTTTTCTTGCACTCCCTAATGCCACCATGTGTGCACCTTATTTAAGGTACGGCGCACCATGGCAGTAGTTAGAACAATAGCATCAACATTTTTTATGCTATTTCGACGCTTCTAACGTGATGATCTATGGGATGATCTATGGGAGTTTGCATTGCTAAGCAGACATGAGTATTCAGGACACTGTGTGAGGAGCTGGAGCGGCTAGAAGTGAAGATCTGAGACCTGGATACTTTGATACCTGCAGCGCTACCACCCTGGCATCTATTCGAAGTAAGTTCTTATAAATATAGAATATAATGAAGCAGAGCTACAAGAAACTCATTATCTGGTGAAAGAGACCTACACTGGGCATTTTGTGAAGGGAGATAGAGCAAGCAATATCATTGCTGTACTGTTGCGTAAGTCCTGGGCAAGTGACTACATTGTTCTGCTCATAGATGATCACCAGATTGCCCATGGTAGTGTAGAGGCCATACAACATGCCATGACCTCCTTCTACTCCGCACTGTACACCTCTTTCCTGCCTCAGACCTCACCTGTTTTGGCTGCATTGGCTAGAAAATGAACTTTACCGATTTCTCAATGAACACTTCATTATAGAGGAGATTATTCGGAATCCTGGCAGAAGATAAGGCCCCTGCCCTTGATGGACTCACTGCTGCCTTCCACAAGGAATGTACCCCCTTGCTTGGTCTCCACCTCCTGGACAGGTATAAGGAGTCCCTATCATGCAACATGCTCCCCCCTTCTCCTTGGGAGGCCCGTTATTATCACCATTTTGAAGCCTGACAAAAATCCACAGCGCTGGAACTCATAGAGATCTCTTTCTATGATCAATGTAGACAGCAAAATATTTGCCAAATTGATCACCTCATACCTCCCCCCCCTCCCGCGGCCACACATCGTCCGGCCTGATCAATCTTGCTTTGTGCCCTGTAGCTCCCCAGTGCTCCATGTTGTCTTCCTCTACACAATTGACCCCAATCCTAGTGCTGCTGCAGTGTTTTTAGATACCACTAAGGCATTTGATTTGCTTGAATGGCCCTATCTTTTTAACATCCTAGTGCACCTTGACATTGGAGGCAAGTTTTTCCCGGCTGATAAAACTACTCTATGCCCAGGCTGTCCTCTGATTGCAAGTCTATGGTGTGATTACTCTTCCCTTCCTGATTTCCTGAGGCACTCAACAGAGATGCCCCTTGCCACCCATCCTTTTCGTGGTAACAATGGAGGCCAATTGCCACCGTGGGCTTGCGTTTACCCCAGGAGGATCTTGGTAACGATGTATGCAGATGAAGTTACTTTGAATGTTCGGGACCCCCCTGGGTGAATCTGGATCCTCTTTTTCTGGAGCTTACTTGGTTCAGTGGCCTCACAGTCATCACCATCAACTGATCTAAATCCATAGTGTTCCCCCTTACTGCTGCTACATGTGACTTTGGGTCTGAGTTCCCTCTTCTGTGGGCACACGACACGATCAAGTCATTGGCGATCTGGCACATTCACAACCTGGATGACCTTTGTAGTGAGAATTTTGGAAGACTAATGTCATGGCTTGAGGACTGCATGGCAACGTGGATGAGACTTCCATTGTCTCTTACTGGGAGTTTAATGTTGGTCAAAATGTTGGTACTTCCCAAATTCATGTTTATCAATCTACCAATACCCCTACCAGCATGCTTTCACAAACGCCTCGGGTCCAACCTTGTAACATTGCCATAGATGGACAAATAACCCAGGTGGCATGGAAGGTACACACATTTCCTTTTGATTAGGGTGGGCTTGGTGCTCTGGACACGGACCTTTATTTCTAAAGTGTGCAAGGACAATTTGTCCACTATTGGCGCACCCCAAGCAGTTTCAACCACATACATGCCCTGAACACGGCCCCTTTCCTGTTGCAGGCTGGCCTGTATCTTCAACCTTAGAAGCCACTGACTCAGATTGACACAGTGGTGTTCACAATCTGTGCTTAAGATGGGCTGTGCTGGCGGGCACACCTGGACCATTTGTTCACCCCGTCGGTGCCAATTGTAGGCCACTCATTGATACCTGCAGCTGCGAATACCAGTGTTTGCGGCCGCTTAAGTCTGCTACAATTTACATCCATTGGCAATGTATACCTGGAGGGGACCTTTGTCCCTCTGCAACAGGTGCTCCATGATCCTGCCCCCCTCGGTCCTAGATTTTCTGACGTATTACCAGCTATGAGTAGCCTTATGGGCCTTTCATGATACCTTCCCTGAGCCCCCGTCCGAATTCCATGTGCTGGAAGAGGTACTTACTAACCCCATTTAGCACTGCTTGGCTATTTAAAGGATGTTCCCCCTGAGGTGCTCAAACTTACTATGATTTTTCAGTAGCTGGTCAAGCGCAGGGTGGCCATTTATTGGGGCTGGTGCCTTGTGCTCCAGATTGCCTGGTGGCTCCAGGTTGCTACCTATTGCCACAAGCAACTGGACACATCCTGGAAACTGATGCCTGTCTGCTCCTGCCCTAACAACATTTGGTCTTCTTTTGTGGCCTACTTAGGAGAACACCGCTGATGATGCGAAGGCTGTTTCCTCTCAGGATGTGTGCCTCCCCCGATTGCGTCAGTTTGGAGAGTGACGTTTCCCTGCCTGCAGGTGCCTTTTGGTTTATTGAGAAGTTTGAGCTCTGACCAGGTGCATCCGTCATTTGCTGTTTAATTTGGTTCTATACATTTCTGAGTGGCTGCCTCCTTTTTTATTAATTTCTTCCTTCCTCCCCCTCTCCTTTCTTCTCCTGGCTGCATTCCACATTATTTTGGAACTATGTGCATTATCTACTGTACTGTGTTGAGCTTGTAGCCCTGTTATTGCTGTATTGTCTGCTTATTGTAAAACCCAATAAATACAATAAAAAAGGAATGAAAAAGGTATACATATTGGGACCTTAGACTAACTCTTCAGTACACTCCTGGGCCTGCAGAGGACCTTAAGAAGGACTGGCTTGTATTTCAGATGTCTACTCTCTTGCTTGAAGCCTGATATGTACCTCATAGGACTGCCCTGCTGCTTCCAAGGACCGTCCTGCTGCTTGAAGCCTGCGTAATACCCTAAAGGACTGCACTGCTGTTGGAAGCATGTTTTACTGTGTGATCCTAGGACTACCAGGCTGATCCCAAAGATTAGTTACCTGGCCTCCTGTTCTGAGCTACAGGGACACAAAAAGCTTGAACAAACTTGAACCCGGCACCTGGACCCTGGCTGATGTGAGTCTTGCCCACCAATTGCTGCATAACCAGTCTTGGACCATTCAACGTGGTGCTAAAATTGCCCAAACAGCCAAAACTTGGTACAGGAGACTTGGAAAATGTTCCCCCCAAATAGTGGCCTTAGAACTGACAGGGGACAAGGACCTACTAGCTTGCCTGTCAACTCAAGGTGCGGTGCCAGTTGGCCTGACTTCACAAGCTTTTTTCGCAGCAGCAAATCCTGTTCAGCAGGACCTCTCAGGAAGGGTATCTGACCTCATGAAGTCTTGTCAGCTACAACCTGCAGCTTTCTCCCACTAGACATCTTCGACTATCAAAAAAGTGACAAAGTCTGAAGGTAGAAATCTTCACTGCAACTTCATCCAGTGGCTCCCCAAAGACAACACCTCTTGCTTTGACAATGCCAAATGCCTTGCCCTGCTGAACACTATGGTGGTCATTTAGACATTGGCCGTAAAAGCCACCTACTGCATCGGTGACGACTGCCAAAAGACCACCACCGCGGCTACCATCCATCTGCCAAACTATGAGCACTGCCGGACTTCTGCCACAAGAAGGGCGGAAATCCGGCAGTGATCAGACTGGCGGACGGTGGTAAGCTGGCCCTGGTACTACCAGCACCACCATATCAGTTGACTGCTGCCAGCCGTATCATGTGATACGGCCTGGTGGTGTTCATCTGGCGGGGTGGTGCTGGGGCTAGCACTGCCCCTTCCTGTTCCCTGCATGATGACCTCTCCGTGGCCGGAAAGGTGATCGTCTGACAGGGGAGGGGGGGCGTGTTGTGCATGAGTGTGTGTGTATGTCTAGAAGAATGCGTGTATAAATGCGTGTATGCCAGTGTGTGTATGAATGCGTGTACAGATGAGTGTAAGTCAATAGGTGTTTGTGTGCTGCATGTCTGTGTGCGTGTATGAGGGGTGGGGGCTGTGTGGATGAATTGGAGGGGGTGGGGGGCTCAGTGTGTGTATGGGGGATGGCTGGGGGCTGAGTTTGGATGGAGGGGGCTGGGGGCTTAGTGTGTGTATGGGGTGGTGTGGGGGGGGTGTCTGAATTTCGGGATGGGGATGACAGGTGAGTGATGGGGGGTTGGGGGAGCTGCCTACCGGTGACAGGGAAGGAATTTCCTGTCAGCTGTAGGGACTACTGCCATGATTTTTGTGGTGTTGCCAGAGCCATGGAAAACATGGCAGTAGGCTGGCTCAGAATGCCAGGGGTGGTACTCTGTTGGCCGCTGGGCTGGGGATTCACATCCCCGGCCCGGTGGCTTATACCACCATGGCGGTATAAATGGTAAATTGGCAGGTTGTCTGCAGTCAACCTGCCAATCTCATAATATGGCGCTATGCACCGGCAGTCTGTTGGTGGTACTACCGCCACACGACTGCCAGGGGCATAATGAAGGCCTATGATCTTAGGAACATTTCTTCAAAATGTCTTCCTAGTCGGAATGCAAGCCGAGACCAAGCCCAATCCACCTTGTTATAAATGGAGACTCTAGTATGGACCCTCACTCTTGTCAGGGTAAGGGAGTCACACAGCTAAAATAACCCCTGCTCATCCTCTTGGTAGCTTGGAAACTTATTATCTCCATGCGGCCTATCTCTCTCCTGCGAGACTCTATAGAATGGGCCTCCAGCCTCAGGCTGACTGTCTACGATGCGCAGGCCCAGATGCAGACTTCTTTCATATGGTGTGGACCTGTCCTCATATTGTATCCCACTGGTGGGCAGTGACGGACAAAATTGCTGGGGTTTTGCAGGAGGAGCTGGATGTTGCCCCAGTATGCATCTTTTTGGGGGTCCTTGATGGGGTGGGTTCAAACAGAGCAGACCGGGCATTCGTCGGAATGGCCTGCTTAGTGGCCAAGAGGGACATGCTTCAGGCTGGAAGTCAGAGACAGCTCCAGCGGTGGGAAGGTGGCACAGGGGAGTGGACTGGTGCGCTCAACAAGAAAAGCTTGTGTATGAAGCGAGGGGCTGTCCCCATAAACATGATAAGGTGTGGGGGAAATGGATGGCGACCTCGGGAGGGGACGCTACCGATATGGGGTAATGTACACTTGTCAAACGCGCTGTCTGGATTCCTTACAAGTGCATTTTGAACAAAAGACTTCGCTATGTTATGTGCAATTGTCTGACACAATGCCTGTTTTGTGTGACTCCTCTACGACCTGTTGGGCTTTATGTTGTTACTATATAAACTAAATAAAAATGTTTATCAAAAAACAAAATACAGTGCACTCTGACCATGGGACTGCCTTGGTCCTACTTTAGGGGTGACTTACATGTAGTAAAAGGGAAGGTTTGGGCCTGGCAAGTTGGTGCATTTGCCAGGTTGACAGGGCAGTGTAAAAACTGTGCACACAGGCACTGCAATGGAAGGCCTGAGACATGTTCACAGGGCTACTCATGTGGATGGCACAATCATTGCTGCGGGCCCACTAGTAGCATTTGATTTACAAACACCTGGTGCACTATACTAGGGACTTACTAGTAAATGAAATACACCAATCATGGCTAAACCAGTCACCAATACATTTTAGACAGAGAGCATATGCACTTTAGAACTGGTTAGCAGTGGTAAAGTTACCAGAGTCCTACAGCCACCAACAACAGATCAGAACAAAATAGGAGGAAGAAGGCAAAAAAGTTTGGAGATAACCCTGCAGAAAGGACCAGGTCCAACACAACTCATGTGGCTGAAAAGTACTCCAATGTGATTGGTGTTAGCTTTTAACTCTGTCCTGGTCCCCCTCGCCCTGATACCTGTGGTTGGTGCTTTGATCTCTTAGGTGATATTTTCACTTAAAACATTAAAAATTCATAACTCCAGTTACACTGATTGGTTTTAATTTGTTTTGGTGTCATTTCATTTACTAACATGTTCTCTATGGGGGCGTGGCCAAAATGGCGACCGGGATGGTCGCATAATCTGTAGCTCCGATCCCGGCCCGTGTTTACCATCCTACAACAGGCGCCCGCACCATCGACCGTGCGAGACGCCGCATGCTCTTTCTGGGGCGTCAACACTGCCTCACTTAAACCTGACCGTGGCGCTCCGGGAGCCAAGAAGTCGGCTGCGGTCCCGGGAGCGGCCGTCGAGATCAGCGGAGCTCGGACCTCGCTCGCTGGAGCCATCGAGCCGTGACGCCTCCTGCACCATAGCGGCTGCGTCGGGAGCCGCGGACGGGTTCCCGGCGCGCTGAGTTCTGACCCGGCTTCCCGAGGAGGGGAGCGGGCTCCGGCAACGGTGAGTCGGTGCCTGTGCCCCTGCTCCGGGGCCGTGTGCCTGGAGTGGCAGCCCTCTCCGAGGGCCGTGATCAACCTGATGCGAGCTGCGCTCCCGTGAGGAGCCAGCTCGCTCCACTTGCCCCGAATGATTTCTGCTGTTGGGACATATGGCCACCTTAGACTCTCGAGGCTGCCACGCGAGCTGAAACTGTGATCCCCATGGGAAAGGGTGTGACCCCACCGGTGCCCTTGACTCGTGACACTACACCCAGGGCGGCAGGCTGAAAACACCCTGTGGCACTGTGTAGGCGTTCCCTGGACCAAACCTGGACCAACAAATAGCTAAGAAATAAGGAGCAAAGACAACTGGGGAAACAAATAAATAATAAAAAAAAGAAAGAAAAGTCAGGACCACCAAAGATTAAGAAAACTGAGCCCTACCAGTCCCAGCCTCCAAGCAGCAGCACAACAATAAAAGGGACCCCTCTAGCAATAAAACACACAACAGGGCACAACATTATATCCTCCTGCGGCTCTTCACCGGCGGCACTAATTGAGCAGCAGCGTTCCCAGCAGCGCTCTAACCAGACATAAAAGCCTTGAGGCTCTCCACTATAAAGTGTGTACACCACGCATGCAAAGTACTACTATCTAGCCCTCACTACTCCAAACAGCGCTGTTGGATCTCAAGTTAAGGGCCCTACTTCTCTGCAACAACACGCAATCCTAACGGCCACGGTGCTCTAGTACCCGAATGAGGAGTAACTTATCTACCTGACACGTAGCAAGATTTCCACTTTAAAGGAACAAACCTTTGCAGCCCTAACCAATCGAAGTCACTTAAAAGACAATTGTTAACAGCAATACCGCCACGTAAATAATCAATGGGCAAACCAAAGACCCCACGCGCACCTTCTGGGAATATGGATGCTGGTGCCCCAACCCCAACTGCGGAGGCCTCGGCCACACAACAAGCACTACAAAAGATGGAAATAACACTCCAAACACACACAACGCAATTTGAAAAGATTTTACAAGCCATACTAGACACCAAAATTACCCTGGAAGCAAAAATAGGCTTGGTAATCGAAGATGTTAACATATTGCGTGCAGACCAACATGCGTTAGCTGAAAAGGTCGCAGGTTTGGAAAAAGATACATCACACCTCTCACCAGCGATAACCAAACTCCAAACGCAAATGGGGGCTGTAACAGCTGAACTGGGGGCACTAAGGCACAAAGCTGAAGACGCAGAAGGAAGGTCAAGACGTAACAATATCCGCTTCGTGGGTTTTCCTGAGCGTGTTGAGGACCCATGCGCAGAACTGTTCATTGAACAATGGCTAATAGAAACAGTACTGAAGGACAATGTCCCGAAGTTCTTCTCAATAGAACGCGCCCACAGGGTTCCCGGAAAACACCCGCCACCTGGCTCTCAGCCCCATCCATTAATAACAAGACTCCTCAATTACCGCGATAGGGACCTCATATTGCAACTGTTTCGTAAAACAGGCCCAATGCGCTTCGAAGGAGCAGACATATCGGCCTACCCGGACTTTACAGCAGAGGTACAGAAAAAGCGTAACTCATTTTTTCGGGTCAAAGAGCGACTAAGAGACCACAACATCAAATACGCTCTGCTGTTCCCAGCCAAACTTCAAATACAGGATGATACCCGCACTCTTTTTTTTACCTCACCAGAAGATGCATGGACTTGGCTTCACGCAAAGGGACTCGCTGACCCGTTAAATACAAGAAACCCCAAAGATAAAAATCACCCTCCTAGTGTCAAACGCAAACCCCGCAGGCAACCAGACACTAAACCTACCCCTGAACAGTCTCGCGTGGAACGCTCTCTACTACTGCAAACCACATCCCTCTTCGCCAATACATCCCCGGGGTCCGTATCGACGCAATCGGGATTAGAATCCGAGCTTGGGGTATTTTCTGACTCTACAGATTCCACCTGCGTCCCCAATCTTACTCCACGAACAGCAGACGACATCTGCTAATGTATACCAGTCTCGGACACAACGGTACATGATATCCTATAGAAGAAGCCACTAATCGCCCGCTAAAATTTACTGCTGCACACTGACCCCGCCTCTACTTCGCCGCTACCCCTGACCGCAGCAAAAGATTCACGGTTGGCCCCAGAAAGCAGCAACTTCAACAAGAACATAACGGGTCGGGACCAGCATTGACTTGAACTTACTTATTTGAAACACCCCCGCACCACCTGGTTGGCAAGTATTGTATCGCTAAAGCCCTTGCCACAACCACAGTTACTGTTAGTTATAGTTAATGTTATTGTTTTAATCAGCAGAGTCACAACCAAGAGGCATATTTTAGCTTATAGTATTCGAAGTAAATGTTATTTGTTTGCTAATAACAAGCACACACTAGGTATCCGCAATATAAATTGGCTAGGCGCAATGGGCGTGAAATACACTATAGATGCAAAAAGAGCCGGCCCACCAAACTCACAAAGTCTATACACACAAGTACAAATGATCCATGGCCACCCAAAGACAACAGTATAACCCGCAATATAAAATACTCAGATGGAATATAAGGGGCATGGCATCCCCGCGTAAGCGACAACAGATCCACGCATACCTTAGGAGACATCAAATACATTTCGCCATGTTACAGGAGACACACCTGGCTAAGTCCTCTTTGGAGTATACAAAAGTAAAATGGAAAGGACAATTATATGGCACCACCTTTTCAACATATGCTAGGGGAGTGGCGATCTGGATAGCCCCTGGGATCCCCTACGTTACGTCCCGCGTACAATGTGACCCAAACGGCCGATATGTCCTCTTGGAAGGTGCCCTAGATGGGGAACCCATGGCATTGGCATCAGTATATACCCCCAATTCAAATCAATGGGAATTTCTACGGACACTTAACAGTAGTAAACTCAATGATCCAGAGATGGATACCATTTGGGGCGGTGACTTTAACTGTGTATCAGACATTCACAGAGACCGCTCTATCCCTCCGTTGGATAACACCCTAGCTAAACGTGCTTCACTGGAACTTGCAGAGTGGGCCTCCAATAACAGGCTAAGAGCAATTTGGAGAACTGGCCACCCCACACACCGCGAATACTCTTTCTACTCCCCAGTGCATAAATTATACACTAGAATAGATATGATATTCGCATCAAACGACATAATTCCCAAAATAACCACATCAGGCTACCTGGCTCGCACAATATCTGATCATAATCCGCTTCAAGCTACCCTGAGAATGGGTCGCACACACACGTGCATTCCCACATGGTGTTTACAACCAGATGCCCTCATAGATCCTCCTTATCATGCTGAACTAGCTAAATGCTTATCGGATTACTTTGCATTAAATAAAAACACAACAACAGCGCGCGCCACGGAATGGGACGCTCACAAAGTGGTTATACACGGCCACTGCCTTGCAGCCTCATTGGGGGTCAAAAGAATGCTTAACAGGGAACTACTAGAGATAGAATCTAAAATGCACAAGGTAGAGACCGAGGCCACCATTAGCGTGACCTCGCTTGAAACACTAAACTCGCTAAAATCTGACTACAAAGAAGCTGATGCCAGACTCAGCAGACATGACTATAGACATTTTAAAGCCCGGCAGCATGCAGAAGGTGACAGATCGGGCAAACTACTAGCATGGTTGGTCCGACAACCATTACAGTCCTCACCTATAGGCTCGATAAGAACACACACAGGGGAAGTGAATAACACTCAAGCCGGAATCAATAAGTCCTTTCATACGTATTATCGTTCCCTATATCAGCCCACTAACCCTCCAAATGAGCAACAACTTTCTGAACTCCTCTCATTGATTCCCCAAAATATGAATATCATTGATAGCGCAGCCACACTGGATGGTCCCATCACTAGCGAAGAACTACGCTCAGCTCTCTCTCAAATGGCACGTGGTAAAACCCCTGGCTCAGACGGACTACCAATGGAATATTATAGCTCATTATCCGCTCATCTCCTACAGCCTTTGATCAAGGTATTTAATGAGGCACGAAATAGAAAGCAGTTGCCAGATTCCATGCGCGAAGCATTGATAGTGGTGCTACCAAAACCAGGACGCAATCCACTTGATGTCAAATCCTATAGACCACTCTCCCTGTTAAACACTGACTGTAAACTCCTGGGGAAAATCCTAGCAAATAGGCTACTCCCTTATTTATCAGACTTAATCCATCATGATCAATCTGGATTTGTACCAGGGAGGAACACTTTTCTAAACATAAGACGCCTAATACGTATATTACACAGTACCACAGAAACTGAGGCAGTGGCTGTGGCATTGGACATAGAGAAGGCGTTCGACACGCTCGGATGGGAATATCTCTTCCGCACTCTGAAGGCGTTCGGCTTTCAAACCGGTTTCATCAACTGGATTGCCACGCTATACGCAAAACCAACAGCTCGCGTCAAAACGGGCCAAATGATATCAGAGGCGTTCCCCATCGGCAGAGGCACCAGACAAGGATGCCCTCTATCCCCTTTATTATTTGCAATAGCTATGGAGCCATTGTCAATTAAACTCCGCATCTGGGCAAGCAGATGGGGCATCCGAGAATCCAACATATACCATATTATTTCCTTATACGCGGATGATGCTCTAATATATTGGCGTAGCTATACCTCCTCCCTCACAGAAGTTATACAAAACCTGGATAACTTCGCTTTATCCTCTGGCCTATGCGTTAATTGGGCGAAATCATGTATTTTCCCACTTACCCGTATACCTACTGAGCAGCAAACGTTATTACCACTACACCAACTGACATGGGCATACCAGACCTTTAAATATCTGGGGATTCAGGTCTACCACTCCATGACAGACATACGTGAGGGCAACCTCGATAGGCTGCTATGCTCAACTCGGGGATCTATGGCATTTTGGAGCTCCCTCCCACTATCACCCATGGGCCGTACGGCCATAGCTAAAATGTTAATATTACCTAGATTTTTATACTATTTCACGGCGCTCCCATTGTCCCTACCACGTTCATTCTTTCATAAACTACATTCCCTGCTAACAGATTTGCTGTGGGGCAGGGACAGACGGAGAGTAGCCCTAGCCATTACACAATATCCACAGGAGGAAGGCGGGCTCGGCATGCCGAACTTTGAATTATACTATGCAGCAGCCCAACTCCAGTGGGTAACCACGTGGCTTAACGAACCACCCACCCCAGAGTGTACAGCGATAATGTCTTGTGTGGCACCACAAACAATATTGACATCACTTATGTCCAAACCTCCTTACCCATCTAACAGAAATCCCCGGGTAGAAACAGCCAGATACTGCTGGTGGAGATATGTCCAGGGCAAAACCCCAACTCCCCCTTACTCGCCTGCAATACCTTTGGCTCAGGTACCAGGTGTCCAAGCTCTCTCCCAGCACCATGATATACGGGTAACCAAGACATTGAACATGGGGGACCTGTACTCGAGCTCTAAAGCAAGCACTTTTGCAGAGCTCGTTTCTGCCGGTATCATGCAACCTGGGGCCTTCTTAACATTTAATGCCATTAACAAACTTCTACAAAACTTTTGGGGGTGCAACCTAAATGAACCCGACGAATCCCCTCTACTCACCTCATTACTCACTATAGGAAATATAAAGGGCAGCATCACTAAATTATATAAAATACTCCTAACAGATACCTGTACTGCTCTGACCCAAGTTAAAAGCCGCTGGGATGGGGTCCTCCCCACACCAGTCGACCAGAAGTCCTGGAAAGCTGCCCTCACCACGATTAAAACTGTATTCCGTAACGTTAGACTCATATACTCAATTCAATTACATCCATCAAGCATGTCTATCTCCGTCCCGTATCAACAAAATATACCCAAACTCTAAACCAGAATGCCCTAGATGTGCTACTTCTGCTGCTAATTTCTACCATATGGTTTGGGAATGCCGCACAATACATACTGGCTGATGCCGCATTACCGAGACGGTTGCAGATATAATAGAAACACGATTTCTCCCACACCAGAATCCTGCTTGCTGTTCATTCGTTGCCGGGGCAAGAAGGAAAAACACACTCACAAGTTTATAGATCTTGCGTTTGTAATATACAAACGATTGATCGCTACACACTGGAAGGCCCCTAATGCCCCCCCCATCACGCCTGGCTTGCAGCCTTACACAGCTCCACACTAGCGGAGGCCCACACTCTAAGACAGCTGCAACTCAAAGGCCAGATACAAGAGGGCGCCGAACACTGGGACCACTTTGTAGTACAATTAGAGTCTAGAGATGATGAATACCCCCCTTGAAATACGTGACATGAACAAAACGGCCTGCAAGTAAATACTTAGCAACCACAACAAGAAACATATCACACCTGAAGTAGTACCCCAGCTAACCTCGCCATATCAGCCCGAAAATATACAGTTGGATAATAAGCACAACTTCACCCAGACATGAACACACAAATTGACAGAAGATGCCGATGCTCTGTTACCCCTGCCCTCGCCCCATTACAAACCATATAACATGCAAACAAGCACTAACATATCTCATGCCTATATAGCTGAATGTTACCGTAATCACTTAGAATACTATTAAATATACTTAAGTAAAACTATAGATATGCCAACTGCTATTGTTTTAAAATGTATCAAGTTAAGTTGTATGTCAGTACATTAAAAATTTAACCGTACTGTATGGGAATTACAAGTACGTGCAGAGGCACATGAAAAGGGAAACATTTTTATTCTCTTACTAATTCAAGTGACATGTACTGCTGTTCGTGTGATGTGTTTAATAAACAGATTTTAAAAAAAAAAAAACATGTTCTCTATTTTTCTAAATTGATGTGAGATGGTTCTTGCATTGTGGTTTCACTGTATTACTCCCTGTGTGCTGCATGCCTACTTTACACTTTGCTCTAAGTTAAGCCTGACTGCTTTTGTGCCAATCTACCAAAGGGTTAAGCACAGGTTAATTTAGTGGTTCACCCTGACAGGAATTGTGGTTGTTGCTTGAGAAGGGTCTTCTCCCCACTCAATCAAAAGCCCAATTGCCTACAGATGTAAAATCTCCAAAAATATAGCTTAATCGCACTGTGGACACGATCAAACCCAGATATTTGAATTTCATCATGGAGTCTTTCAACAATATGTGCACCCAATATTACCTAACGGAGCCAGTGCAATAACTAACTCTATCACAGATTATTTATTTGCACTTCATGTTGTTTCCCATGAAAGAGTCCAGATTATCCTGGTCCAGTCAAATTTCCAAAAATGCAAGATGCAGGTTTAGTGATTACGAAAACAAATCACAGTGCAATGTTTCCTAAACCTTTTAAACACGAGTTGTATTTACCATATTATTAACAGCACATTGATGATATCCCCAGTTTTTGATTTACAAAATATTTTTAAGACTTCAGTTTAAATAATTCTATTAGAATGAATGTTTAGCCTGACCGTTGTGGATGATCTGACCTTGTTTCCTTTTAAACTTGAATTAATGAAATACAATAAACTTAGAACCAAGTCAAACTTCACGAAGGCCACATTATATAGAACCAAACATATGTTTTCTCCATTAGAAATTTGCAAATCCTAGTTGCAAACAAATAACCAGAACTCTCAAATAGGACAGTAGATCATCCATTGCCTTTCTGAATCCGCTGCATGCCGGTTGATTGCCCTTCTGTCGCTCTTGAATGGACTGGGTTGAGCATTTACAATGTATATTTTGATAACCAGTGCAGACCAGTGTGCTGTTACTCTTTGATTCCTGGGTGGAACTCAAGGCATTTGCCATAGCACCCTGTATCCAGAGTATGCCTTCAGAATGTCCCTGTGTTGCCTTTGGATGAACTCTAGAGAACATTTATTATAGAACATTTGAAGAGGTTTTGGAGGGGTAGCGCCTATGAGGTTCCTTCAGACTGCATATTGTCCTGAGACGGGGCACTCAGCGAGTGACTCCATTTGACGAGACCTTGCACTGTCATACATGAACTGAGACAAACAGCATCAACAAGGTATTTAATGCTCTAATTGCTGCATGAATAAACTAGGGATGAAATGCTTTGCAATTAAAAGTGTGTCAGTGCCTTTGTTTTCTGTAGAATGAGACGATTCTTGCTATCAGATTGCCAACCAATCACAATCAATTACCTATATGTTGTGGGCTTTCTGTCAACCTCCCTGATTACCCCTCAGGTTTTTATCCTCCAGCGACTCCATCCTTAGGTCAGGTGAGTGAGTGTTCAGGTGAGTGGTGGAATGACATGGCGTATCATCACTTTTAGAACCAGGAAGCGACCAGGACCAGACCCCTTGATCTTTTTTCTTTCCATTCAGGCTTAATTTCTTGTTCCTTTCTTTGTCTTCTCACCTACTAATCATATTTCTCCCACACCATTACCCTACAAGCAGCAATAATGCATGGAAGCACAAAGAACCCACTTTGAAAATTCCATCAGGTCTGGTAGGTGAGTTCTTTATGGTATATTTCTGTGGATGCTTGTAACAAATACATGACACAGGCTACTCTTCGATCACTCCACAGAGATTGCTATAGAGTATTTTTCATGGCAGTTGAATAAAAGTGTGATCTGCTCCTCTGTTCCTACTGACTAGACTCTATATGGCATTTAGCATCACAACCAGTAACAAGTATAACTCTGGGCTGCCCCTTCGTCACTCCTCAGTAGACCTCTGACGGCATTCATCATATCAGCTTGTAACCAATGTATATTGTAGGTTGCGTGTCCATTTCTCATAGAGAACTCATAGGCAGTGGTGGCTTCTCCAGTAGGGTGGAGGAACGTCGCCCTCCCCTCCCCTGCCAGCAGCAGCTACTGCAAATACTTTAACAAATGAAACAATAATAAATAATGTTTATTATCATTTCATTTGTTGAAGGGGTGGGCCATTGGGGATCACAGGGATGAGGGGAGTGCACTGTACACTCCCCTCAGTGTGCATGTATGTTTGGCTGACCTTCTTGGGCCGGCCAAACACACATGCACAGTAGGCTCTCTCCAGTACAGCACTGTGTTGTAGATCTGGAGAGAGCGGGCACAGGCTCCCAGTCTGCTCTGAGCGGCGTCAGGATTGGCCGCAGGGCAGGCTGGAAGGCTGTGCCTGCAGCGATGGGAGAAAGAGGAGTGGCACAGAGCAGTGGTGGATCAGGTAAGGTTTTAAAAATTAAAAAAATTAATTCAATTTTACCCCCTCCCACCTCCACACCTGCTCCCCACTTGCCCCACCTCGCCCCTTGTGAGTGCCGCGAGCTGCAACTGCTTATAGGACAATGATCCTGTCTACCTGAATCCAATGCATGCTGTGGGCAGCCCCGTTGATGCTCCTGGATTGACCCCAATACCTTTTATCCTGGCTGCCCTTTAATCATTGTTTGCCAGGGAAATATCTTTCACTCCTTGGTGGGATCAATGGAGGAATGACTAGTGCTCAAATATAATGAGTGATGGTGCCCAAAGCTCTGTTTTAATGGTATTAAATGTTGGGCTTCTTTGACCCACTTCAGACACTCCATGCCCTGCTACCACACTCTTGCTGGTCTCTGCTTTCTCTTTTTGTGGCAGATTTTCAGTGTAATCTCTACCTCGTACTTTCCAGTTTATGTGTTTTCCCTCTTTTGCTCTCAGGCAATATCTGAACGAGGAAAAATAATTTGCGTTCCCCAAAAATGAGTGCCGATGGACCCACCAACAACTACTGGCTCACATTAAGCACAGGTGATGACTTTAACCAGTGGCAAGAATTACACTTTTGTTGCTATTGGATTGACACTATAGAGCATTTACCTCAAATGCCTGTAAGCAATGTATGCCAAGGACTGCCCATTTATGGTTCCTGTGCGGACAGTAGCAATTTTTTAACAATGATAATTCTCCATGAAAACAGGCTGCATGTATTTGCAGATACTGCGCATTATGCTATCCTAATAGCCCAATTTTGTTTTCAGATTTATGTAGAATCTTTATTTGTGACACTGCATGCCTAACTGTGACCTTCGAATCCTGGCTGCCTCTAAACGTGAGCCCTAAGGGGCTTTTGCTGTGCATCTGGACGAATAATCATTACAGCTCCTGGTCAATCTCCTGTTGCTGATGGGTGAATCTGGCAAATCTTTCACTCTGGCTACCTGTGAAAAAATGTGCTTCTCTGGCTTGATCCTTTGCTGCTACTGCTTAGTCTCTAAAGGGCAATTATGTGGCTGTGTCTCTTTAGCAAATTCCTATGTTACTCCTGATCACTCCTGTTGAACTCTTAGGGGAATATTTACAAGCCTCTAGCGCCACCTTAGCGCACCATAGCGCCATTTTTGTTGATGCTAAAGTGGCTTTTCCCCGCATCTCATTTACAAAGTGGTGCAATGCTTGCATTGCGCTGCTTTGCAACTCCTTTCACCACATTATGCCTGTGTCAGGCATAATGAATGCAAGAGGTGCGTTCTGACGCAGGGGGGCCCGAAAAAATGCTTCAGTGAAATGTACAATATTTCTCTGCAACATTTTTTCTCTCATTTTTAAAGCCTGCTCAGAGGCGACGTTAACATGGCACATCCATTTCAATTAATGGGCTTCCCTGTGCTTTGCTGCTCTAGCGTCAAATTGTTTTACGCTAGTGCAGCAAAGCACCACAATAGCATTAAAAATGTTGACGCTTTTGTCCTAACGAATGCCATGGTGTGCCATTTTGTAAATACGACCCAGCCATGATGTCGTTCTGTGGGGTAGGGACGATGCAGGAAAAGTGGCGCATCAGGTGTGATGCACCACTTTCTTGTAAATATACCCCTTAAAATCCTTTACCAGAGACGTCTGTACCCTGTAGCTCACTCTCTGGTAACTCCAGAATTGACCCAATAGTGCTCTTATCACATATACCTGTAATCAGTTCACCTGTGTTAGTGGGTCATCTATCACTCTAGCCTTTACTATAACAGCACATGCCTATGGACTGCTTACCTGTTGCTCTAGGTTGATGATATAAAGTACCTGCCATAGTTGTCTGGTGCCTGCTGTGGGCTTCTACTCCGCAATCCAGGTTAGACTCTTTGGTAACCTGTTTAATCATGCACAACAGTAAATTAATGCAAAAATGCATTTGCTCACACCTCACTCCTTTTCCTACCAGTCTTAGGCACACCAACAAAAGAATAAGAGAACAACTCGTGACTGAAAAATGCCATCACTCTTTTTACCAAGCGATCCCCCATGATGAAGCAAACTAAAATGTCAGGGTTAGAACTTTGATCACCAGGTTATATAGATGACAAGCTAACTATAAAATCACATGCCTTCTCATCTAAGGATATAGATGGGTGTGTACTCTGTATGTGATAAAAATCTGTTTAGAACTGCTAAATAAAGAAGACATAAAGCCAGCTTAAAAAGGAATGTGTAATCATAAAACTATGTGACAAACATAAATGGTTGGATTTAATAGTGCAAAGTATTCAAAAAGCAATACAGTGGATTTGTTAACCCATTTACTTCTGTATAATATCCCATCATGAAAGCATAATATTATGAAGAAGTAAATCCCATGCAAAGGAAAGGAACATGACTCTTCAAGGCGTTGTTCACTTTGAGAGCTTGTGAATGCTTACTGTCAATTTCTGACTATTCACAAATTTCGCTCCAACTCTTAGATACTTTGGAAATAGTGGGATGTTACCTTCTGCCAAGGGCTATAGTAAATATATTTTCTATATCAGAGTTTAGAGGAAGAGTTTTCTCCACAGGGAAAATATTTTGCCACTGAAGAATAACAATATGATCAGGTGGTATTGCACGAAGGCATTCAAACTCTGCATAGTTCAAGTGGCAGCACCTACAACAAAGACACTACTCGCCAAACTATCTTGGCAGTACACATGGAAATTTGGGACCAGCACAACAATCCAGGAGTACTCCTGTTTTTTAAATTCCTAAAAACAGGAAAAGTGGCTGAAGCAGGAGTGAAAATCTCTGAACATACTTTTATAATTTTTGGGCCCAACTCAATATAGACTGTAGTCTGTCTGCACTAGTAGTACTGTGAATGGGTGCAGGTTTACTACCTTTTGCTAATCACAAACTTTGCCAGTAGTACTCATAGAAAAGTGTGCCAGATGGAGTAATAATGTCAAAGAGAAGTGATGGAAATATGGAATTGTATGCACAATACATTTCTGCTGTGAGGAAAGGTAGCTCCTTTGCACAAGTGCACTCTTTTTCTTTTGCCCACATGGGGAAATCATTTTTCCCATGTCGAAACCTCAACAACTAGACTCCATCCAGTATGGGAAAGGAGGTGTTCTGCTCCCTTTCAATCATTCATTCTTTTCAGGAGCAAATCTTCAACCATTTCCAAGGTTTGCAACAGTCTAAACAGTCTAAAGGGGAACTTGAGAATACGTACAAATGTGTAGGTTTCCAGGTGCTCAAAAACTCTCAAGACTAACCATATCTTGACTCCCACACTCCCCACCGATTACATGGGGGTTTATTACAGTGTAACAGAATGCAGTTGTGGTGCACAATTCGCAGAAGTAAAGACCAGATGTACTAACATTTAGAATAGCGATTTCCAAATAGCAATTTTGTATGAATCCCTACTTGGTAATCACTATTTCCAATGTTTGAACAGTTTATTTTTAAGTCACTGATTACTAGTGGGTCACATATCAACCTTCCTCATGGATATTAATGAGGTAAGTAGCAATTTGCACACCAATAGGAATGACAGCCATCACAGGGATGGTGGCCTGCAGTAATTAGCGGATCACCACGTCTATGGTTGCTTTAAAAAAAAAAAAAGCATTTTAATGCAGCCCATTTTCCTCAATGATATAAAAAAAATTAACTGTTTAACTTTTTTTTTTTTTCAACAGTCTCAAAGAGGAAACAGTCCTTTCGGGAGGTGGTAAAGCTGCACAATTCAGCCTCAGAACATTAATACATACCACAAGGATCACAGTTTGGAAGTGATGCCCTAAACATGCCTCTTTCAGAAAGTGATCCTTTATGATTTCCTAAAGCCATTTAGAGATTTGGGGCTAGATATGCGCAGAATAGAAATAGCGATTACCAAACAGAGATTTTTTGTGAATGGCTATTACTAATGTACAAAATAGTTATTTAGCCATATTCCCTAAATAGCGGTTTGTAGCGGGCGCAAATAGACCATGTTTCATGAATATTAATGAGGTAGGTCGCAATTTTTGACCCAGTACAATTTGCTGCAATCACAAGGATTGCGGCATACTGGGGTCAGCAGACCACCATGTTTGTGATGGCTTTTAAATAAAGCATTTTTCTTTTTTAAATGCTGCTCGTTTTCTTGAAAGGAAAACAAGATTTATTTCTAAATAAAAATAAAGTTTTATTTTAATTTTTTAGACATTCTCAAATGGGAAGGGGTCCAAAAGGGATCGCTTCATATTTGAAAATGATTTACCACTAACTTTGAGATGGTGGTAAAGTGCGAATGGTCACAAAACTTTCATACTTCCCATTCAGTATTTGGAAGGAATGCCCTAAACATGCCCCTTCCAAATACCAAATCGGTACGTGCTGCGAATACCACAGTCTGACACGCAGTGCTTAGTTTGTAAATAAAAACATGCCAGTGCTCAGAGCTCTCCTCTGAAACACGCAGCTGCTGCAATTAAATGTGCAAGCTCGGAATACTGAGGTAGCGTAATCCTGAAGCCATCACGGGCCTCTTCAATACATTTAAAGCCACACCCTGCCCCTTCAGCTCACTCCCGCAGTTTTCTGCTTTCTCCCACTGTGACGCTTTTTCGTTTTTCCTCTTCCTCCGTCTTTCCCAAATGTGTCTTTTGCTCGCAGCAAATACTTGAGGCAGAAGAAAAAGCGCCGGCCCTCAAAAATAAGTGCCGGTGCTCAGCACCGAGAACAACAAGCACAAATTAAGCACTGGTGACACGGTAACATTACGGCAACGCAAATTGGAGTTAATACATGCCAAAATGCCTTTTTGCTTTTTGAAAATGGCCCAATTCTGTGAATAGGTCCATTTTGACATTAAAAAGGCACCGAACATCTAGTCCTCAATAACATGCTACCGAATCCTTAAATATGTTTAGTACATTTGTACAAGCCATTCAGTAGTCGAAGGGACAGATGTATCAAGCCTTTTTGCATTTGCAAACGGTGCAAATGCCCGTTTGCGAATGCAAAAAGGCCTTTCATAATGTTTGAAAGGCATTCTGTATGCAATTTAAAGGAATCAGTAAAATTGTGATTCCTTAAAATTGCGACCCCATTTAGAGAATTGCAATTTGCGATTCTCTAAATGCTGCATCGCAAATAAGGAATCCTTATTTGCGATTCCTTACGCACATATATGAAGCAAAATCTTAATGCAGATTGGGCATTAAGGTAACCATGTGCAAATGTAAAAAATGCATTAAAAATGCATTTTTAAAATTGACATGTAACACACACATGCCCTTTTGGCATTTGTGCACCTGACATGTCTTCCAAAATTGTTTTGGGGTGCAGCAGAGGGGGCCTTAGGCCCCCAGCACCCTGGAGTTTGCATTTCCCAAATTGCGAATTCCAGTTAGGAATCCACATTTTGGGAAGTGCAAAAAATTCGCAACTATGGGCCGACAGGCCCATAGGTGCGAATGGGGGCTGTATCGCAATTTGCGATTCGGTAATAGCATTTGCGATTTTTCAGAAATCGCTATTACTGAATCGCAAATATGATACATTGCATATTGTGACTCAGAAATAGCGATTTCTTAAAAATCGCTATTACCGAATCGCAAAAGGCTTTTTTCATACATCTGGCCCGAAATCCTGTGATTTAGCGAATCGCAGGTTTTGCGATTGCTTAATAGCTTCATACATCTAGTACTAAATGCTTTTATGCTTGCTAAATATACAGTTGTTTGTTGCCAAAAATTTCTTTGGGCATCCGGCATTTTTTTTGTTGTGACGGCCCTCTCAATGTGCAGGATGTTAACAAGAGACAATGCAACCCGTTATGCAAAGCTGCCTAGGAAATGTCAGCGGGAGTAAGCAGTCATCTTTCGAAGGCTTAATTAATGGCACGTGCTGAAGCTGGTTATGTGTCCAATTGTTTTGACTCCACATTATTATTTTTTTGCAAGGGTCTGAGCAGGCTTAGCTGATAAATGTGCAGGAGTTTCTTCTGCACAGTGGAACTGAAGCCTGCATTGAGCGAGCAGTGACAAGTCCAGTCTTTCGCCGTCAGGATTAAGGCGAAGACTGCGCTGGTGGGCGACGGCCAGAGGCAGAGCCGAACCAGAATGTAACTGAAAACCCCCACAGCTGCTTTCAGTTTCCTCCCTTCAACACAGTCCCTGTGTGGCACTTCAGGGAGAATTATGAAAGTGGCGTGTAATTCAGAGACGTAATGTCTTTTTTCCCGCGGTAATGAAAACAGCTGTTGTAGATAATTTACTGTTTGGTGGAAATATCATATTCTATTTACTGTTTGAGTTATTTGTGTACAGTGCGGATTTAGCTACCCTCTTCTAAGAAACCAGGGGACATATTTATACTGGGTTTGCCCTGAATTAGCATCAAAATAAATTACGCTAATTCAGCGCAAACTTAACTCCATACTTATACTTTGGAGCTAGACACATCTAGCGCAAAGTCATGGAGTTAACGTCATTTTCTGGACGTGGAAAGCTACCTTGCATCAATGAGGTGCAAGGAAGGCGTTCTTGTGCAGAAAATGACGATATGGCCATAGCGCCATATTTATTCCCAGTGCAAAAACCAAGCACAGAGGTATGGGGGCTTTAAATAATGCTTAGGGGACCTGTCGGCATGTTTCCATGGTCAGAGACCACGGAAAGAGCCCACAGGTGCCCTTTCCTGGCCCCAGGGACACCCCCCACCCACACCAGAGGGACACCACAGGCTGGCGGACCCCTCCCAGGTAACTCCCAGTAATTATTTTCTTTTTTTTTTTCCTCTCGGGGGCCCTAACTTGGCACTGGCACTATGGCCATGCCCAAGGGGCACTTGTCCCTGGGCACGGCCATTGGGGTGGTGGGCATGACTCCTGTCTTTACTAAAACAGGAGCCATGTCCATGGGGGTGGTGCACCAGGAAATGCTGTTACTCTGCTTAGAGTCATTTTTTAGCCTCTAAACATTGTAGTCCCATAATTTGGCGCCCAACCTCTGGTTTTCCCTTTGCCTCCCTGTAGGAAAGTACCATCTTGCCTGGCATGTTACCCCCATTTTTCACTGTATATATGTTGTTTTAGTTGTATGTGTCACTGGGACCCTGGTAACCCAGGGCCCCAGTGCTCATAAGTGTGCCTGAATGTGTTACCTGTGTAGTGACTAACTGTCTCACTGAGGCTCTGCTAACCAGAACCTCAGTGGTTATGCTCTCTCATTTCTTTCCAAATTGTCACTAACAGGCTAGTGACCATTTTTACCAATTTACATTGGCTTACTGGAACACCCTTATAATTCCCTAGTATATGGTACTGAGGTACCCAGGGTATTGGGGTTCCAGGAGATCCCTATGGGCTGCAGCATTTCTTTTGCCACCCATAGGGAGCTCTGACAATTCTTACACAGGCCTGCCACTGCAGCCTGAGTGAAATAACGTCCACGTTATTTCACAGCCATTTTACACTGCACTTAAGTAACTTATAAGTCACCTATATGTCTAACCTTTACCTGGTAAAGGTTAGGTGCAAAGTTACTTAGTGTGAGGGCACCCTGGCACTAGCCAACGTGCCCCCACATTGTTCAGAGCCAATTCCCTGAACTTTGTGAGTGCGGGGACACCATTACACGCGTGCACTACATATAGGTCACTACCTATATGTAGCTTCACAATGGTAACTCCGAATATGGCCATGTAACATGTCTATGATCATGGAATTGCCCCCTCTATGCCATCCTGGCATAGTTGGCACAATCCCATGATCCCAGTGGTCTGTAGCACAGACCCTGGTACTGCCAAACTGCCATTCCTGGGGTTTCACTGCAGCTGCTGCTGCTGCCAACCCCTCAGACAGGCATCTGCCCTCCTGGGGTCCAGCCAGGCCTGTCCCAGGATGGCAGAACAAAGAACTTCCTCTGAGAGAGGGTGTGACACCCTCTCCCTTTGGAAAATGGTGTGAAGGCAGGGGAGGAGTAGCCTCCCCCAGCCTCTGGAAATGCTTTGTTGGGCACAGAGGTGCCCAATTCTGCATAAGCCAGTCTACACCGGTTCAGGGGACCCCTTAGCCCAGCTCTGGCGCGAAACTGGACAAAGGAAAGGGGAGTGACCACTCCCCTGACCTGCACCTCCCCTGGGAGGTGTCCAGAGCTCCTCCAGTGTGCTCCAGACCTCTGCCATCTTGGAAACAGAGGTGCTGCTGGCACACTGGACTGCTCTGAGTGGCCAGTGCCACCAGGTGACGTCAGAGACTCCTTCTGATAGGCTCCTTCAGGTGTTAGTAGCCTATCCTCTCTCCTAGGTAGCCAAACCCTCTTTTCTGGCTATTTAGAGTCTCTGTCTCTGGGGAAACTTTAGATAACGAATGCAAGAGCTCATCCGAGTTCCTCTGCATCTCTCTCTTCACCTTCTGCCAAGGAATCGACTGCTGACCGCGCTGGAAGCCTGCAAACCTGCAACATAGTAGCAAAGACGAATACTGCAACTCTGTAACGCTGATCCTGCCGCCTTCTCGACTGTTTTCCTGCTTGTGCATGCTGTGGGGGTAGTCTGCCTCCTCTCTGCACCAGAAGCTCCGAAGAAATCTCCCGTGGGTTGACGGAATCTTCCCCCTGCAACCGCAGGCACCAAAAAGCTGCATTACCGGTCCCTTGGGTCTCCTCTCAGCACAACGAGCGAGGTCCCTCGAATCCAGCGACTCTGTCCAAGTGACCCCCACAGTCCAGTGACTCTTCAGTCCAAGTTTGGTGGAGGTAAGTCCTTGCCTCACCTCGCTAGGCTGCATTGCTAGGAACCGCGACTTTTGCAGCTACTCCAGCCCCTGTGCACTTCCGGCAGAAATCCTTTGTGCACAGCCAAGCCTGGGTCCACGGCACTCTAACCTGCATTGCACGACTTTCTAAGTTGGTCTCCGGCGACGTGGGACTCCTTTGTGCAACTTCGGCGAGCACCGTTTCACGCATCCTTGTAGTGCCTGTTTCTGGCACTTCTCCGGGTGCTACCGGCTTCAGAGAGGGCTCCTTGTCTTGCTCGACGTCCTTTCTCTCGGCTGGTCCAATTTGCGACCTCCTGGCCCCTCCTGGGTCTCAGCAGTGTCCAAAAACGGTAACCGCACGATTTACCACTAGCAAGGCTTGTTGGCATTCTTTCAGCGGGAAAACACTTTTGCACGACTCTCCACGGCGAGAGGGATCCGTCCACCAAAGGGGAAGTCTCTAGCCCTTTTTGTTCCTGCAGAAACCTCAGCTTCTTTTGTCCAGTAGAAGCTTCTTTGCACCCGCAGCTGGCATTTCCTGGGCATTTGCCCATCTCCGACTTGCTTGTGACTTTTGGACTTGGTCCCCTTGTTCCACAGGTACCCTAGATTGGAAATCCACAGTTGTTGCATTGCTGGTTTGTGTCTTTCCTGCATTATTCCTCTAACACGACTTCTTTGTCCTTAGGGGAACTTTAGTGCACTTTGCACTCACTTTTCAGGGTCTTGGGGAGGGTTATTTTTCTAACTCTCACTATTTTCTAATAGTCCCAGCGACCCTCTACAAGGTCACATAGGTTTGGGGTCCATTCGTGGTTCGCATTCCACTTTTGGAGTATATGGTTTGTGTTGCCCCTATCCCTATGTTTCCCCATTGCATCCTATTGTAACTATACATTGTTTGCACTGTTTTCTAAGACTATACTGCATATTTTTGCTATTGTGTATATATATCTTGTGTATATTTCCTATCCTCTCACTGAGGGTACACTCTAAGATACTTTGGCATATTGTCATAAAAATAAAGTACCTTTATTTTTAGTATAACTGTGTATTGTGTTTTCTTATGATATTGTGCATATGACACTAAGTGGTACTGTAGTAGCTTCACACGTCTCCTAGTTCAGCCTAAGCTGCTCTGCTAAGCTACCATTATCTATCAGCCTAAGCTGCTAGACACCCTATACACTAATAAGGGATAACTGGGCCTGGTGCAAGGTGCAAGTACCCCTTGGTACTCACTACAAGCCAGTCCAGCCTCCTACACTCCCCAACCCAGTTAGCGTCATTTCTAATGACGCTAACTGGGCATTACCACCGGCTACTGCCATTCCATTAACATGGCACCCGGTCGGCATCCAGGAATGGTGCTAACCGGCAGTATACTTTTACATGCAAAACTGCATTAACGCAGTTTTGCATGTCAAAGTATAAATCAGGGCCCAGGTACCCTAGCCACTCAGACAAATCAAGGCATCACAAATTACCGTATTTTGCTGTTGTAAGTTAATTTGCTCATAAATAAATATTGCTTTAAAACAATGACTGGTTATAGTGCAAATGTGTGTTTTTACTTACAAGTAAATAATGCACACACTTATGCTGATTTATGAGGATGAATTCTGAAAAGTATTAAAAAATGTAGTTTCCTCAAATCGTTTAAATTTCAACTTTTTGCTATTTTACAAATATTCTGATTTGCCACTGCAAGTTGAATTTGATAACAAAATAAATCTAAGTGTGCAAATAACACAGAGTAAATAGATTTAGGACTATTTTTGTATTCACAGCGAAACTCAATTAATAATCTGTTTCAGTAAACATATTAAGGGTAACATGGAAAATTCCACTTTATGCACAGAATTAGGTAATTAAAATTGTTACTTTTATTCCTGTTTAATTTTCACTAATAGAACAGATTCCCAATAATCTCACGCTTCCCACATATATCTTCTGGATTTCGAATTGATTGAGGAATTTCAACTCACTTGTGCCTAACCAAGGTAAGTGTAAGTTACTGAGTCCAACAAACAAAGCTCTTGTGAATGCCCTTACGTTTTACTACTTCATGATGCTTCACACATGTCTATTGTGCATCTGTGACAAGTGCTATAACATATGCCCTGGCTCCCCAATGTAGATGCCAGATTTAGAGGCCAGGGGCCTATGTAGGGTGCTCCTGGTGACTAGAGCCCACCATCAGTAGCAAAACAACACCTTCCTGAAGAGAATCTGCCCTACAGGGACAGAGATGAAACCTGGTCACTCAAGGGCACGTTGTGGGGATTTCTAAAAAAATATCCCCAGAGGACACAAATGTCCATGGATTGCTGCATATTTATTTAATTATTTCCTAAGGAAGGGGTAGCACTCTGCCCCCCCTCCCAAGCTAATTTCTGTTCCCCAGGTCCCCATCTACCTGTGGTAAAGGATTTCGGGGAACTCGTTTATCGGAGCCCACAAGGAGACCAGGTTGGGTGTGTTGCCTGCCCTCTTTTCCTGTGCCAGAAGGGTGAAGGGAGTGCCCTGTGCTCACCTAATAACTTCCTTCCTGTGCTCACTGTGGGCAGAGAAAGTGCACAGCTCCTACATAGGGCAGGAGCAGAATAAGGATGTGCTTCTGCTGTGGGAGGAGCAGGAGGAAAGAGTCAGCCATGCAGAGAAAGAGTGGGCTCCCCACACTGAATCTTAAAGAAACAAAAAAGATTACATCTGTGGTTGCACTGGGTGGGACTGGGACATCCAATGAAAAAGTGAAACTGCTGAAGCTGATTCAAAAAAGGAGTCTGGACTTCCCACAATGAGACCGGGAGGAAGCCGCTCATGAAATATGCATCCTGCTAGGCCTGGTGTGCCTCACAATGCCCCAAGAGGAAGCTAAGATGTACATATATGCTTCTGTGGTGGACACAGGAAGGGCAACGGTCCTGCCAACTACTTTTTAATCGTGATTGGGAGCCTACAGAAAGTGCAGCAGCACAACTCTACTTCTCCCAGGGTTTTGAATCCCTTACCCTGGGAACGGTTAGCCATTAAACACTCCTTGAGCTGGAGCATTTGTTCTTGGCCTTTACAGTGCGGGTATTACTTGTGGTTGTTCCTGTGATTGTAATAGCAATTGAGTTAAAAATTTTAAAAAAAACAGAGACATGTTTTGAATGGTAATGCTTTATTAATAATATTGCTACCGACAGTGTAAGTAGACATATGAAACTAAATTGGTCACTATTTCAATAACTGTTAGACTTTTCATCCTTGGCGTGGTCTCCCTTAATGGTTTGTCAATGTTTCCCAGGTTGTTGATGTGTGCTGGGCTCTGTATTTGCTGTTTTAGGTAAGTCCCTAGTACAGTGTACAAGAGGTGCCCAGGGCCTGTAAATCAAATGCTACTAGTGGGCCTGCAGCACTGGTTGTGCCACCCACAATAGTAGCTCTGTAAACATGGCTCAGACCTGCTACTGCAGTGTCTGTGTGCAGTTTTAAACTGCAGAGAGAAGAAACAACGCACGCCGACCCAACCGAAGGGGAAACGACGCACGGTCTCGCTCGTGATATCAGCGCATTGTAAGCCCCTTTTGAAGCACACTAACTTATAAATTGTTGAAGTATTACTGTACTAATTAATAATGTAAAATGTGGGTCAAAGTGTGTATCATGTAAAATGGTGGACACCATATGCAATACATGCAAATAGAAAACATAAGCGTTTAATGTAGAAATGTTTTGTAGTAGTGATGACTATTAGATTTAAATGTGAATTAAAATGTTTTAAAAAAATTGGGCCTACAGGAACATACCTAAAAGTTAATCCAATGTTTGAAGGCATGTTTAATGTCAGCAGTTTCTAGAAGCTTACTGTTCACTGTTCATTTGTTTGCTGACCTTTCAGAAACATCTCAAAATTATTTTATGCTGATAGTTATTCAACATCCTGTATCACTGGCATTTTGTGGAAAGTTATGTTCCTCTGTTGTAACATTTGTTTTGCTTTTCCTGGTATGATATAATGTGTACCCAAGAACAACAGTCTTCAATTCTCATCTATAACCTGCAACATTTGTATTTTACTGCAGAAACTGGTGAATGAAGAAAATGAAGAAAAATACATTTCTGAAACGTGGAGTGAAGCTTATTGGATGTGACCTAAACCACCCCGTAGACTGTCCAATGGTATACTATCTAGTTGCTTTCCAGGTTTGTAATATAGCAATGTTTAGATGATGTAAGCTCAGATGTTTTGTTCAGGATTGTCCAGGAGTTGTAGTTGTGGAGTTGTTCCTGGGTGAGATGATGCATTATGCATTTAGCATCCTGGCATTAATGGTTCAGATACAATAAGACCAAATATTACTGAACCGTGTCCCATGTTCATGTCCTGTTCGAGGAAAGACCGAAGATGGTCTACTGATGAAGACTTTGCTGCTTGCTGATCTAATCCATTAAGGAGAGGTATAACCAAATGTGCATTTGTCTTTTTATGGGTTTTTATGTTTTCTATCTTTTAGAAATCCAACCACATTTTTGGTAAGCACCCTATATAGATGTTTTCCAAAATGTGTAGTTGTCTCCTTTTCTTTTTGCATTTATGTCCAAACATGCACCTCTAATAAGTGTGATAGTTAAGGATGTCATATTCAAAAGTGGTTCAAATTTAAATTGAATTGTTACTAATTTAGCTGTGCTAACTATGGGCAAGATGTAGGTAGGAAAAAATTAGCGAGTTGTTGCGACTTGCAATTTCCGACTCGCTAAATGGTACCCAAGAAGAAAAAGCAACTTCATTTTGTGACTCGCAAATGAAGTCGCACTGCAGATTGCGAGTCCGCTGTTTGCAAGGTCGCTTTTTGCGACTGTGCTAAAAACGAACACGCAAATTACGAGTGGGTGTCGCAAATTTCTACTGTGCTGCAAATTGAATGCAGGTGCAGCAGAACACTCTGGAAAACACTTCCTGGCTCTTGATGATGACATCACAGCCAGGAAGTTTACTAATACACCTGGGAGGAGGGAGGACCACACCCATTTTCAACTGCTGCACTGCAAACAGGAGGAACAGCAGCTACCATGGCAGACACACCTAGAAATCGCAAATTGAAATTTACTGAAAAAGAACTGGAGGTGCTGACTGAGGAATGCTGCCAGCACCATGAACAACTTTTTGGGAGGGCAGTCCTCAGTGTGCCAGAGGCGGAAAAGAAAAGGATTTGGGCAGAAATACAGGACAAGGTCAACTCCATGTGTGTGAGCCACCGGAGTGTCGAAGAATTGAAGAAACGGTGGTATGACCTGCGCTCCCAGACCAAGGAGATGGTGGCAGAGCGGCTCTGGGAGATGAGGGGAACTGGAGGGGGACCATCCACTATACCACCACCCACACCCCTGGAGGAAAGAGTGGAGGAGACCTTGGAGCCAGAGGCAGTGTCCGGGAAGGGAGAGCTGGACACGTCAGACCCAGGACCATCAACCGGTGAGTACCATGAGACATGCATGTACACCCATATCTGCCATACCCCCACCCACCTTGTACACAGCAGCATGTACAACCAAAATCGCTCCATTTCAGAGTAGCAACCACCTGCATGGTGCATTATGGGCAATGTAGTCAAGTAGGCAGTTGATAGGCAACGGTTTATTAGGAACTAGATAACAGATGGTAGATACTGACAGTGTGTTCCCTATGTCCTACAGGTCTCCCACACGACACCACCTCCAGCCACAGCATCCAGGGGCCACAGGTCAGCCACCAGCCTGCACAGGACTCAGGACCAGCCACCACAGCGACCTGAACCACCCAAACACAGTCCCCTCCTGATGCACCAGTGGCCATACTAGTGAGTGAGCCAGCACCCGGTCCCAGCCACAGTGCTGGTGTACAGGACACGGAGCCTCCACTGCGTCGCAGACGATGTCTAAATGTTCCTCCAGTGCCGCAGGCTGAGTCAGGGGATGCCTCCATGTCGGCCGCCGAAGCTGCACTCCTATGTGGTCAGCGCCTGCAGACATGGGAGATAAGGAACATATCAGGGGCCATGCGGCGCATGGAACAGAACCAGAACACAGGGCTGCAACTGGTACACACGGAGCTGCAACAGCTAAATACCCATGTTGGCGACCTTGCGCTCTCAATGAGACAACTGGTGTCAGAACTCATCACTGAGAGAGAGGGTGCAAGACGCCGTGACAGGCAGCTCATACACCGGCTGGACCGCATGTCTGCCTCCATCGTCAGGCTGGCTGTGAACACCACTGGCCTGTCACGGCGCAGGGTCAGCCTCCAGGTGGACATGGGCCACTTTGCCAGTGATGTGGCACGTGGGCTGGGACGTCTCAGCCACGCAGTTGATCTAATGGAGGCACGACAGGTGGCTAGGGGCATGGCAGACACGCCGCAGGACAGCGAGGAGGGCTCCACTGTTAGCAGTGTCTCAGCCGGTGACACCAGGGTGTTGCGCAGTGGTAGCGCAAGGCAGGGCACTGCTGAAACACCAGGAACCAGCCATGCTGGGCGAGCCCGGCGTAGAGTGTGAGCTACGCACTGTCTTGGAGTAGAGGCACATGAGGTTAATGTGTCCTCATACTAGGTGGACTTTTACAGCCCCTGAACTGTAGTTAATGTAAATAGTTTTTTTGGTGCACATTATTAAATTCCTAGTTTGTTCCACTTCACACCTGGACTCTTTGTGTGTGACATTAGTGAGTGTGGTGACAGTTAGCACGTACCTTCCAAAGTATTGGTTTGCAATGTGGTCCCGTCTCTGTGAGAGGTAGCCCACGTCTGGTGGCAATGTTGTGCAGTATAGCGCATGCGCCAACAATCTTGAAAGCTGTTATTGGGGTATACTGGAGGGCACCTCCACTTCTGTGGAGGCATCTGAATCTTGCCTTCAGCAGTCCAAAGGTCCTCTCTATGATATTTCGGGTCCTCCTATGTGCACTGATGAATCACCTCTCTGTCTCATTGCTGGGTGTTAAGTACGGGGTAAGTATCCATGGTCGTATTGCATATGCACTGTCACCTGTTTGGCACAAAATGTACAATGTTAGCTGGGCATTGAAGAGTTCCACATTGACCTGTGTGTATGTCTTCACAGTGTATTCAGCTATACCTAGGAGGTATCCATCTCCAAACTCCCCACGTTCTAGGCGTTGGTGTATCCCACTGTGCCTGAAAATGTAGGAGTCATGTGTGCTCCCTGGAAATTTGGCAACCATGTCAGTGATAACATAATGGGCGTCACTTACCACCTGGATGTTCAGTGAGTGGGTTGCGGAACAGATATTCCAGATTTGCAGAAGGGCATATTTATATATGTGTCCCGTCTACACACCCTATGAAATGGGGGAAGTTGGCAATCCTGTAGAATTCCAACTTGGTGCTGTTGATTTCTGCCTCATTCCTGGGTAGGTATATGTATCTGGACATGTGTGTGAGTACGGCATCTAGGAATGCTCTGAAGAACCGTGAGAGTGCACTTTGGGATACCCCACCTGCCACGGCAATGACCCCCTGATAGCTACCCGAGGCCAAGAGGTGCAGTGAGCATAGCACTTGCACATGTGTGGGGATGGCGCAGCCGCGCACAGTCTGGCGTTGAAGCTGCGGATTGAGTAGATCTATTAAATCTAGTATTGCTGCACTGCTAAGTCTGTATTTATCATATATCTCCTCCTCAGTTTGTTGGAAAAGTGTCTGCCTGGTTCGGTATATCTTCTCCTGTCTCTGGCTCCTCCTCCTCATCTGCTGTGCGGAGTGGGCTCTCCTCCTCCTTGCTATCACATATATCTCCGCCATCTTGAGTAACCCAGGTGCCTTCTGGGTCTCCTTTTATACTTTGGTTATGGTTACCACCTGCTCTGAGTTAGTGGTAAATTGGAAGTGCAAAATGGGCTTTTTGCGACTAGTCGCAATTTGCGAGTGGCTATTGCATATGGTTTGCGACTCGCAAATTGCGACTTACTATTTGCGTGTCACAAAATGGGGTCGCTATTTTTGTGAGTCGGTAATGGCTCGCATCGCATTTTGCAAGTCGTAAATGGGATTTTTGCATCCCGTTTCCGATTTTGCGGGGTCGCAAATTGTGATTCCGGCAATTTGCGACTCGCAAAAGTTTGCTACATCTGGCCCTATATGTATTCAGTTTCTATCTTCCATATTGTTTTATTGTTATTTGGTATCCTTATTCTTGCGTGTTTGATGCTAAATGCTCTAGTTAGATTAAGGTTTTTCAGACGTTTCGGTCAACCTGTGTTGTTCCTGTACTTGTATCATTTGGTTTTTCATATGATTTACATGACTTAGGCCCTCATTCTGACCCTGGCGGTCTTTGACCGCCAGGGCGGAGGACCGCGGGAGCACCGCCGACAAGCCGGCGGTGCTTCAATGGGGATTCCGACCGCGGCGGTAAAGCCGCGGTCGGACCGGCACCACTGGCGGGGTCCCGCCAGTGTACCGCGGCCCCATTGAATCCTCCGCGGCGGCGCAGCTTGCTGCACCGCCGCGGGGATTCTGACCCCCCCTACCGCCATCCAGATCCCGGCGGTCGGACCGCCGAGATCCGGATGGCGGTAGGGGGGGTCGCGGGGCCCCTGGGGGCCCCTGCAGTGCCCATGCCACTGGCATGGGCATTGCAGGGGCCCCCGTAAGAGGGCCCCTACATGTATTTCACTGTCTGCTGCGCAGACAGTGAAATACGCGACGGGTGCAACTGCACCCGTCGCACAGCTTCCACTCCGCCGGCTCGATTCCGAGCCGGCTTCATCGTGGAAGCGTCTTTCCCGCTGGGCTGGCTGGCGGTCTGAACGAGACCGCCCGCCAGCCCCGCGGGAAAGTCAGAATTACCGCCGCGGTCTTTCGACCGCGGAACGGTAACCTGACGGCGGGACTTTGGCGGGCGGCCTCCGCCGCCCGCCAAGGTCAGAATGAGGGCCTTAGTGTTGTCAATCTAGGGTAATATATGTTTGAACTTTACTAAACCGTTGTGGTGATTCATGCCAACATGGGTCATCATGAGTGACAATTAATGATTAATGACTCTATAATCAAATGCAATTGTTTAAATATGTTTTTCAATTGATGTTTAATGTTGTTTAGGATGTTATCACACTCTTATCTGAGTCCAAAGATTCATGTCAACCTCGAAGGGTAATTAATGGTTACCCTATATGTGACACTTTATACATAATAATATAAAAGAATTATGAGGCAGGTCACGCCCAGAGAAGCACTGACTGAAGTGTTGTTGTTGAGTAGCAGCGAGCTGGGGTTACCAGCCCACATCACCTCACCTGAGCAGGCTTTGGACTGCTCTTCTTCACTACCCTCAGACAGTCAAGTGCAACAATGGGGTACTTCACCCCCAGTAAAAAGAAAACAATTGCAGGCTTATTACTTGCAAAGAACTCACATTATGAGTAACTAGAGACACAGGCCCTCATTCTGACCTTGGCGGGCGGCAGAGGCCGCCCGCCAAAGTCCCGCCGTCAGGTTACCGTTCCGCGGTCGAAAGACCGCGGCGGTAATTCTGACTTTCCCGCTGGGCTGGCGGGCGGTCGCCTTCAGGCCGCCCGCCAGCCCAGCGGGAAAGAGGCTTCCACGATGAAGCCGGCTCGGAATCGAGCCGGCGGAGTGGAAGCTGTGCGACGGGTGCAGTTGCACCCGTCGCGTATTTCACTGTCTGCGCAGCAGACAGTGAAATACATGTAGGGGCCCTCTTACGGGGGCCCCTGCAATGCCCATGCCAGTGGCATGGGCACTGCAGGGGCCCCCAGGGGCCCCGCGACCCCCCCCTACCGCCATCCGGATCCCGGCGGTCGGACCGCCAGGATCTGGATGGCGGTAGGGGGGGTCGGAATCCCCTCGGCGGCGCAGCAAGCTGCGCCGCCTTGGAGGATTCAATGGGGCGGCGGTACACTGGCGGGAGCCCGCCAGTGGTGCCGGTCCGACCGCGGCTTTACCGCCGCGGTCGGAATCCCCATTGGAGCACCGCCGGCCTGTCGGCGGTGCTCCCGCGGTCCTCCGCCCTGGCGGTCTTTGACCGCCAGGGTCAGAATGACCGCCACAATGTCTTACAAGCGACAACAACTGGACTCTCCCCACATATGCTACTCTCTAAATCCACTCTCTAAGTACTGATAATAGTGAACCAAGTAGCCAACTGGAAGCATTTTGTGGCTTTATCATAGGAGGGAAGAGATACAAAAATGCTGCAATATGATACAATAATATTCACATTTTCAGATCATTTGTGATCCTACAGGAACAACTGAAATTGTAGCTGCTACCTCTATAGATAGAACTTACCACACAGATTTAAAGAAAGATAAGGAGGTAAAGCAAAACTAAGAAATGATGGAGGCTGTCAGGTGGAATAGAATGGGTGTGTTGAAGGTGTTTATGAGGATGCTCAAGTGCAAATCACTGCTTTACAATAATGTGAAAAATACACCCAAACAATGTTTCCCTGGTTTACTCTGTATCTGTAATTAAGTAATATCAGGATCATCAAGATAATTACTGTGATTAAAGATATGTGGTATTACCACGAAAACACCTGACCAACTGACCAATTATCCTGTAGTGAAATCAGGAAAAGCACAATCCTGTTCCAACTGGCACATGTTCAATCACATTTTAGCTGTTCTGTTCTTTAATGATTGTTCTTTATTTATGTTTGAAAGCCTACATTCTCAAATTCACAGTAAAGCAACCTCTGTGCACATCCATGAATCAACCAGAATGTAGCATGTTGCACCAGTACTTGTGGCGGAGGAGGGTGAAAATTGGTGCAACTAGTATATGAAGCATATGTTATTACCCAACAGGAAGTTAGAAGCATGTGGTGCTGCTATGTTGAAGGTAATGCACTCCGCCCTTATAAAGCATGTGGACAGGATCAGTGGCCCTATATTCAGCAGCATTCACCCACCACAAGCATGCAATTAAGTGTCCCACCCAAAACTAGTCAGAGTTGCATCACTAAAAGTGCTCTTTAATTGAAGCTATTCATATTCCAGGCCAATGGTGTGAGTTGTTAGTTGTGCTCTATGATATAATACCTGTGATTGATTAAGACCTTTCCTTATTACTGATTACCACAGGCTCATCTTTCCTTGCTTTGCTTTCCCTGGTGTCAGGATTTTGATCACTTCGTCCAGTCACTGCCAGGATTCTCTCAATACCTTGCATATCTGATCTCCTCACTATGCAACTCTTTGAAGATTTATGTACTTATCAGCTTTTATCAGAATTGCAGGTTAATTTACTGAACATAATTTCCCTGCACAATTAAATTCTCATAAAGGTAGACACCTGCTGAATGTAATTAAACCTAGAGGATCCATTGAGTAGAAAATAACTGAGTCCCTCCTAAAAGTATGGGAATCACATTAAGACACTGCACAGCACACACATTCATGTGCAAAGGAAGATAATCAGGCAAGTATGACCCAATGTTCCCCTTCCGACCCGATCCCAGTGTGAACTGCAGCCTTCCTCAAACTTTCTTGCAACCTCTTCTGTGATAGACGTACATATAGGGAGGCATAAGCCACCAATTCAAAGTCCATCCTACTCTAATGTCTGAGGTTGCAGTGGAGGTGGTTGATACTCTGTAGTGTGGTCTGCAGGAGCCCTGAAAGAACTTGAGACAATGAGGTAATCAGGATCAGATTATAGGTGGCACTCACACGCCTGCTATGGCTGGATGTTCCCATTCTCTTGACATGAACAATGGGGTCCAAGTGTTTTCTCTCAGGGGACATGCTGCTAGGAGAGAATTCAGTCCCTTCTTCTGTGACTACAGCTGATTTCAGTGGAGTGAGCTGCTGACAAATATTTTTTTAATTTCTGCACTACCCTGGCTTAATATGACCTAAAAAAAGGAGGACAACATTTAGAATACTTTTTTAAACCTTAGAATTAATATTATGAGAATGGGTTGGAGGGGCTGAGAATCACTCAGTCAACTATGATCTGTACAAAGGAGAATGGACTTCTGTCCATAAAGGCTCTGCGAACAGACTTGATGAAGGTAACTCCTAACATTGAGACTGCAGTTATCCTAGTTTAGTAGAACATGGAGAGGAGAACTGCACCAATCCTGAAAATTTTGGAAGAAGATAGCTTTTTCTTCTGCCACTTTGCAGTAATTGGAAGTCCAAGGTCATTTTGAAAGAGTAGAAATGTTGAAAAATTGTGCAACAGAGGACCTGGTGAAATGGAGAACTCTGCTAACCTTCCAGGGGTGGCTGCTTAGCTCACTGGTTAATAATGCAAAGTGAATAGAGAAGTGATGATGTAACACCCTGCTTGGACCACATGAAGTTAATGCCTTAAGATAAGTACTTAGGACTGAGAGACTGTCGTCAAGATTGAATGGATATGATTCGGGCTTGGGGAGCCTAGTGATGATCATTATGGACTCTGCGCTGAGACCTTCTGCTGACTGGCACAGTGTGCACAGGAATATTGATGTGGAGAAAACACACTTGCTACTATGTCTGAATTTGTGTCCTGGCATGCTGAGCAGGAAAAAAACAGATGCTAGTTGTAAAATATGAAAATACCAGAAGTGCCAACACATCTGTTAACTAGTCACTATAGTAATATTTGTTCATGAAAATAAGGTGATATATATCTCAAACAGAAGCAAGCAAGTGTTTAGTATGAAATAAATGTGAGAGGGTCATGCTTAAAACTAAATCTTATGCTATGGGAGCAGCAGCATCTCCAAGATAGAGTAATATAATTAGATTCCAACCTATACTTATTTGAGTAGTGCATTATGTACATAGAGGGAATAGAAGAGTTTTACTTTATCTAGCCATTCTTCATACACTTTAATTTGTCTTTCCCTCCTACTTTTGACTCCTTGTTAGCTGTTTAGCATGTTTTTGAAAGTAAGCTTGGGTGATAAGTGGAAAATTAACATTTTTGGGACTGTAATTGTTATTTGGGGTTGGCTTTCAATTGTGTTTCATCTGTATAGTCTTGTTTCTGATGGTTGTCATCAAAATCTCAATTGTTGCCAGATACACAGATGAAAACCAAGATGCCAGTGGCCTTACATTAGTGGAACAGAGAGAAGATATTTCTAGAAAAAGTATATGTAGAGTATTACAATTAGGGAGCTCTACCTGAGAGAGAAGATTTTTAGGCACAATGGACAAGAAGCATCACATTAATCAATGTGGTGATGCAACAAGGGCCACACGTGGTCGGGAACTGAATAAACCATCATTAATAATTATGGAAAATTTGACTATTAGGAAGAATTAACCAGAGTTAAATAATGCTTCAGGTATGGGGAATGATATACAATGTTTTGTAAGGCTTGAGAAACAAATATCACCTTGAAGAACATCTTTAACCACCTTAAGAAGTCAATGACGCATATGATGTGGCATTAGTCCATTTGTTTTAGATACATCTATAACATTTCACTACTGAGAGGAAGTGACCTGCAGCAAAACTGAATTAATCTCAAACAGCTTGTGCCATTGAAGCAATCTTTAAAGTGACTCAGAATTAACCACATGTTTGTCATTCTTTGGCACTTGAATGACCCCTGGCTTGAAGGTCTTGCATAGACACTGGCATTTTCTTTACTCCCACATTTTTCATCAAGATAGGCATGCTTCTACCTGACCTAAACTTAGGCAAGCAACCATTAGGAATTATGCCTGAGAAATAATTGGTCCAAGGTATACAGATCCTGACTTTTGTTAAAATCATGTGTGAAACATTCTAATCATTGACGGTGTCAGCTTTGACCATCTTCAAACATAAGAATTTCAGACTTTACAAATGAAAACTAACCACCTTGGACACCCTCCATCAATGCCTTAAGCCTTCATTTACACATAGAAAAAGAAAAAGAAAGAATGCAGCATTTCAAGATGTATAGCACTAAAGTTCCCTTACAATCTTGTCAATGCGCTATTGATCAGCACAAGTACCATCCATTATTCAGCATCTATGTGTACCACTGAAAGGAGAAACATCCTCCTCATCATTAGAGAAAGCCCCAATGTCAACATCAGTGTTGTACTATGGGTGAAGAAGTCCTTCGCAGATATCCTGTATAAAGGGTTTACTCACTAGTGAAACACTACTTTGTTAAAGCTGCAGTGAAATAATGCACATACCACACTAGGCCATTGACACTTGCTTTACTACAATGTAAGAGCTGCTACTTTCAAGTCATATGTATCAATATTTTGTTATTCACAATCTCAACCTACTAATTTGCATACACTTTAGTAGCTAGGTGTCTAATTCGTTTCACAACTCTTTCAAGACATTTCAATTTATTATTATACAGTATGCTATTTAATGCATCTAGTTAAACACCATTGAAAATGTGCCAGTGACATGGAGGACATGAATCAGCAGGTGATGCTTTCCTCTGTTTAAGTTATGTTTCTATTCTGAATCAATGGCAACCCTATTCATTGAAAAAGACTGAAGTGATGACAGTTACTTGTGTGTTAACCTTAGTACCTCTTTGTGGAAATGGTTGATGTTGTTTTTTCGTACTGTCAATAAGTATCATCAATTTGCCAATATCATCATAGAGGCTGTGTCCACCTGCAAGATATCTACCCTTCATCGTGATTTCTGCTTAAGTCTCTCTACCAGTACAAAGTTGAAGCTCTTGGTCCATGTTGAATAGAAAAAAGAAAGGTGCCTGAGCAGAAGATGCAGTTCTAAAGCATTTTATAAGTTCCCTTTCAATTTCTTTCTCAGTTGGGAAATAAATACCTCCAAAATGAACAATATAATCATGTTCAGTTAGTATGGCACAATCATATTCCCTGTGAGGAGGCAGTGAACAGATTTCATTTGTAGCAAAAACTGGAGAATATTCATGTTACTGCAATGCTACAAAAGATAGGTCAGCCATCATTAAATACGATGGGGCATATCTCATCTCATCATTTGGGGCCAGATGTATCATCACGGCCCTTTGCGACTCTGAAATAGCGATTTTTAAGAAATCGATATTTCCAACTCGCAAAGTGCCATATATCACATTTGCGATTCGGTAATAGCGATTTCTTAAAAATCGCAAATGCTATTACCGAATCGCAAATTGCGATACCGGCCCCATTCGCACCTATGGGCCTGTAGCTGCACATTTTTTGCATTTCCAAAATTGTGATTTCTGAACCAGAAATCGCAATTTTGGAAATGCAAAAGCCCAAGGAGCTGGGGGCCTAAGGCCTCCTCTGCTGCACCCTGAAAATGTCTTGGGGGACATGTAAGGTGCACACATGCCAAAAGGGCATGTGTGCTTTACATGTTCAATTTAAAAATGCATTTTAAATGCATTTTTAAATTTTGCACCAGGTTACCACCTGGTTTCTTTTCATGGTATTTTGCATGTGCAAAATGCCATTCTGCGAAAAATCACAATTTGCAATTTTTTGCAGCATCTCCTTGCGATTTGGATTTTGTGAATCGCAAATTGCGACTCGCAAAACCAGGTCGCAACGCAAGAAATCGCAATTTTGCGATTTCCTATTTCTATGGTCCTATTTGTGGTCTGCGAATGCCTTTCATGCATCGCAGACCACTTTTTTGCACTCGCAAACGGCCGAATTTTGCGATTCGCACCGTTTGAGAGTGCAAAAAAATTTCATACAACTGGCCCTTGGTGACTTATAACTTCCAGAAGCTTGACAATGGTCATGACAAAACTGTGATAGGAAAGAGATTGTTTGAGTTGAGCAATCCGCTTCTGGGTTATATTAATATGTCATTTAGAGAGAATAAGGTCAAAGGATAATATCTTGGTATGATAAGCAAGGCAGAATGGCAATGGAGATCAATGGTCTGATTTAGATATTGGCGGACAAGTTACTCTGTCTCAACGGTGATGCATATCCTGTCTGCTGAAATCTAGATCCTATGGGATATAGATTTCAGCAGACTGGATATCCATCACCTTTGTGATGGAGTAACTCAATCGCCAATATCTAAATCAGGCCCTTGATCTCACATATTGGATCAGCACTCAATGGTAAATTAAAATCTCTTGAGGTGTCTTGTTAAGTCTCTTAGTAATATTATGATTAATCTGATCAATAACATTTCCAAGGACACCTCTATACACCCAAACTAGAGATATTAACAACTTTCCCTTCTTCTGTTCTCATAACAATCGGTAAGAGAAACAAATGTTTTTCAGCTTTATTCATTGAAGGTCCAATATAAGGAACCCAGTCCAGTCCTGTCTTCTTTTTCTGGAAGGCGATTGAAAATACATTTCCAGCATTCCTCTAAAGTGGTTTAGGACAGGCCTGAATCATGCATCCAGAACAATCACAATATAAATATAAACTAGCCTTGCATAGGCATGGGTAATAGCTCTCAGTCAAATTACTTCTTTCCAGTCCAACCTGCATAGGTTTCTCTTCAGTCAATGACTCCACTGAATTGTCAGACTGAGCTGATGAAGGAACCCTAGGGACATTTGAATGACTTCCTATGAACTGCCTTCTTTCCTCTGTGTCTCTTTTAATCTGTGTTCAATAAAAAGTGCTAAATCAATATCTTTAAAAACAAAAGTAGGCCTCTGTAATCAAATCAATCTGTCCTTAATATTCACGTTCAAACCACGTTAACACAATATCATATGAGTTCTTTTGACTGATAGTGGAATTCTGGTTTTCTGCTGCTGTGCTTTGAACTCCGTGCAAAAATCCTTTAACCCCTTCGCTGCCAGGCCTTTTCCCCCTTAGGTGCCAGGCCTTTTTTTGGCTATTTGTGGAAAGGCGCGCTTAGACCCTCATAACTTTTTGTCCACATGAGCTACCCATGCCAAATTTGCGTCCTTTTTTTCCAACATCCCAGGGATTCTAGAGGTACCCAGACTTTGTGGGTTCCCTGAGAGAGACCAAGAAATTAGCCAAAATACAGTGCAAAGTTTTTTTTTTTTTTTAAATTGGAAGAAAGGGCTGCAGAAGAAGGCTTGTGGTTTTTTCCCTGAAATAGGCATCAACAAAGGGTTTGCAGTGCTAAAATCACCAGCTTCCCAGATTTCAGGAACAGGCAGACTTGAATCAGAAAACCCAAGTTTTCAACGCAATTTTGGCATTTTACTGGGACATACCCCATTTTTACGATTTTTTGTGCTTTCAGCCTCCTTCCAGTCAGTGACAGAAATGGGTGTGAAACCAATGCTGGATCCCAGAAACCTAAACATTTCTGAAAAGTAGACAAGATTTTGAATTTAGCAATGGGCAATTTGTGTAGATCCTACAAGGGTTTTCTGCGGAAAATAACAACTGAAATAAACAAATATTGAAATTGAGGTGAACAAAACAGCCATTTTTTTCTCAGTTTCCCTCTGTAACTTTTTCCTGCAATGTCAGATGTTTGAAAGCAATATACCATTACGTCTGCTGGACTCTTTTGGTTGCAGGGTTATATATGGCTTGTAGATTCATCAAGAACCCTAGGTACGCAGAGCCAATAAATGAGCTGCACCTTGCAGTGGGTTTTCATTCTATACCAGGTATACAACACTTCATTTGCTGAAATATAAAGAGTCAAAAATAGCTATCAAGAAAACCTTTGTATTTCCAAAATGGGCACAAGGTGTTGAGAAGCAGTGGTTATTTGCACATCTCTGAATTCTGGGGTGCCCATACTAGCATGTGAATTACAGGGCATTTCTCAAATGGATGCCTTTTTTCCACACTGTCTTATATTTGGAAGGGAAAAATGTAGAGAAAGACAAGGGGCAATATCAGTTGTTTTGGAATTCTATGTTCCCACAAGTCTCCCGATAAAAATGGTACCTCACTTGTGTGGGTAGGCCTAGTGCCTGTGACAGGAAATGCTCCAAAACACAACGTGGACACATCACATTTTCTCAAAAAAAACAGAAGTGTTTTTTGCAAAGTGCCTACCTGTGGATTTTGGCCTCTAGCTCAGCCGCCACCTGAGGAAACCTACCAAACCTGTGCATTTTTTAAAACTAGAGACCTAGGGGAATCCAAGACGGGGTGACTTGTGGGGCTCTCACCAGGTTCTGTTACACATACCTCAAAATGTGGCTAAAAAAATACTTTTTCCTCACATTTCATTGACAGAAAGTTCTGGAATCTGAGAGGAGCCACAAATTTCCTTCCACCCAGCGTTACCCCAAGTCTCCCAATTAAAATGGTACCTCACTTGTGTGGGTAGGCCTAGTGCCCGCGACAGGAAATGCCCCAAAACACAACATGGACACATCATATTTTCTCAAAGAAAACAGAGTTTTTTTTTGCAAAGTGCCTACCTGTGGATTTGGCCTCTAGCTCAGCCGCTCCCTAGGGAAACCTACCAAACCTGTGCATTTTTTTAAACTAGAGACCTAGGGGAATCCAAGACGGGGTGACTTGTGGGGCTCCCACCAGGTTCTGTTACCCAGAATCCTTTGCAAACCTCAAAATGTGGCTAAAAAAACACTTTTTCCTCACATTTCGGTGACAGAAAGTTCTGGAATCTGAGAGGAGCCACAAATTTCCTTCCACCCAGTGTTCCCCCAAGCCTCCCAATAAAAATGGTACCTCACTTGTGTGGGTATGCCTAGTGCCCGCGACAGGAAAAGGTGTTTTTTGCAAAGTGTCTACCTGTGGATTTTGGCCTCTAGCTCAGCCGCCACCTAGGGAAACCTACCAAACCTGTGCATTTTTTAAAACTAGAGACCTAGACCTAGACATGAAAGGAGAGGAAACGCCTTTCCTTTCCTTTCATGCCTCTCTTTCCCCACCACGTGATCGGAGGAGAAATGCTTTTTCACCCCCACCCACCCGCACCCACATCTGGAGGACACCTACGGATGGAGGGACCCATCCCAGGTAAGTCCAGGTAAGTTTTAAAAAAAACAATTCAGAGTGCCATGGGGGGCCTAACTTGGGCCCCCCTACATGGCACTGTGCCCAATGGCCATTCCATGACATAAGTCCCCTGGGCATGGCCATTGGGCTGGGGGGCATGACTCCTGTCTTTACTAAGATAGGAGTCATATCCATGGGGATTGTGCGTCAAAATAATGACGCTAGTCAGGTTAGAGTAATTTTCTTTACTCTAATCTGACTAGCGCCATTCTTTCATGCACAACCTCCAGTCTTCCCTATGCCTCCTCCACCCGGTTAGCGTCATGTATTTTGACGCTAACCGGGCCTTATCTCCGGCTTGCGCCATTCCTTAAATATGGTGCCCAGCTGGCATCCTGGAATGGCGCTAGCCAGTGCTATACTTTTTGACGCAAACCTGCAGTAACACAGGTTTGTGTCAAAAAGTATAAATATGAGCCAAAGTGTCTATGAATTATCACCCCTCAAGTAATGTTGGAAACGACTGGAACTGTGGCCCTAAGATGAATTGAACTTCTGTTGGCAAGTAGCAGAATTCACCTCTTGTTGACATGGCTGCATTCACATGAGCAGTGTGTGTCACCCACCATGTGCATGTCCCGGAGTGACACGTGCCTTTTGGGGAGAAGGATTGCCTCCAGGGGGCAAGGGGAAGGTGGGAGGGAGGTGTGCTGGCAGTCTGTATATTGGCGAAAATAATGGTGGCTCAAGAATGTAAACGTGGACGAGAATGGTAATATTACTGTTACTGCCATGCTTCTCACCTGTGCCAAACAGCACCACAAGACTATGCATGTGCAGGGGTTTCTCGATGCAGCCTGTTTCTGACTGAGCATACATACAGTGGGAAAGCAGGCTATGGCAGTTCCGGATGTTGTAGTCTTCAGTGTCATGACCAACAGACAAGGCCAGAAGGGTGATTGAGGCTTATACTTCATAAACCATACTCTTCTTAAACATGTCTTTAATAAACCATGCTCTGTTTAAACATGTTGTCTATATATATATATTCACAGAAAAAAACAATGGTTACGGGCAGTGCCTAATTTGAGCCGGTGGTTTCCAGTGAGGGGTACTCACACTTATTTTTGAGGGCCTTCACTTATTTTTCTGCCTCAAGCATTTACTGCTAGCAAAAGTCACATATTGGAAAGAAGGAGGAAGAGAAAAACGAAAAAGCGTCACAAAGGGAGAAAGCAGAAAGCTGCAAGAGTGAGATGAAAGGGCAGGGAGTGGCTGTAAAGGGATTAAAGAGGCCCGAGATGGCTTCAGGATTACACTGCATCTGTACTCCATGCTTGCACATTTAATTGCAGCAGCCATCTGCTTCACAGAAGATATTTGGGCACTGGCACATTTTTATTTACAAATTAAGCACTGGTTACAGGAGGGACATTATAGGTAGTTTCTGAATGTACTCATACAAAACCATAGAAATTCAGCAGTTGAGCTAAATGCACTACTTATGACCTCACATATTACATCACTCATGAAATGGTCAGTGGCATCAAGGATAACATCACTGATGACATCTCAAATGATATCACTGATAACATCATCCAGTGAGTGTATGTGACTACATGGATGTGTGAGTGGGTGTGTGAGAACCTGTATGGGTGAGTGAGTGGTTGACTCAAATACTGTATGGGAGAATAAGTGGATGTGTAAGTAACTGTATGGATGAATGAGTGTCTTTGTGACTGGGTACATTGGTAGAGTGAGTGGGTGTGTGAGTGACTGTATCAATGAGTCAGTGGGTGTGTGGGTGAATGAGTGGGTGCATGAGTGGCTGTATGCATAAATGTGTGGCTGTGTCATTGACTGTATGAGATTGAGTGGACATGTGAGTACTTGTATCAGTAAGTGAGTGGGTGGCTGGCTCACTGCATGGGTGAGGAAGTGGGTGTGAGTGGCAGTAAGGGTGAGTCAATGGGTATGTGAGTGCTTGTATGGGTGAGTAAGGCCCTCATTAGTACTTTGGCAGTCTATAGCAAGACCGCCAAAGCCACAGGCGCCAGAAGACTGCCAGTGCTGGAGGTCTTCCGTCCACCATATCACGACTACTGCTGGATTTCTGCCACATTTTGGGTGGAAATCAAGCAGTAGTCATGCTGGCGGGTGGAGGTGCTGGGGCGGTTCCACCACCAGCATGACTGTGCCCACCGTATTGTGTGCAATAATACGGTGTGACAGTGTCCTAGTGGTGGGGTGCTATTGGAGGTGGAAGCACCCATTCCCTGCTGGACAACCTCCTCCCCAGACCAGATAAGTACCTGGACCGGGGGGATTTTGGGGGTATTGTGCTTGCTGGGGGGGGGGGGGGCGGGTTGTCTGATGGAGACAGGGAAAAAATTCCCTGTCACCGGAAGCCTTTCTGCCAGGGTTTTCATGGCAGTGCTCATGCTCATCTCTGGCCAAAAGGGTCCAACTGCCCTGGCAGTATGAGCAGAGATGTGGCGGGTTGGAAGAGGCCAACCCGCCGCACTCATAATATGGCGGTCTTCACGCCAACCCATTGGCAGTGAAACCGCAACCGTGGCCCTGGCAGTCAGTAGACCGCCAGGGTCATAATGAGGGCCGAAGTGTGTTAGTGACTTTATTAGTGAGTGAGTGGCTCAGTTAGTGACTGTTTGGGTGGGTGAGTGGGTGTATGAGTAGCTGTATGCATTAGTGAGTGGTTGTATTAGCAATTGTATGGAAGAGTAAGTGGATGTGTGAGTAGCTGTATCCATAAGTTAGAATATGTGTGAGTGGCTGCATGTGTGAGGGAGTGGGTGTATGAGTGATTGTACAGATGAGTGACTGAGTCTGTCAGTGGTTGTATGGGTGACTGATTTTGTGTGTAAGTGTTTGTATGGGTGAGTAAGTGACTATGTCAGCATGACTGCATGGATGAGTGTGTGGGTGTGTGACTGGTTGGATGTGTGATTGAGTTCAAATGCTAGTAGCTGTGTGTGTCTGTTATTGGTTTATGTAAGTGGTTGTATGGGTGTATGAGTGGGTCTGTGAGTGTCTGTATGGCTGAATGAGTGGGTGTGTCAGTAGCTGTATTACTGTGGGAGTAGCTGATTTAGTATTGTAGGGCTTAGTGAGTGGTTGTGTTAGAAGGTGTGAGTAAATGTGTGTGGTGGTAGTGTTATGGGTTGTGAATGAGTATGTGAGTAGTGTGTGTGTATGGATGAATATTTGTATGGGGTATGAGTGAGTGTGTGAGCATTTCTCTGTTAGTAGGGCTATAGGTCTCTAAAAGAGTATGCAAGTTGTATGTGTGCAGATGTTCAATTGTTTGTATGGGGTATGAGTGGGCATGTAAGCATTTATGTGGATGATGTCATCAGTGATATCATCAGTGATGTCATTTGAGATGTCATCAGTAATGTCACTGACCATGTCATGAGTAATGTGATATGTGAGGAGATAACCAGTGCATTATGGGGGCACAAGTTAAAGTTAGCTCAGGTAACTATAACTGATGAATTTCTATGGTTTTGTATGAGTATAGTCTGAACCTAAATATACTGTCCCTGTAACCTTTGTTTTTTTCAGTGAATTTTTAAGGTTTTTTAAATTCTATTTTCTAACTATAATGTCCCTGTAACCTTTGCTTTTTTCAGTGAATTTGTAGGTTTTTTTTTTACTTATATTTCCTAACTATAACTTTCCTGTAAGTTTTCTTTTTTTCAGTGACTTTCTAAGATTTTTAAAAATAAAATAAATGTAATTAATACATGTTAATTTAAACACTAGTGCATATGGCTCGAAAACCGTGCCACACATGGCCTTTGCACGGTAGTTGTTTGCTTTTACAGGGAAGGATGAAAGCACGTATTTCACATGGTTTTGAGTGTAAAAGGAGTATAACTTATTAGTCATGCATAAGTGATTGAATGAGTGTATGAAAAGTGTATAGGTGATTTAGGGCCAGATGTATGAAATTTGTTTGCACTTGCAAACTGTGTGAATCGCAAAATTCAGCCGTTTGCGAGTACAAAAAAGTGGTCTGCAATGCATGAAAGGCATTCGCAGACCACAAATAAGAAATCACAAAAATTTAGATTTCTTGCGTTGCAACCTGGTTTGGTGAGTCACAATTTGCAATTCGTAAAATCCAAATCACAAGGAGATGCTGCAAAAAATCACAAATTGCGATTTTTCACAGAATGGCATTTTGCACATGCAAAATACCATGAAAAGAAACCAGGTGGTAACCTGGTGCAAAATTTTAAAATGCATTTAAATGCATTTTTAAATTGAACATGTAAAGCACACATGCCCTTTTGGCATGTGTGCACCTTACATGTCCCCCAAGACATTTTTGGGGTGCAGCAGAGGGGGCCATAGGCCCCCAGCAACTCAGGCTTTTGCATTTCCAAAATTGCGATTTCTGGTTCAGAAATCGCAATTTTGGAAATGCAAAGAATTTGCAGCTATGGGCCAACAGGCCCATAGGTGCAAATGGGGCCGGTATCACAATTTGCGATTCGGTAATATAATTTGCGATTTTTAAGAAATCGCTATTACCGAATCGCAAATGTGATATATGGCACTTTGCGAGTCGGAAATAGCGATTTCTTAAAAATCACTATTTCCGACTCGCAAAGGGCCGTGATGATACATCTGGCCCTTAATGAGTATGCAAGTGTGTTTGTTCACGAGTGACATATTTGAGTAGTGTATGGGTGGTTGAGTGACTTCATGAGTGTGTGTGTGGGTTACTTAATGGCTAAGAGTGCTGCATGGTTGAGTGATTTCTGGGCATAATTAAACTTTCTACGGTATATCACTACAAAAAGTGACAATATGCATTGAACTTACTACATGTCTTCAAATAATGGCTTTCTTTCTAGTTACTGTCAGGAAAACTATTGCCAGCGTTGTTAAGTTCTTCCTTCAGCAAAAACGATTTCCCTTTTCCTTGTACCCACGTTGGTTGCAGCGGCGTCCTCACTCCTGGTGGCTTTTACGGAGGATGTTCTTAGAACTAGCTTCTTCAGGTTTAACTGCCACTCAAGATGGTGGCTGTAAATCCTTGTGAGGTCAGCGCTCTAGTGCTCCTACCTTAGTCTCGTGCTGAAGCTTCCCTCCAGCTGTTTCTGTCTGGGAGCCCTGCACTTCAACTGTCATCCTGAGGAGAATGAGCAGTGTTCCTTTAGGTGCTTCGTTTCATAGAGAATTCTTCCAGTTCTGAGTAATTAATTATTTTTCTTGTTACGGTGTGCACACCAGCTACTTTTTCCCTTTTGGAGGAGCTGAATTTCTTCCTTCTTCCAACAACTTGCTATCAGCTTTCTGAGGAGAATTTGTTTTGGCTTAATAGAACTTCAAGCAACTGCAGTAAGGAATCCTTTTGTATGATTTCCAGACTTGCCAATATAACTATGTACATATATATTCAAAAGCTCTTCACCTTGCAGACTTGACAGTCTTAGAGACAAACCCCAGTGCTCAGACTAATTCCTAGAGACTGTGATTGAGAAACTGAACCTTGAGAAGGAGTTGTCTTTTCCTGTAAAAGACATTAGTAGATTGTATATTTGTGAACCTTTGACCTGTTTTCCAGAGAACCTTCCCTATCTCTACCTCAGAAATATCCACACAAGTCATTCATTCCATCTCCCCTATCATTCCCCCACCCCCACCTGAATGTTTTAGTGGAGATCCTTACAAGGCTCAGGTATTTTTAACCCTGTGCTCCTTACACTTCCTTTTGTCAACCTGTTATTTCTACAGAGGATGAGTCAAAAACAGCGTTCATTTTGTCTTATTTGAGTTGAGATGTGGCTTCATGGTCCATGCCTTTGGTGTCACGAAATGACCCTATATTATATGATTTTGAAGTTTTTAAAACCAAGTTCCTTCAAATGTTTGACCACAGAACAATTTCCCAAGCCACAGATAATGAATGACTAGACTTAAAACAAGTAAATAGGGCTTTGATCTCTTATCTGGCCCAATTCAACAAATTAATTGTTGAGACTGGTTGGCATGAGAGCAAAAGGGCTGCGGTTTTTTACAGAGGTTTAGGAGAAGAACTAAAAGATGTGCTAGCTGAGATTCTAGATCGACCTACTGATGTGTCCAAATTAATTGATCTAGTCTTAGAGATTGATCAGCGTCTGTTTGAAAGAAAAGCTGAACGAAAGAGAGAATATTGTTGTGTCCCACCACGCTTTGACAGAAGTAAAGTGGAAAGTATCAATATCTTCGTGACACACTCTTCAGAAGAGCCAATGCAAACCGGCAGTGTTAGAGGTTCCCTGTCTAAAGAGGAAAAGGACCAGCGAAGATCTAAGAATCTATGGGGGTCATTCTGAGTCTGGCGGGCGGCAGAGGCCGCCCGCCAGACTTCCCCCCTCCAAAACACCGCTCCGCGGTCGAAAGACCGCTGAGGGTATTTTGGCTTTTGCACTGGGCTGGCGGGCGACCGCCAAAAGGCCGCCTGCCAGCCCAGTGCAAAAGACCCTTCCCACGAGGACGCCGGCTCAGAATTGAGCCGGCGGAGTGGGAAGGTGCGACGGGTGCAGTGGCACCCGTCGCGTATTTCAGTGTCTGCAATGCAGACACTGAAATACAAAGTGGGGCCCTCTTACGGGGGCCCCTGCAGTGCCCATGCCATTGGCATGGGCACTGCAGGGGCCCCCAGGGGCCCCACGACAACCCATACCGCCATCCTGTTCCTGGCGGGAGAACCGCCAGGAACAGGATGGCGGTATGGGCTGTCAGAATCCCCCATGGCGGTGCAGCAAGCTGCGCCGCCATAGGGGATTCCCAGGGCAGCGGAAAACCGTCGGGAGACCGCCGGTTTTCCACTTCTGACCGCGGCAAAACCGCCGCGGTCAGAATGCCCTGCAGGGCACCGCCAGCCTGTTGGCGGTGCTCCCGCCGACCCTGGCCCCGGCGGTAAGGAACCGCCGGGGTCAGAATCAGGCCCTATGTCTCTATTGTGGGTTGTCTGGGCATTTTGTAAGAGAATGCCCAAAGAAGCCTAAACAAGATAATTCAGGAAAAGAGAAAACTCATTCTACTAAGAGAGAAACCCCTGGGTGACTTACAACACCAACCAGCCCCTGAATCCCAATTAGTGACAAACACCTTACAGTCTGCTTCCCCTCGTCTAACCACCTCTTTTGACCGTATCTTCAGAGAAAAGAAGCTGCAGGAGGTTTCAGTGATGATTGACTCAGGAGATATGGGAAATTTCTGCAACATCCAGCATGACACAAAAATGGGAATACATTTTGTCAAAAAAAGAATCACAGAGCCTGTTTGTGTGGTGGATGGAACAAACCTATCACAGAGGAAACTGAGCCTATATTTCTGAAAGATCATCTAGGACAACAAGAAAAGGTATCTTTCAATCTCATAGATGCTTCTCAATTTCAGCTGATCTTGGGCTTACCGTAGCTTATGGGGCACAACCCTGAAATTGATTGGGAAAAGAGGACCGTCCAATTAAATTCAAGCTACTGCCGGAAACATTGTTATGGTCCTCAAGAGATAAGTAGTACACCACGTCCCGCTCAAGTTTTAGCTACTAAATCTAATGTGGTTTGTGCTCTGGAAAAGGTTGTCATTCCCCCAGAATATAAAGAATTGTCTGCAGTGTTTGACCAAGCAGAGAAGCTACCTCCCCACAGATCTTGATTGCAGAATCGAACTTGAGCTAGGAGTGAATATACCTTGCAGTAGAATCTATGCCTATACTGAAAAGGAGAACAAGTTCCTAAAATAATATTTGGAAATGTATTTGGCAAACGGTTTTATTCATCCCTCGCAATCCCCAGTCTCTTCCCCCCTCTTATGATGAGTTAAGAATTTGTATAGATTATAGAGCGTTAAATCAAGTTACGGTGAAGAACCGATATCCCCTACCCTTGATTTCAGTACTGCTAGATCGGGTGAAAGAAGCAACAATCTACACTAAACTAGATCTTCATGGAGTGTAACATTTAATTCGAGTTGCTAAGGGAAACAAATGGAAAATGGCCTTCCGCACCCAGTTTGGCTTATATGAGTACCAAGTGATGCCTTATGGGTTATGAAACGCGCCAGCCGCTTTCCAGCACTTTGTGAACGATGTTCTGAGAGAGTTTTTAGATCAATTTATAGTAGTCTACATTGTTTACATTTTATTCTTCTCCCAGAATTTGCAAGACCATGTAGATCACGTGAGAGCAGTTCTAAAGAATTTGTTGGAAAATAACCTATATGTGACGTTGGAAAACTGTGCCTTTCTTGTGAAGGAAGTAGAATTCTTGGGATTCATCTTATCGGAAAATTGAGTTTCCATGGATCCTGCTAAAATTCAAACAATCCTCGACTGGCCTTCTCCTAAAACGGTGAAGGAGGTGCAAAGTTTTATTGGCTTTGCCAATTTTTACCGCCGGTTTATAAAATAATTTTCTAAAAAGGTGGTCCCCATTACAAAACTTTTGAGAAAAGGAGTGCCCTTCCATTGGTCAACTGATGCTGAAGAATCTTTTGAGTTCCTCAAAAGAGCCTTTACTAAAGCCTCTACCCTTCTCCATCCTACACCTGAGGAGCCAATTTTTGTGGAAGCTGACGCCTCCGACCAAGCAAATGGTGGTGTGTTGTCTCAGTGGTAAAAGGAAACTGGTCAACTTCACCCAGTGGCATTTTGATCCAGGAAATTAACTCTTCCTGAAAGAAATTATCCAGTTGCTGAAAAAGAGCTATTGGCAGTGAAGGATGGCTCTTAGGAATGGCGGCATTATTTATTAGGGGCTCGTCATGTAGTCACTGTGTGCACCGATCATAAAAACCTTCAGTTTTTAAAAACTGCTAAGACATTAACTCTAAGGCAATTGAGATGGTTGTTGTACTTTGCAGATTTTAATTTTACCATTACTTATCGACCTGGTACTGACAATGGTAAGGTAGATGTGTAATTGAGAATGAATAATATACCTGGAGCTGGAGAAGCTGAACAGATTCTAATTATACCAGCAGACAAGTTTGTTTGTACCTTACAATTTTCCGGAAAAAAAAGGACGGTTCAAGATTTCTTGTTTGACCAAGAAATTTCAGATTGGGCCTAAAGGTTCTAGAAAATCTCCCTTTTGTTGAAAATGCTTTATATTTGACAACGTGTGGGTTGCAAGAACTAGTGCTACAAGCATGTCATGATGATCCTTTTGCTGGCCATAAAGGAATTTTGAATACTACAGAATTAATTAAGATGTATTTCTGGTGGCCTGCTATGATCCCTCAAATAAGACACTACGTTCAAACCTGTAATAAATGCATTTGAGTAAAGACAACACAACTAGCTCCTGAAGGTGAGCTTCAGCCTCCTCCCACTGCACCATATCCCTAGCACATTATTACAATGGATTTGATTGTAGATTTACCTTCAAGTCAAGGTTTTGACACAATCCTAGTTTTTGTGGACACCTTTTCTAAAATGAGTCATTTAATCCCTCTGAAGAAGTTTTCTCTCAGGTAGCACAGTTATTTTCACAGCACCTAGTAAGAGCTCATGGCATTCCAGTGGTTGCAATCTCAGATCAACATACCCAATTTGTTTCCCAATTCTGGGGGGCCTTTATGAAACAACTTGGTTTAGACTCACGTTACTCTACTAGTTATCATCTGGAAACGGATAGACAGACAGAAAGAGTTAACCAGGAGATAGAGCAGTTATAATAATTATATCTGGTATAATATTTGAAATAAATGGGAAGTATTTTTCTATGTTTTAAGACTTCCCAAAACCATCATCCCTGGTAGGCCAAATGAGGTCTAAGGTGTTGATAATCTATGTATACAAAAATTCCAAACTCCATTAGGATGTAAAAGTTTCATTGGAGAAACAAAAAGGGACTCTTTTTAGTTTTCAAGAAATATTATTGTTTCAGGTTCGAGATGCTGTTATTGGAATATGTTCTTCTATTTTTACACTTCGTGTGCATTTGATATATTACCTCCATCGTTGAATATTAAAAGGGCTCTTGACATTTGATGATATTTTTATAAGACATCATCCTTAATAGGCCAAATAGTGTCTAAAAAACAAATGAACCATGAAGATGAAAGAATGTAAGCCAGTTTTTTTAGCCATAATTTTACCTTAGAATTTTGGCTGAAGAAAGAGAAGATATGAGTTTGGTAGTTTGAACCAAAGTTTTTGCTTGTATTTTAGGTTAATGTTGTTGCATTCTGTCCATCCACTTTCACTTTTTAAAAATACAGTGTAGTGTCCAGCAGTTATAGTAACTCCTTCCTGACAGATGATAGCCAAAGTAGTAAAAGTGCTTCCTGAAAGTGATATTTGTACAGCTTTAAAGTTTATAATTTGAGTTTCCAAAATTTAAACCTTCTGGTCTGCAGTGTTGTAGCATTATTATAAGGGGTATTCATTTTCTTTGCAGAAACAGTGTAGAGAGAAGGTCAGATCCTGCAGTTTGGGCATGTCATATTTTGATTACCATTCTGTTCAATTTGCTAAAAGGTACACGTTTACGTTCTAGCAATGTTAAGTACAGAAATCGTTCAGGGTTAGTTTCAGTGTTATATGTTAAATAGCAGTCTTCGCAGTCATGGGTCCATTTGTATCTGAATCCAAAAATATCATTAATATTTACTTCTTCTTCTTATAAGACTCCAAGCATGACCATAATGAATTCCTGCGCATCTTGTTGAATGATGAGAGTAAGCATTATTGATCCAGTACATATTTCTAAAAGATCTTGGATCCCGGAAGCAGAATGTATAATACTTCTGTCATTCATTAAATATTGCAGCAAATTATCTAGTGCAGAACACATTAATTTATTTGACAATTGTTCAATTTGGTTTACTGCATGAGGCAAACACCAGAGTACGTTGAGAACGACATTTGCATAACAGTTGACACCTGAACTGTTTTCCAACTCGTAACCTACAATTTCACTATCATTTTCCAGTTTTATCTTCTGTTTATGTTGTCCTTCCGTCCTTTCTTTTCTTGAGGGTTCATAGACTGTTTTGTAATCTTCTGCTTTGGGCAGAGTATCCATTTCCCATAAACAGGTTACTGCCCTAAATGAGGAGTGTATAGACTTCTTAAACAATTTTACTCTCTTACACAGCTTGCATCAGCACTATCTTTGATCTCATCAAAGTCAATTAAAAACAAGCCAGGCACAGTTCTAATTCATGACAATGCTACAGATCACATTCCTTCTTTGAATACAGAACTTCCAATATTAAACAAAGCTGCATCTGCACTTAAACCTTGCGATTTATGGATGGTTATAGCATATGCTAAGGAGAAAACAAACTGTTGTCATCGGACGTATCAGTCTTTTATAAGTAAAAACCATACATCACACCGGCCAATCTTCTTGACATCATCTAAATGGTCAAATTTTATAGCCAAATACTCTACCTCTTCTCTATTTGGAAAATGAATGAAGACAATAACTTCACCTATTGCACCATTTAGTAAGCCTGCCTCAACATTTAAATTACGCTGCAAAATAACTCGACAGTTTTTGCAGACAAATAAACGCTTTTCTAATCCTGCTGTTTTTAATATTGATTGCTCCAAAGAATCACATTTTGCTTGCAGTTTATCAGTCAGTAGTATTGTGACTCCTTGATGTTCCATTTTATCAATAGCTGTCATTTCCAAAATGTCTTCTTTCTCCAGTTGTAGTAATTTTTCATTAACATTCGAGAACACTTGAAAGTTTGGCAATAAACAAACAACAGATTTCTTTTCTTTGATGAAATTGAACACTAGTTCTGGTGTAGCTATGTCAGATAGAAATAGACTCATGATTAGGTGATTTTCCAAAGCACATTTCCCCTGTTTGTAAGAACTCCTACTCTAATATCTTTCAGTAACCCTCCATGTTCCATATCAGATTCTTGGTGCATGTTTTTTTAATAATTATTTGTAAGCAAAGTTTAACCAAATGTTTACATTGACAATACTTTCTAGGGAATTCCTTGTTTCACTATGCAGAAGAGTTTTGAAAATTGGTTGCCCTTTTATAGGGGGAAGTTGGAGAAGGGAACCAGAGACAATTAAATGTTTTCCTCCAAATAGTACTTCATAGTTTGTTCTTAAAACGTACTTCATCCTTAAGTGTATGAAAGAACACATTTTGTTCGATATCATGCTCACTTCGTCAATGATAAAAAAGAGTCATCTTTTTCTACACTCTAGACACTTCATGGAAAGCATCACCAGATAACTCCTGATATTCCTGTTTATTGTCCTGGTCATCTGGTAGCATTAGTCGTGAATGCAGAGTAATTCATTTAATGTCATGAGCAGCTAATCCTGTTGGTGCTGTTACCACACATGACAAATTTGAATCATTAGTCTGTAGGCAACTAGTGAGAACTTTAATTTGGAAGTGTTTGCCAGTACCAGTTTGTCCACTGATATACAATAGTTTTGGCTCATACGTAGCACTTTCATCTACTTGGTTGTTGTGGAAAAAAATGTGTTCTATGTTAGTTTTTATTTGGTTGTAAATGTCTCTCTGTTCATTGCTCAGTTGCTCAGCTAACTGTTCTAAATCCACAGTTTCCTCTCTTGCCTGTTGCATCGCAATCTCCACCTCATTCATACATACAGTATAGCTGCTTCATTTTGAAGTACTAGTTCTCTAAGAGGACCTTGACTGGCTGGTGCAGAACTTTGGCTGCTTTGTGAACTGTCCCTGGCTATTTCAGCAGCAATATTTTCTTCTTGTTAAACCTCATCTTTCACTGTAAATATGTTGGAAAGACAGAACACTGAATAGTGTCTTTTGCAGCACTGAATGAATCTTCATAAAAGTCATAGGGTCTCATTGTGAGTCTTAAGACTGTCAGGGTCATGTTGATGGTCGCACCACCTCCAATGTTGTGGTATGACAGCCACATTACGACCGCTGTGGTAGTGATGCGGTTGGACTGCTGGCACTGCTACTCAACTGCCACATGATGGACTGGCAGTCCTAATCCACCAGGGCAGTGCTGCAAGAAGTGCTGCCCTGGGGATTACAACTCCCCTCTCTCCCAGCAGAGTTATGGCAGTAGAACTACCTTGAAACAGCTGGCAGAGATGGGGTGCAGGGAGTCCCAGGGGGGTTCCCGCACTGCCCAGGCACTCTGAATGGGCAGTGCAGGCCCCCCCGGCCAGCCCAGTCACGATGTTCATTGTCTGCTTTGCAGACAGTGAACATCGCGAAGGGGTCTGGAGCAACCTACGCACTACAGCATTGGAGCCGGCTCAATTACGAGCCAGAGACAATGCTGTAGGCCGTTTCTGCCCGCTGACCCAGTGGGTAACTGGTAATAGGGCCCAGGAGGAGGCAGCCACACTGGCGGCTACCTACCTGGATGCAAAATGACCCTTTTAATGTCTAAGTAGATCTAATTCAGCTTGCCATGGTTTGAACAGCTGCCAAAGTGCCAAGTAGAAAAATTATTTTCTGTCTGGAATTTGGTAACTAAACTTCCTGTGATAAATTAGATATCCTTTGTTGTGTCGTACCAAACAACTGTCACATCCAGTAACTGAAAATCTTCCTTCTTCAATGTTTGCAGTGACATTAGTTCTATATGTGTAATGCTAAAGTACTTCATACAGGCATATGTTTTCAAGATGGGCACTTTTCTTCGGTAGTATCTAGCATGTTAGTCTTTTGAATGTCTCAACTCTCGGGATCAACTTTTGCAAGATACTCTATTTCTGGGAAAGACTTTAATACTATGTTACAACTATTTGCAAGGCCTAAGCTTACCCACACAATTCCTCTAGACTTGGAGAACAAACTTGCAAAGCCCAATCTATCTGCGCATTCATAAGATCCAATTGCTCTGTGCGAACGTTTTTATAAGCTGACACTGTACAATTTTTTGGTGAGACTCTTTTCTGCTGAAATATCTTCCCACTTCTCTTTCACCTCTATATTTTCTGTCTTTGTTATATAAGAAGTGACACAGCGAGCTACAGCAATAACATTATCTGTGACAAATTTTATACACATATTTGAATTCCACATCTTTAGAATAAAAGGGTTGTAGTTGGTTATATATTTAGAAGTTTATGTTCTTCTGAGATTTTATATATTTTTTGTTGATTTCGGTGTCACTGCAGACAAAAAACTATTCACTCTTCCTTCTCAGATAACAGGACATGCATATCAAAAACAACATCATATGTAAAATTTGCTTTGATCTATATTTTCAGCGAACGTATTTTTCACACCTGTGAGTTTAAAATCTAAGAATTTGTTGTCTCAATTCCTTCTCAGATGTTTCTTTTGGGATGGCGCATGTTGCATATCGTTCCATAAAAGACAAGACCGACTCACCACTGTCTGTTCCAAACTTTGGTGCATCTTTTACCAATAACAGCATGTGGATATGTGGAGCACATCTAGCTTGGTACTCTTTCTTCCAAAAGAAATCAGTGACTTCACCAAGAGGTAGATTTGGCTTGTTACAGATGAAAGCCATCATTGTTTGAAATCAGTGGTTAAACTATCTGCAAACATTTGCAGGATCCAATGAACAGAGTTCTCCTGGTGTTTTCAGATTGATATCTTTTATATTAGGGTTTGCTCCTCATAAGAAATCAAGGAGATCATCCAATGCATACTCATCACAACTGAGTATCACAAACCAAGTAGGTGATCCTAAATTCCTCAACATGCATTTCCGTTCACCATGGCGACAATACCAATATTCATTTGTACCACATTGACATGCCATCAAGTTGTATTCAAGGTGTTCCTCTTTTCCATGACATTTGTCAACAACTCTCTTGCTGTCAGATTCTGGATATTTACACCTGTTTTAGAATGTGATTTATTGCATAGGATAACCTAGACAAGTCACTCTCAAATAGCAGATAAAATATGTGAGGAACACACTGTCGAAATCTAGGGCCCTCGGAATATAGTCTAGTAGATCTGTACTTGGCTGCTGGTATTTGTACAGCCCATCAACATTCCTACCACCTACTCCAATAAAAAGAGATGTGGAAATCAACACGTTTCTAAGCTTTTCTCTCATGCACTTATTGGAGCTCCCTTTGCTTCTTTCATTTGCAATAGCTCAATAACATCCCCAATAATCTCATTGGATTGTAGAGGATGAATATTGTAGGTTTCACAAATTTCTTCTGCTCTTGTTAAATCCACCTTTTCAATTTGGCCTCTTGTAAAATATCTTGAAATATCTTGAAGAGAGTTTACATTTCTATAGTGAATGTGTTTTGTACCAGATATAGGGGGTCATTCCAACCCTGGCGGTCGGTGTTAAAGCGGCGGCTAACCCGCCAACAGGCTGGCGGTAAAAAAAATGGAATTCCGACCCTGGCGGAAACCGCCAACAGAGACCGCCACTTCAACACACCGCCCGCCACGGCGGGACAAACAGGGGCATCAGATAGGAAAACTACAGGCATCTCAGGGGGAAGGGAAGGGGGGCATCTCAGCCAGATGAGTCCACAACGCGAGATCCACGAGGGGCCTCAATGGCCACTGTTCAATCCTGGGGAGTGCAAAGCCACAGTCTCTCAAGTCTCTACAGTGGGTGGGTTGCCCACTGTGCCATCCTGGGGAGTGCAAAGCCACAGTCTCTCAAGTCTCTACAGTGGGTGGGTTGCCCACTGTGCCATCCTGGGGAGTGCAAAGCCACAGTCTCTCAAGTCTCCCAAGTGGGTGGGTTGCCCACTGTGCCATCCTGGGGAGTGCAAAGCCACAGTCTCTCAAGTCTCTACAGTGGGTGTCTTGCCCACTGTACCATCCTGGGGAGTGCAAAGCCACAGTCTCTCAAGTGGATAACAGTCTCCACTGGTTCTGGAGGGGGACTGGTGCCCAGAGTGCTACGTGCAGCCCTGCCCGACACAGATGCGGGCCTGCCCCTTCTGCCAATGGGCCAGCGGTGCTTGAGACGGCGGTGCCCAGTGCAGCGGTGCTTGAGAGGAAGGGCCCAGTGCAGCGGTGCTTGAGACGGCGGTGCCCTGTTTAGCGGTGCTTGAGAGGAAGGGCCCAGTGCAGCGGTGCTTGAGAGGAAGGGCCCAGTTCAGCAGTGTTTGGGACGGCGGTGCCCTGTTCAGCGGTGCTTGAGACGGCGGTGCCCTGTTCAGCGGTGCTTGAGACGGCGGTGCCCTGTTCAGCGGTGCTTGAGAGGAAGGGCCCAGTGCAGCGGTGCTTGAGACGGCGGTGCCCAGTGCAGCGGTGCTTGAGACGGCTGTGCCCTGTTCAGCGGTGCTTGAGACGGCACTGCCCTGTTCAGCGGTGCTTATGAGGAAGGGCCCAGTTCAGCGGTGCTTGAGTGAAAGGGCCCTGTTCAGCGGTGCTTGAGACGGCGGTGCCCTGTTCAGCGGTGATTGAGAGGAAGGGCCCAGTGCAGCGGTGCTTGAGACCACGGTGCCCAGTGCAGCGGTGCTTGAGACGGCGGTGCCCAGTTCAGCTGTGCTTGAGATGAAGGGCCCTGTTCAGCGGTGCTTGAAACGGCGGTGCCCTGTTCAGCGGTGCTTGAGAGGAAGGGCCCCGTTCAGCGGTGCTTGAGATGAAGGGCCCTGTTCAGCGGTGCCTGAGACGGCGGTGCCCTGTTCAGCGGTGCTTGAGACAGCGGTGCCCTGTTCAGCGGTGCTTGAGAGGAAGGGCCCAGTGCAGCGGTGCTTGAGACCACGGTGCCCAGTGCAGCGGTGCTTGATACGGCGGTGCCCAGTTCAGCGGTGCTTGAGATGAAGGGCCCTGTTCAGCAGTGCTTGAGACGGCGGTGCCCTGTTCAGCGGTGCTTGAGACGGCGGTGCCCTGTTCAGCGGTGCTTGAGAGGAAGGGCCCAGTTCAGCGGTGCTTGAGATGAAGGGCCCTGTTCAGCGGTGCTTGAGACGGCGGTGCCCTGTTCAGCGGTGCTTGAGACGGCGGTGCCCAGTGCAGCGGTGCTTGAGACGGCGGTGCCCAGTGCAGCGGTGCTTGAGACGGCGGTGCCCTGTTCAGCAGTGCTTGAGACGGCGGTGCCCTGTTCAGCGGTGCTTGGGACGGCGGTGCCCTGTTCAGCGGTGCTTGAGAGGAAGGGCCCAGTGCAGCGGTGCTTGAGATGAAGGGCCCTGTTCAGCGGTGCTTGAGACGGCGGTGCCCTGTTCAGCGGTGCTTGAGACGGCGGTGCCCTGTTCAGCGGTGCTTGAGACGGCGGTGCCCTGTTCAGTGGTGCTTGAGAGGGAGGGCCCAGTGCAGCGGTGCTTGAGATGAAGGGCCCAGTTCAGCAGTGCTTGAGAGGAAGGGCCCAGTGCAGCGGTGCTTGAGATGAAGGGCCCAGTGCAGCGGTGCTTGAGAGGAAGAGCCCAGTGCAGTGGTGCTTGTGATGAAGCGCCCAGTGCAGCGGTGCTTGAGATGAAGGGCCCAGTGCAGCGCTGCATCGGATAAGTGTCCAGGTCAGCGGATCCGGCCATGGCATGGAGGTCATTTGCCACCTGACCTGTGGCTGGCGGGGCCTTCCTGCCCACCTTGGATGGGGCTTGCGGGGCCCTCCTGGACTGCAGTACCGGGCCTGTGGGTGTCCTCCTGCCCACCTGGGATGGGGCTTGCGGGGCCCTCCTGGGCTGCAGTACCGGGCCTGTGGGTGTCCTCCTGCCCACCTGGGATGGGGCTGGCGGGGCCCTCCTGGCCAGCTTGCCTGCTGGCGGACTTGTCGGGAGTGCTACCCTTCCCACCCTTCCCTGTTCGCCTGTGGCCCTTCCCCACCTTTGGCGGTGTGCCAGGTGGCACCACACTTCCTGCCGGAGCCATGGTAGGAATTTTGGTCCCTGGTGTCTTGGGCTTCTCGCGCCGGGCACTGGCAATCTTCGGATGCTTTACCGGGGGTGGGGTGGCCGTGCCTTGTCTCCTTACTGAACTGGCTGCCCTTGAGGGTGGGGGACTCCACAGTCCATGGCAAACTGTCTTTACTGGTCCCGCTTTTGTGGTGGCTGAGGTGCTGACTGGAGTCCTATGAGATGGACGGGGTGGGGGAGTTGTTGGAAAGAGGTCAAGTTTGGAAAGGAAAAGCAATTTAGGAAGAGAGGCACGGGTAGGTGTAGTGGGTATGGGAGTGGAGGAAGAGGTTGTGGTTGTAGGAGTTTTCAGTCTGGTGTCTTTGGGTGCAAGTGCTTGGGCTGGATGCTGTCGTGAGGTGGATGGCTGTTGGGTGGGTGGCTGCCTGCGTTTGTGTAGCTTGGAAGAGGGGGTCACAGACACAGTGGGAGAGGACACAGGGGACGTGTAAATGGTAGTGGGGGTGGTGGCTGCACGTGTGCGGGGTGTTCTGGTGGGTGTGGTGGTGATGGACGTAGTGGCTGAAGATGTTGTGCATGCAGGTGTGAGTGGAGACGTCACAGGGAGGGAGGAGGGAGACGAGGAGGAGGGGGACACAGTGGAGGCAGTGGGTGTTGGTATGTCTGCATGTGGATGTTGCTTGTGTGAATGCTTGTGTGATGTGTGGTGCTTATGTCTGGATGAGCTTCCCTTGGGTGTTGAGGTGTGTGCAGGCTGGTCTGATGGTCTGTCTGGGATAGGCAGAGGTACAGGGGATTGGGTATGGGTGGAGGAAGTTGGAGGGGGGAGGCTAGAGACAGGGACAATTGCTGCCATCAGTGCTGAGGCCAGAGTGTTGAATGATCGCTGATGGGCAGCCTGACCAGAATGAATGCCCTCCAGGTATGCATTACTCTGGTGCACCTCCCTTTCTACACCCTAGATGGCATTCAAAAGGGTAGACTGCCCAACAATGATCGTCCTCAGGAGGTCAATGACCTCCTCACTGAGGGTAGCAGGGGTGACTGGGGCAGGGCCTGAGGTCCCTGGGGCGGAGGAGATGCCCACCTTCCTGAGTGAGCGGGCACGGGGCAAACGCTGAGGGGCTGCTGGGAGGGCGGTGCTGGTGTGCTGGGTGGCGGCTGTACCTGTTGTTGCGGGGGGCACGGATGTTGCCGCCACCACAAGGGAGCTCCCTTCAGAGGACGAGTCGCTGTCACTAATGTCTGCACGAGTCCCCGCTGTGGAGCTCCCCTCGCCCTCCGTCTCACTGGTGTATTCGGACACCGTTGCATGGCCCTCCAGGGCCATGTGGGATGCAGCTCCCTCGTGCTCCGATGCCACTTCTCCTCCACCTGATGATGCTAATGCACACATGAACAGGAAGACCACAAAAAAGGGAGGGGGGATAGTGGCCATATCATCAGGGATGTCCCAGCCCATGTTTTCCAAGGTGTTGTCCAGAGTGTTGTCTGCCCTGCTCAAACACATGCAGAGCTACATCGTGTTCCCTGAGGTGGGGGATTTGCCTACAGTGAAGGGTGATTTCTATGCCCTCGGACATATTCCCAACATCATTGGTGCCATTGATGGGACACATGTTGCTTTGGTCCCCCCCAGCAGGAGTGAACAGGTGTACAGGAACAGGAAGAGTTATCATTCCATGAATGTCCAGATGGTCTGTTTGGCTGACCAGTACATCTCCCATGTTAATGCCAAGTTCCCTGGGTCAGTGCATGACGCGTACATCATGCGGAATAGCAGCATCCCTTACGTGATGGGTCAACTCCAGAGGCACCGTGTGTGGCTAATTGGTGACTCTTGTTACCCCAACCTGTCCTGGCTACTGACCCCAGTGAGGAATCCCAGGACAAGGGCAGAGGAATGGTACAATGAGGCACATGGGCGTACTAGGAGGGTGATCGAGCGGACCTTCGGCCTCCTGAAGGCCAGGTTCAGGTGCCTCCATATGACAGGTGGATCCCTAATGTACTCACCAAAGAAGGTGTGCCAGATCATCGTGGCCTGCTGTATGCTTCACAACCTGGCTTTGCGACGCCAGGTGCCTTTTCTGCAGGAGGATGGTCCAGATGGTGGTGTTGTAGCAGCTGTGGAGCCTGTGAAGAGTGAAGAGGAGGAAGGCGAAGAGGACGACATAGAGAACAGGAACACAGTAATACAGCAGTATTTCCAATGACACACAGGTAAGAATCCACACCGGCATATTACATTTACTTAAAGACTGCTACCTCTCTACTGTCTGACCTTTTCCCCCAGTGTATGGTAACTGTGTTGTGACTTTCCCTTCCAATTTCAGAGATGTGGGCCCCACTGCGTGACATCTGCTTTGTTTCCCCATGGACTGCAGCTGTGTGACAGTGGTATGTTGGCATCACAATGTAAATAAACATTTTGGCACAGTCATGTCTAATACATTTGTTCAGAATCACAGCCAGACTCCAGATTGTTTTGTGCAATAAGTGTGTTTATTACAGTGCTCTAAATTGGTGGGTGGTTGCAAATCAGTGAGGGCTGATGGTGGAGGATTGTCCATGGCAGAGTCCAGACTATCAGTATCACAGGTGCATTGTTCAAATGCCTGTGGAAAGTGGAGCAGGGGCAGTTTAAGGTTGGACAGGGTGTCAATGTGGGACAGTGGGATGACAATCAGGGAGGTATCCTTTCCTGGCGGGGGTCTTGGCATCTTACTCTGTCTTCTTCCTGGATCTCAGGGCCCGCTTGCGGGGTGGTTCTCCTTCTGCAGGGGGTGGGGTTCTGGTGGCCTGTTGGTCTTGTGGCGGGGCCTCCTGTCCACTAGCGCCGGCGGAGGTGGTAGGCAGTTCTTGGTCCATGCTAGCGACAGGGGCCCTTTGTGGTGCCACAGTGTCCTGCAATGTGGTGACTACCTGATTCAGAGCCACTACGATGGTGCCCATGGCGGAACTGATGTTTCTTAGTTCCTCCCTGAACCCCATATACTGTTCCTCCTGCAGAAGCTGGATCTCCTGAAACTTGGCCAGGACCGTCGCCATCGTCTCCTGGGAGTGGTGGTAGGCTCCCATGATGGAGGTGAGGGCCTTGTGGAGAGTGGGTTCCCTGGGCCTGTCCCCCCCCCCGTCACACAGCAGCCCTCCCAGTTCGCCTGTTTCCCTGGGCCTCTGTCCCCTGGACCGTGTGCCCACTACCACTGCCTCCAGGTCCCTGTTGTTGTTGGGGTGGTGGGTTAGCCAATGTGTATTGTTGTGTTGTGTGAAGTGCGTGCTAATATTGCTGGGTGAGAGTGAATTGGGCGTCTGGGTGCTCGGATCTCTTTTCTCGGTGCGTGTTCACGAATCTCTAGTCGTGGGGGTTTGTGGGTGATGTGGGTGTGTGTTTTCTCCTCATACTCAGCAATCAACGCTGTTTTATCCAGTGTTTTAATCCTGGTTAAAATCAAAAAGCATAACTTCCTCTTCAGAGTAAAGGCCTTATCAACTATAGCCTCAACACATTTGTCTGACAGCTTCTCTCCTTCTTTTATATTTCTTCATGCTTCTCATTAGATTCTGGATTACTGTGCTACAAGACATTCTAACTCATTTCCTTGAACTTGTGCTGTCTTCTAGTAAACTTTGTGCTTCTTTGAAGGATTTGTTACTTCTGATATCATATACTTTTACTCCTTTCATAGTTGATGTCAAACTTTGTCTCTTATAGACTTCATTTTACTGTCTTTCTGTAGTTGACCACATACTAAATAAATATCTTTGTTCTCTTACCGGTAGATCTTTTTTCTTTCACTACTTTTTCAGCATTTTCTCCCTTTTATTTCTCAGTTGTGACGAGGCAGCATTTTGGTCTTTCTTTCTTTCTTTGCTCACTTTTTGATGGCATTGCAACTCATGAGTGGCTACATAGAATCTTCCACCTTAAAACAAATAAAAAACATACTTTAATTTTTTAATTATTTACTTGTGTATTAAATATTTTAAATAGTTAAGTACAAGTACAATATAAAAAATAGCTTTATTATTATTTATGCAATAAATGCAGCAAATCACACAACTAACTTATTTCCAGTAAAACGTAGCTTTAACAATTCAGAAATGTATTTTGCAGAACTATTTGAGTAGCCAGTGACACAACACACACATGTCTCGGAATAGTGGGCCTCACCCATAATGAAAGCAGATGTATTCTTCATACATGACAAGATTATGTCACTATTATCTATTTATGTGAATGCATGTAAATGTCCACCTTTAATAGTACATTAACATATTATAGTCCATCTGCCAGTATGTTAGAGTCTCTTTTACTATCCATACTGCGCTGCATATGTGTATGTAAGAGAATTAACAAATACCTCATTACATCTCTTAGCTAAAACAGGACTTTACAAGTGTATGTAGAGTTAGTTTTAATATTGGTACATATGTAAATAGATTGTGACTATTTGACTGACTATAGAACTCTCTATGTTACTCAATAACTGTCTGAGACAGAGGATCCATGCTTTTGAAAGATGTATGCAATTCCTTGCTCAATTCTATACCACATGTAGTGCTTGACTTAGGAGTCTACAAGTGCGTACGTTTCTAAAACTAAAAAGGACATCTCTCAATCACTTAAACACAAAACACCATGCATGATAGCATACCTACACCATATCTCAAAGGTGAGTTATTTCTACTAAAATGTGGCTTGAGTGGACATTAACAGTTCACAATCAGGCTCTGCACTACTAGACCTCACCCATGATTAAAGCAGTATTTCTCTACATACATGACATGATTTTGCCACTACTTTGCTATGTATCTTAGTTAATGTAGGAGTCTCCATGTAGTAGTGCCAAGAGATGTTCTAGTACATGCACTAGTATGTGACTACCTGTTTTAGTAGCTGTATGACTGTGTAAATGTGTATGGAAGTGGCTGAACAAATACTTCAGTGTCTATCATAGGGAATACAGGAGTATATGAGTGTGTCTGAAATTCCCTTTGATTCTACTGCATATATAATACTTTCTTGTGTAAGTGAATGTAGAAGTCTCTGTGTTGCTATGTCACTGGCTGAGGCACAGAATATATCCTTTGAACACATAAAGGTCAATTCCTTTGTGAGTTGTGTGTTCTATGTAGTACGGGTGGGTGGCCAGCTCTGCTCCGCTGGTGGAGCTGACAGAGATTTTGGCACTCAGTTCACCCAAAAACTCCGCTAGACCCGCAATCTGAGTGGAGCTCACCACATGCACACTACAACCCAGGTATGGGCTGCACAATGCAAGCAAAGACTGTGTGTGCTTGCGCTGTGCAGCCCATAACTGGGCTTAAGTGCACAGTCTTGGCCCAACTTAGGCATGGCAGCATGAAGCTGCTGCCAGCAACAGTTCTGGACCAGATTTTCCAGGTCTCCCTCTGCCAGCAGCCCGGGTCAGGCCCAGGAGCAGGAGGCATAGTACCAGGCCACTGGAAACAAGGACCCATGTGTGTCCTTGTTATTTTTATTTTTTGTATGTGCACACTTGTGCACAAGAGGCCTGAGATGGCAGCTTTTGCTGCCTACGGCCCTGGCCTGAATTCAGATCATGGCCATTGACAGCAAAAGCTGCAGTTTCTGGCCTCTTGTACACTAGAGTGCCCAGGCCTCATGTGCACTGGTCTGTCCCATGTGCAATGCACAAGGGACAGGTTGGTGCACAAGAGGCCTGAAACTGCAGCTTTCACTGCCTATGGCCCTCTCCTGAACGTGCCTAATCTCGGAAGCGCTAAGCAGGGTCGGGCCTGACTAACCAGTCCTGATCCTGCTTAGTGCTTCTAAGATTCACCGCATTCAGGAGAGGATACCACCCCGTGGCACATGGAACTTCGCCTCCCTGGAATTCCACTGAGTTTTTTATCAACTCCACAGAATTCTGCGGATTGGAACTCGGTCCACTCTGCTGATACCTACTATGTAGTGCCTGGCTTACAAGTCTGCAAATACATGAGTAAGATTCTAAAACTGAAAAGTTTATTATCATATAATAACGATGCACCGTGCTTGATAGCATACCTACAGTATATCACCAAGGTTCGTTATTTGCAATAAAATATGTCTTTAAGACTTCCGAAAAAGGTTTCACCTGCCAATTTGAGTCGTCACTGAAAGAGCACTTACAGACTCTGCATTACTAGGCCTCACTCATGAGTAAATCATTTTTTCTCACCATAAATGACACATTTCTGTCCTTAGTAGCATACATATGTCAGTGCCTTTGTTACTGAATACAGACGTATAGAGTGGGTCTACAATAACCTTAGATGGTGCTGCATATGTAATTGCCTTCAGAGTATGTCAGTGCATGTAGAAGTATCACTGTTCTCTGTCACTATCCGAGACACTCTATTCATCCTTTAGAAACATGATGATCAGTTTCTCGGTGAGTATTATACTCGATGTAGTACTTGGCTTGGGGGTCTGAAAGCGTGTTAGGGAGCTTCTAAAACTGAAAAGTATGCTTCTAATCACTCAAGAACATTCACCCATGCTTGATCACATACCTTCAGCATATCACAAAGGTGAGATTTGTGAACTAAAACATTTGATTGACACTTGACAAAGGGATTTTACAGGTCATTTTGAGTGGCCAGTGACACAGCACAGATAGGCTCAGCACCAGTACACCTCGACCTTAACTAAAGCCGTATTTGTGTGGATACATGAAAAGATTGTGTCAGTACTTGCTTATCTATTTGAGTGAATGTTGGTGTGCACATGTAGTAGTGCTATGAGATTTTTAAGTACATCACCCAGTATGTGACAGCCTGTTTAAGTACCTGTATAACTCTGTAAATGTGTATGTAAGTGGCTGAGTAAATACCTCAACACTGACGCCCACCGACCACACACGCAACCTGGGGTTCATCCTGGACTCATCGCTCTCCATGAACCAGCAAGTCAACGCCGTCTCATCCTCCTGCTTCAACACCCTCCGCATGCTACGCAAGATCTACAGGTGGATCCCCACTGACACCAGAAGGACGGTCACCCATGCCCTCGTCAGCAGCAGACTGGACTACGGCAACACTCTCTCCGCAGGAACCAAGGCCAATCTCCAAAAGACTGCAACACATACAGAACGCCTCCACACACCCCATCCTCGACATCTCCCGCCACAGCCACATCACAGCCCACCTGAGAGACCTGCAATGGCTCCCCGTCAACAAGAGGATCACCTTCAAGCTCCTCACCCACGTTCACAAAGCACTCCACAACGCTGGACCAGCATACTTCAACAAACGACTCATCTTCCACACCCCAAACCAACAGCTCTGCTCTGCCAACTTCACCCTCTCCACCTTTCCACGCATCCACAGGTCAACAGCCGGTGGCAGATCTTTCTCCCACCTCACCGCCAAGACCTGGAACACCCTCCCCATCCACCTGCGGCAACCAAGGACCTGCTGACCTTCAGGAGCCACCTCAAAACCTGGTTGTTCGAGCAGTACAGCTCCCCTTCTTCCCCCTCTCAGTGCCTTGAGACCCTCACGGGTACGTAGCGTGCTCTACAATTGTATTGATTGATTGATTGTGTTAGGGAATACAGAAGTATGTGACTCTGTCTGAAATTGCCTTTGATAATGCTACATTCATAAGTACTTTCTGAGTATGTGAATGCATATACCACTCTCTCAGTTTCTCTGTGACTGGGTGAGACGCAGGATCAATACTTTGGAAAACTGAAAAGTACATTACTTAATCACTTAATCACAATGCAGCATGATTGATGGCAAACCTACAACCTATTATTGAGGTCAGTTATGTGGAATAAAACATGGCTTTAAAACTTGAGAAAGGGGATTTACAGGCCAATTTTGGAGGTCACTGATAGAACACAGACAGGCACTGCACTACTATGCCTTACCCTTCATTAAAGCAGTATTTATCTACATACCTGACAACATTCTGTTCCTACTATACTATATATGTCAGTGCTTGTGTAAGTGAATACAGGGGTATGTGAGTGTGTTTGCAATTACCTTTGATAGTGCTCCATATATAAGTTGTTAGACCAGGAATCCTTGGTGCGGTTTCCCTGTCTTTTTGCCTCTGCTTCCTGTGTTTTGACTGTGTGCTGGACTTTGTTTTTGCTGGTTTTTGGTACTCAGGGCACTTTACTACTGCTGACCAGTGCTAACGTGTAAGTGGTCTCTGTGTAAACTGTATGTGTAATTAGCTTTTCCTTGATTGGCATATTTGATTTGCTAGTAAGAGCCAAGTAAAGTGCACTAGAGGTGCCCAGGGCCTGTAAATCAAATGCTACTAGTGGACCTGCAGCACTGATTGTGCTACCCACACGAGTAGCCCTGTAAACATTCCTCAGACCTGCCACTGCAGTGTCTGTGTGTGCAGTTTTAAACTGCCATTTTGACCTGGCCAGTGTGCCCTCTTGTCAGGCCCATACCTTCCCTTTTTCTACATGTAAGGCACCCCTAAGGTAGGCCCTAGTTAGCCCAATGGGCAGGGTGCAGTGTATGTTAAAGGTGGGGCATGTACTGATGTGCTTTACATGTCCTGACACTATAATACTCCCGGATTCAGTTTTCACTGTTGCAAGGCCTATCTATCTCATAGGTTAACATGGGGACTGCCTTTAAATTAAATATCTTTCAAGTGTAGTTTTCCATTGGGAGCAGATATAGAAATGGAGTTTAAGGTCGCTGAACACACAATTTAAAAATACACCTTTAGTAAAGTTGTTTTTTAGATTGTCAGTTTGAAAATACACTTTAAGAAAGGGGGCATTTTCCTGCTTAACCATTCTGTGCCTCTGCCTGCCTGTGGAATCAACATCTGGGTCAGTCTGACAGTTGGGTTGTTTTTGAATTCCCGCTAGACAGTGACTTTAGGGGAGCTGGAATGTAGTCTGCATATTCTGATGAGTCTCCTTGGCTATAGTGGGGAGGAAGGAGCTGACACTTACACCTGAAAGGACTGTGCCTGTCCTCACAAAATACAGTCGCCAAACCTCTGGTGTGTGTTTGGGGCCAGGCCTGGGCAAGGCAGGATGTTGTGAACAACAGAGACTTTTCTTTGAAGCTTGCCTACCTCAAAGGCAGAAAGGAGTATAAGTAGTGAACCCAAAACCCAAGATTGTTTTATTACTTCTGGATCAAGGAGAACCTCTGCCAAGGAGAAGAAATGAAGAACTGAAGGAGGAGTACTGCCCCTTTGCCTCTGAGTGTGCTTTGCTGGGTTGGCCTGTAGTTGCTGCTTCTGCCTTGAAGAGGAGGACAAAGACTGGACTTGCTGTTTTTTCCTACTTGTGAAGTGTCTCCAAGGGCTTGGATTGAGTTTTCCCCCTGTATGGAAGTCTCAGGGCCATCAAAGACTTCCTCTGCTAGCACCTGGACTCTCTTGCTGAGACTCCTACCCTGCCAAGTGGTACCTAAACCAGTCCCTGGGCCTTTGAAAGGAGAATATGGTGGAACTGACTGAAATTCACACACAGGCACCGTGTGGGAGATAAATTGGCGTAGCACCTGCTTCCCGGCTGAAAAATTGAAACACCACCTGCAACGTGGCTGGAAAATCGACACAACACCCACGCATCATGGCTCTTCATCACAGTATGCTGAGATTTTGCATGCATCGTCACTGGGTGTCACAATCATTGTAAACCAATGCGGACCTGAGGTTGCCAATTGGGAAATCGACGCATTGCTCTTCTATGGGAGAGAAAAATGACGCCTCACCTACCCGACCAGAGAAGAAACGACTCACGGCCTCACTTGTGTGTGAGGAATCGACGCATCGCTCACTTGTATGACTCATGCTCATCCGTGCGCCTTTATTTTTTAATCAAACCAGGTACTTTGTGTAAAAATAACACATCCATTGATTTCTATGGCTCAATTCTTTTTACTTTAAAAAATTCATAACTTTGCTTATGTATATGTAAGATTTTTTTCATTTTGGTCTTGTCTGATTTAGATAAATATTGGCTATTTTTCTAAACTGATGTTGTGTCACTTTTCTGGAGTTCTCACTGTATTAGTGTGTGTGTTGGTACTAATACTTTACACATTGCCTTTGAGATAAGTCTGACTGCTTTTGCCAAGCTACCAAGGGGTGGGCAGGGGTCGTCTTAGGAGTGTAACTCCCTTACCCAGACTAGAATGAGGGTCCCGGCTTGGGCAGAGTGCACACTGACTGCCAACCAGAGACCCTATTTCTAACATACATGCTTTCTGAGTGTGTGAGTGAAGTTAGAAGTCTCTATGTCTCTCTCTCAGTGGCTGCCACATAGCATCCATGCTTTGGAAACATGAATGCTCGTGCCTTGGTGAGTTTTATACTCTATGTAGTGCTTAGCTTCGAGGTCTTCAAGTGCATAAGGATGTTTAAGGAAGTTTCTAAAACTGAAAAAAAGTTTCTTAATCAGTTAAGCACGTTATGGCATGCATGATACATCAGCATCTCACAAAGGTTAGATATTTTCACTAAAACGTGACTTTGAGACTTCACAAAGGGGTTTTACAGGCCAGTTTCAGTGGCCAGTGATACAGCACAGACAGGATCCACAGACGTAGGCCTCACCCTTAACTAAAATTTGTCTGGATATATGAAACGATTGTGTCAGTACTTCCCTATATATCTGACTGAATGTTTCTGTTCATCTGCATCATTAGATATTTTAGTACATCCACCAGAATGTGACTGTTTGTTTAAGTACCTCTATGACTCTGTAAATGTATACATAAGTGACTGAACAAATACCTCAGTACCTGTGTTAGGAAATTTCAGAGGTGTATGACTGTGTCTGCAATTGCCTTTGATAGCGTTGTATATATACCTGCTTTCTAAGTATATGAGTGAATGTAGATGTCTCTCTGTTGCTCTGCGACTGGGTGAGACATAGGATCAGAGCTTCAGAAACATGAATGTCAGTTCCTTGGTTAGTGGTATACTCTTCAAAGTACTTGACTTAGAGGTCTACAAGTCGAAGAGTAATACACCATGCCTGATGGCATACCTACAACATATTACATATGTCACTTATTTGCAATAAAACATGGCTTTAAAACTTGAGAAAGGGGTTCTGCAATGCAGTTCAAGAGGCCACTGACAGAAAACATACAGGCTCTGCACTACTAGGCCTCACCCTTGATCAAAGCGGTATTTGTCTGTCTACATGAGAAAAATCAATCCCTGCAAGTATATATATGTCCCTACATGTGTTAGTGCATACAGGGGTATGTGAGTGTGTTTGCAATTAGCTTTGATAGTGCTACATATATAAGTGATTTCTGAGTATATTACTGATTGTAGAAGTGTCTCTGTCGATCCATCACTGACTGAGACACTGGATGGGTTTTACAGCCAACTTCAGTGTACAGTGACAGAACAAAGACAAGCTATCCACTACTTAGCATCAATCATGATGGAAGAAATATTTTTCTGGATGCATGAGTACATTATGTAACTACATCCCTATACATTTAAGTGAATGTAGCTGTTCACCTTTATTAGCATAAGGGGATTTTTTACAACATCTCCTAGTATGTGAGAACTTGTTTTAGTACCTGAATGGCTTTCTAAAAGTGTACATAAGTGGTTGAACAAATACTCCTGTCCATCTGTTACAGAAAACAGGGGTACATACGTCTCTATGCTTTCATAGTTTTGCATATACAGCTGCTCCCTGAGTATGTGAGTGAATTTAGAAGTCTCTTTGTCACTCTGTCACTGCCTGAGACACACAATCCATGCTTTGGAAACATAATTTAATTGACAGTTCCTTGATGAATGTTACACTCTATACAGTGCTTGGCATAAGGTTTTCTAAGTGCATGAGCAACTTTGTAAAACTGAAAAGCACATTTCTTAATCTTGTGAGCTAATTATAGCATGCTTCATAGCATAACTACAGCATATCACAAAGGTGAGATATTTCCACTAAAACATGGCTTTTTGACTTTACAAAGGTGTTTACTCGGACGATTTGAGTACTCACTCACAAACCACACAGGCTCTGCACTACAAGGCGTCACCCATGATGAAAGCAGTATTCGTCTGGATACATGAAAAGATTGTGTCACTACTCGCCTAGACATCAAAGTGTATGTAGGTGTGCACCTGTAGAACCTACAGATTGTCTCAGAAAAGAGTAATTTGTACTAAAACATCTTTTTCATACTTCACAAAGAGGTTGTACATTCCATGAGAACCTGTCAGTATAAGACCATAAACACAATCTGTATTTCCAGACCTGACCCATGCTTAAAGAAGGCATGTTTAACTACACCTACTAGTCTATTACTACACAACTAACTCACTATTATTTTAAAGAACATATATTTCTATCCAACCACATGGAAACCTACTATCTATTTTACGAACACCTATCCTAATAGATTTCTAATACATTAATGTAAACTTTCACACATTAATGCTTCACATACATCTGTAGTAATTTTCTTTTTGCTTTCAATTCTGAGTTTTGTAGTCATCATTTAAAATTGAATAAATTGGGCTACAAATCCCAGAATTCTAACCAACACATTAGTTGTAAGTAGCACTGTCATAAAAAGACTCCTGTTATAGTAACAAGACTGCTGCATTTGGGCGGCAGCACCACCAAGCGGGGAACTGAGTATGATCCCACGCCTTGTCACAACAGACAGCCTAATCTTTCTGGCCAGCTTGCAACACTTCATCAGAACCCAAGGGTAAAGGTGATTTGTGGCAGCCCTTCACATGACTTTTTTAATTTCTTAGGGAATCCTTGATGGAACAGATCTTACCCCTTTCTGTCAGGCACACGTCTCATATAGGCAAAGACAGACAGAAGCCAGACTAGGTTCAATAGATTTTATTGAATCAACTGCATTCTCCGTAAAGAGGCATGTATTATCATTATGATGATAATAAAACATAATAAAAGCAAAACAGTGATGAGGAAAGTGAAACATAGGAAAAGACCCACCATACTATCACAATAATGGTTCTAGAATCCCTACCTGCACTACTAATATTCTATATAACAGCATGGCAGTGCAAGCCCTAATCTGCCCATCAGCCCCCCAGAAGGAACTCATCCCCCATGCCTGATGTTGTAAGTAAAGAAGATGGCTGTTGGTCTACTGTGAGTCCTCCCACATATGGGCAGAGGAGGTGCCATATCTCTGCAGAAACTGCAAAGCTGGCGTGCAGCATTTGATAGCAATAGCTAGAAATCCCTTCTAAGGTAAAAGGGGCTGTGAGGTGTTTTGTAATAAAACATCAGATGTTCTGAGAAACTGCTCTGATGTGACAACACATATTTTTTGATGAGTAAGAGTTTGGGACATGATGAATGCTTTGTACCGGCAAAAACTAATAAGCTTATCACAGTTAGTCTTGGAGAGAGCACAGAGAGAATATGTTGTGCAAGGAAAGAATAACACAATTCTACATGTAGGAGCAAGTGATAAAATAATAAAAACATCTTCTACTAAACAAAGCCCTTGCTGAACTATTAAAAATGAATGAAATGCCATGCATCTAGATTAAAGGGCACAAACTTCAGGCCTAAGCTAAAAAAGGCTAAAAGAATGTGCTTATATATTTAGCAAAAGCAACCTTACAACAGCACATCATGTATAGACATGTAAACCTTTCATATCTTGTAATACATTGTGAAGTTTAACTTTAACACTTGGCGTACACTTTTATTCTAGCAATTAGAGGATACAATAAACTAGCACATTTCGAATACGCAGTTCAATGACAACACATTGTAAATTAATTTCTCACACAGCTATCTGTACCTAGCTGTTACTTACCCATAACAAATATATAACACTAATGACTCTACCACTGATAGATAATCTCACCTAATTTTAGTATAATACTATATATTTCATACTCTGTTTTAACAAACGGAGATACAAATATATATTTTAATTTTTTTCCCTCACAATTATATGTAATTCACATACCTGAAAATTGAGTAAGTTAGTGAAATATTGTTTTTTTGTTGCTCTTATCAGATAGATTCAATACTCTCAGGAATTGTGAAAACAAAGCATAAGAATGGGTCAGCACTCTTACACATAGCAACCATAAATGGCAACATTTTCAACTTTGCACTGTGTGATACTGGAGATGTTAGAAAATAAAAACATACCTTTCATTTGTAATTTTGTAAGCCCAATCTAAATGGTTAGTATGTATTAACCTTTTCATGCATTTTTCTGAAGAAGCCCAGTATGGTAGGCTTTTTATCCTTAATCGCGGGGCAATCACTATCATCGCAATTTGTAAAAAAAATGGATGTCCAAAAACATATTTAGCTTGGTAGTTTTATTACTTCAAGAGTATACTACACATCATTAGCAATACCTCTGTAAGAAAGTAAAGCCTTATCACACAATAATGAGTAGAAACCCTTTCAATTTTTACAAACAGTACTCTCTCTTTAAGACCCTTCCCCCAATACATCTTTACCACAGTGTCCATAGCAACCCATTAGAACCATTAGGTCATAGAACATTCTAGAAGGGGCATACTAGTTACAAAATGAGCTACAGCAGGTGTGGTGTACTGCACAGATTACACACCATATCTACATCTGAAGTGCAGTTTTTATTTTTACTACAGCCAATTAAATAGCTACATACTTATCCTTTCAAGATAACAACTAATTTCATTCACCTGCATATACACAGCACCTAATCAAAAGTATGTGTTATTTAAACCAGGCGCACACCTCCAGTTGAACTGCATTACATTTCCAACACTGCCTCATTCAAATCTAGCCTTCTCTTCACTGCTACTACTGCCTCACTTCAAAATGGTAAGAGTGTGGATCGCTGGGCACAGCTATGTGTTTTGGGATAGAGGGGATGCTAAAAAGAGTGGTATTGAAAGGGACTCAGGTTTGGCTAATGTGGACGTTAATTGGATTGGACAGAGAGGGTTAAAGTGGAATCAATTGCTCCCTTTGGTTGAAAGTATTAGACATTTTCAACCCCATGACCTCATGATTGTCCACTACGGTGGTAATGAAATGGGCCCACTGCCTGGGGTAGGACTGAAAGTCCTAATGAAAGATGCCTTTGCACAATTGATGACACTTTTTTCCTGACACTGTCTTGGTGTACTTTAATATATGACAAAGGCAGACTACTCTATATTGTCCACAGATTGACAAAATTAGGAAATATGTTAATAAAACGGTTTGTGCATACCTCAGAGACCATAACATGGGCAGCATTTACAACAACAACCTGTGCTTTGACATGCATGGTAAATGTAGAAGTGATGGTGTCCACTTCACAGATGAATACAGCAGAGTTTTTCTTTCAAACCTGAAACTCTGTATCCCGTCTAACATGTATCCCATCTTACATGTAACAATGAACACAAAGGCTCTTGTAATGGCCATCTTATTGCCTAAAGTTCTTGTTCATTTTCTTTATAACTTTTCTTTTTCTTTTTCAAAATATTTGTGGTGACGATGTGATATTTGTAGACTTTCAATACACATCAACCCATTCAAAATTCATGAGTATAAGTGGGAGCAGTTTTCAATATCAGACAGCAAAGATTACTTTCACAACAATTCAACAAAGATATGTTTGAGTGAGTCTGTGACTCAATGTATGTGATTTTCAATCAATATTTCGGTGGTACAAAACTTTCTCACAAACTCTTATAGTGGATATATAACATTCACAAATGGTCTGTGAGTAAGTTCCTCGGAGTCTGAGTCGTTCTGTGAATGGGTGCATGGGACCTTAACAATCTGTAAATTGGTGCATAATGGTGTGCCTGGGTCTCCGAATAGGTGTGTCAGAGTGGGACTGGGTGAATTGATTCATGAGGGTGTCCGTGGGTCTGTGAATGAGTGCATAAGGATGTGAGGGGATCTATAAATGGGTGCATGATGGTGTGCCTAAGTCTGAAAATGGGTGCATCAGGATGAGAGTGGATCTTTAAATGAGTGCATGAGGGTGTGATTGGGTTTGTGAATGGCTGGGTCAGGGTGTCAATGGGTTTCTGAAAGGCTGCATGAAGGTCGGACTGTATCTGTGAATGGATGCGTGATGGTCTGAGTGGATCTGTGAATGGTTCCATGAGGTGTGAGTGGGTCTGTCAATGGATGTGGGAGGGTGTGACTGGATCTGTGAATGGTTGCATGAGGGTGTGAGTGGATCTGTCAATGGGTGTGGGAGGGTATGACTGGGTCTGTGAAGGGGTGTATGAGGGTGTATGTGGATCTGTGAATGAATGCATGAGAGTGCCAATGGGTCTGTGAATGAGTGCATGAGGGTATGACTCAGTCTGTGAATGGGTGCATGACGATGTCACTGGGACTCTAAATGGTTGCGTAAAGGTCTGAGTGGATCTGTGAATGGGTGCATGAGGGTCTGAGTGGCTCTGCAAATGGGTGCATGAGGGTTTGCATGGGTCTGTGAATGGGTGCATGAGGGTATCAAAGGGTCTGCAAATGGGTGTTTGAGAGTGTGACAGAGTCTGCAAATGAGACCATGAGGGTGTGACTAGGTCTGCAAATGGGTGCATAAGGGTGTGACTGGATCTGTGAATGGGTGAATGAGGGTATGACTGGGTCTGCAAATGGGTGCATGAGGGTGTGAGTGTGTCTATAAATGGGAGCATGAGAGTGTGAATGGGTCTATTAATGGGTGTGTAAGGGTGTGACTGGGTCTGGAAATGGTTGTGTCAGGGTATGACTGGATATGTGAGTGGGTGCATGAGGGTATGAGTGAGTCTGAAAATGGGTGTATTGGGGTGTAAGTGAATCTGTGAATGGGTGTGTGACAGTGTAAGAGAGTCTGTGAATGGGTGCATGAGGATGCAACTGGGTCTGCGAATGCGTGCATCAGGGTGAGAGTGGATCTGTGAATGGGTGCATAAGGGTGGTATTTGAGAGCGTGACTGGGTCTGTGCTTGGGGCTGAGAGAGTGTGACTGGGTCTGCAAGTCATTGGAAGAGGATTTGTGAATGGATGCATTGCACTATGAGTGGATCTGTGAATGGATACATAAGTGACTGGATTTGAAAAAGGATGTATGGCTCTCAGTAGTTCTTTGAATGGGGCATGAGTTTCTGAGTGCCACTGTAAGTGAATGAATTAGTGTATAAATGACTGTAAGTCTTTTTTTGTTCTCACTGATATTTGCTAATTCGTTTTGGCATTACACGTAGAGCTGCACTGAGCATCGCGAAGTATTCACGAATATCACAGTGTCAAGAAATATTGTAAGGTCATAACTTGACCTACAAACAGTACTATATCACTGCCCTGGGCTCCGAGTAACACCACTCTGACCCCTTATACCACTTTTCATGTCACATTTCAGCCCTGGGGACTGTGTCTCTTTACAGAAAATGGTGGCCACAACTTTTGAGTCAGGTTGCAGTCAGCCAATCACAGCATTCCTGTTGCTGCATGCATTTGCAAATTCACCACTAGTGCCCAAAAAATGTTGCAAAGGATCTGCATCCCTAGATATAAACATTTGTTTTCCCTTTGGTAGCTCAAAAACTACTAGACAGATTTGCACCAAATAAGCAAAAGCATATTCTGCATACCGATAGCTAGCTTTCAGCAAAATTTAGTATATTTCATCAAGAGGTTCAGGCTCCAGTTGTGTTCAAAGGTCCTATGGAAATTAAAATGGGAAACACACCTTTACTCCTCTTTTTCTCAGCCCCGGCTTGACGGATCACCCCAAAACTTTCTGTGCGCAACAAGAATCACCCTGGCATATTTTTGAGAAAGATTTGTGAACAGATGTTAGTTAATAAAAGTGATTTTAGTTGCCTGTATCTTTGTGGCTGGTTTGTGAATCTTCACAAAATGTTCCAAAAAGAATTGACTCTCACGTCAGCTGCTGCCTGAAAATTTTCTGGGTGTTCCATCAAGAGGGGGCTGAGAACAAGAGGAGGTCCCAAAATGTGTTTTCCCCAAGTTAATTCCCTTAGGGATTTTAAACAGGTCTACAGCCCAAACTGCTAGACAAAATTACACCAAATTTGACAGAAAGGAAGCTCTTGGTCCTGAAAGTGTCCTTTATGTTACTTGGTGTAAATCCATTCAGAAGTTTTCGAGATATTAAAGAATATTCAAATATAGGGATGCAACGTCTTCGGGAACCCTCTTGATCTTATGCTGAGATCTGACTGGCTGCCAACAATTCAACTACGAAGTGTTGGCAGCCATTTAATGACTCAGCTTCAGCTGAGTGCAAGAAAAAAGATTTTAAAAATAGGAAAAGGGGGTAGAGTCGGGACACCCCAGGCCAAAACACACTTTGTCGCATGTTAGCGGGCAGGGAACGAGATGAAAATTCTGCCTTCAGCAAACTGGAGCAGTTTTAAAGCTCCCGTTTGCTGAAAGCGGACTGTTTGATTTTGCTTGGTGGGAGCTGTCAGCTCCTGCCTAGCAAGAGCAAACTGCTACCTCCTGAGGGTGGGCACCCAGGGAAGTAGCAGGAGCTGGCCCTGGTGGGTGGCTGTCCCTAGCCACTTATGGCTCCAAGAGAGGGGTAGCGTAGCCACCCTCCATGTTTTCAATTTTTCAACAGTGAGGTGGTGGTCCTCTGGTCTGGGGGTCTGCAACGGACCCCCTCTCTAAATCATTCTCTACCCCAGGGAGGTAGCATTCCCTGTGGCACGAGGGGACCGTAGACCCCCCCCTTATATTTATATTTGTTTAGCATGTTGCCCCGGGGAGGTTGTGGTACCGATGATACGGGGCCCACACAGCTACTCGCATATTTATGAGATAAAGCCCCAGGGAGGTAGTGGGGCCAGAGGGGGCCCCCAGTCAGGACCCCTCTAGTAATTTTATTTTTTAGCCCCAGGCGGTGGTTGTCCCCAGGGCCGGTAGGGTGTCTGCTTGACCCCCACATTTTTTTATAATCCCAACTGCTCCCGGGGCTTGGTTCACCTGGGAGAAAAATTAAAAGTAAACTCAGAAGACCACTATTTTTTTTTTTTTTTTATTGTGAATATTCATGAATTTTGCCGTGAAAAAAAAAATGCTTTTTTGCACCGGCGGGGTCCCATGGGGGCCCATGTACCAAGGCTAGCGGCTTAGGTTAAACATACTCTGCCCCAGTTTCTTTTTTTTACCTTGTTTTTGAGACTCGGCTGAAGCCAAGCCTCAAATTGGCTGCCAACCCTTCCTGGTTGAAGTGTTGGCAGCCAATCAGATTCTGCATGAGAACAAGGATATTTGCAAAGTCATTGTGACCCTATATATACAACCTTGGATTTCCTTCTAATTCTCTTAAACTTCTGAATGGGTTTACACCTAATGGGAAAAAAGGTGATCTGCAAAACAAAAGCTACCGTTCTGCCAAATTTGGTGTAAATCCATCCAGGGATTGGGCTGCAGGTGTGTTGAAAGAGTCTATGGGATTTAACATGGGGAACATACTTATATTTGCCCCCCCGAACCCCTCCTCATTTTTCTCATCCACCACTTGACAGATCACCCTGAACCTTTCCATGCACAACAAGATTTTGGACACACTTTTGGGGAAAACTTTGTGAAGATTTGTCAAGTGGTGCCAAATATAAAGGCAAAGCCAAAAAATAATTTGTCAATTTTTTTCAATAGATACTGGGTCCTATATCTGCTTACTGGTGGTCACCAGTAGGTAATATAAGATCCTCCCCTGAAAAATCATAAGGTCAACCAAACTCCAACATGGGTTCTGGTTGTTTACTCATTCTACTTCATTTTATTATCCTGCCTGTGGTAATTTCCCTTTCCTTTGGTGCTATTTATTTTCACCAATGTATGCCCCTCTTATTTATCTATTTGACACAATTCTAATGCCTGTATATATTTTGTATTTTTGTTTAAGTTACTGATCTGCTAATTACTTCCATTCCTGTGTTTGGCTCAGAACTGAGAAAATGAAGCTGAAAATAATGTTCCCCACATTGGCCAATAGCCCCCGTTACATCAATTAAAATTAAAATCTTTCAAAGTGTTCTGAATTTGGTGCATTTGAGAGTTTCCTACTGTGTTTTGCATTATTGCATAATCTTTCTATCTGTGTGAGTAACAAAATAACATAATTCGTTTTCTGCAACACCTTCTTGCAGAATAGCAATACGTTCTTGCTATAATTAGTGTAATAAATAATATATTGTTACTCTGTCATTGCTTTAAAAATAAGAAGCCTAAAATGTGGATGAATTATCCAACCTCAAGTTACATTAGAACCGTCTGGCACTTTGGCAATGAGTTGAAATTAGCTTAAAGGTCTAATAAACTACATAACAAGCAAAGATACTATCAGCCAAATAAAAGCTCCAACATGATGCAACAGAAAGCAGACAGATGCAAATGATTCAACCAATCACATAAACTATAATAACATCTGCTTCTCAGTCTTTACAAACATCCAGATGAACATCGTCTCCATTTATAACATAGTTGGTTATGAGGCTTCTTACAATAGAACAACCTATTCTAACTAACCGAAGGTAAATATATCAAAGACAGCTCCTTCTTTCTCAAACAAAATTACTTTGTGAACTTCACATAGGAGGCAAAAATAACAAACGTGATATAGGCCATACACAATAATAATTAAAAGTTCTGTGATAAAAGAAACTCTGATAGAAAAGGCTGCCAATGCTAGTATTTGGTCGACCATCCACTTTGGCCTGTATTTGGAATGTTTCACCCATCAACACACCTTTGTTGAGCGCTCTTTAACCTTCAATAACTAATATCACATTACATCTTAACCCAATACCTCAAACTTGAAGGTCATTCTGCCCACAAAAAATCCATATTGTTTAAGTATTTTTGTCAAATCATATGTTGAAATGATGCTTCAAACACCTGTACAGCTATATTCGGCATTCTTTTCTCTCAGGTAGTGCAGGTATACAACGTAATGCAACAAATTTCCAAAATCTCTGAGCTGAGGACTGTTTTTCTCCACTATATTTATGGTGGGGAACCCCCTCCAGAAAATACTCAACATTGGAGACACTTCTTTCTCCCACACCAAAGAAGAGAGAAAGGCCCACCCAACAGTTTCCATCTGGGCCTAGTTATGAAACAGTACTGCATTTAGTATTCTTCTGTCTCCCAACTCCTATATTTCTATATAAAGGCATGTTTCTCTTTAACATGTCAGCATCATCCATTATTCTCTGCCCCATACCTCTACATTGGAAGAGGCACTTCATGCAACATCTTTATGTCAGAAAAGCATTTTCTACTCTCATGTTTCTATTCCTAATTTTATTCAGCTCAAATCCCTAACTTTCACAACAACCCCCTTTTAACACTTCGGCTTGGGAATATTCTCTAATCAGCACATTAATGCCTTATGGACTTCGCAAACCTTACTACTGAGCTGCTAACCCCAAAACAGCTCTGTAAAGGAGATACTTCTCTCTTGAATGCTTTTGCATATATTACACTTTTCCCCCTAAACAATGTGAAGGGGTTGCTGCTAATCTCAACATTAGACAACTGGGCTTCAAGCCAAAATACATGTTTGTAAGTGAACAGTTCATTCAACACCTTCTGCTTCTAATAATCTCATTCAAAGACTATGAAATATGGGGTACCTTCTGATCCCTTTTTAAGGACAAATGCTGGAAAATGAGGCAAAACATATAGAATTTGGTGCAGTATAATCCTTCGTGTCTAGGGCAAAAACTCAGAATAGAAGGTAATAACTCAGCCTGTACCACTTACTGGATGCAGTAAATACCCAATCCCATTTCCTACTACCCATTATTAGTTTCTAAGGGCCAGATGTAGCAAGGGTTTTGTGTCTCGCAAACGGCGAAAAACGCCGTTTGCGAGACTCAAAAGCCTTCACGCGATGCAGAAACGCATTTTGCGAGTCGGAACCGACTCGCAAAATGCGTTTCCGACTCACAAATAGAAAGGGGTGTTCCCTTCCTATTTGCGACTCGCAACGCGATGTAAGTTGATTCGCGGTCGCAAATCAACTCACAGTTACCATCCACTTGAAGTGGATGGTAACTCATTCGCAAACGGGAAGGGGTCCCCATGGGACCCCTTCCCCTTTGTGAATGATCACAAAAATATTTTTTCAGAGCAGACAGTGGTCCTATGGACCACTGCCTGCTCTGAAAAAACCCGAAACAAAAGGTTTCGGTATTTTTTTCTAAGTGCAGCTCGTTTTCCTTTAAGGAAAACAGGCTGCAGATAGAAAAAAAAGCTGCTTTATTGAAAAGCAGTCACGGACATGGTGGTCTGCTGTCTCCAGCAGGCCACCATCCCCGTGATTGCCCAGACTCACAATGGGGTCGCAAACTGCGACCCACCTCATTAACATTAATGAGGTGGGTCTTTGCGACCCCATTGCGAGTCGCAGAAGGTGTCTGAGACACCTTTCTGCATAGCAAATTGCGAGTTGCAATTTACGAGTCTGAAGGACTCGCAAATTGCAACTCGCAATTTGTCACCTACCTACATCTGGCCCTAAGTATTTTCTCCCTTAGTCTACATTTTGATCATGCACACTATAGATCCACTTGTAGCAAAAACTGGTAGATAAATAGTTTTCACACATCTTTTAGCAGTCCCGGGGCCTTGACCTTCAAATCAGGATCATCTTGCAAGGCAGTGATCCAGCAGAGGTGATCCTGCATGACCTCTCAACCTCACCTTCTACAGGTACACTATGAAAATCAATCAGGTCTTGTCTGCTGTCTCATTAGTCAATGCCTTTAATTTGTTGAATCCTCAATGTTTTCTAACCGTATCAAGCTAAACGTGTGCAAACCTGAGAAACTTAATTGTGGACAATGGGGCAACGATCAGTCACTGACTATTTCTCTGTGAGAGTTATGCCCAACAACAATTTGATTGACACAACAATGCTTGTGAGTGATCAAGGACTCAAATCTCTCTCTTCTATCACAAGTAAATACATTTTCCAAGAGAAGATGCCTGCTCTATAAGATGCCTGCATAAACTGTGTCTTTTCTTTGGCTTCCCACCGACCCACAGAAAATTAAAACCACAATCATTTTAGAACTATCTAGCCTTTCTGCTGGACTGTTCCTCAGTGCACCTGTCTCTCACTTCACAAATTACTGAGAATCCTCAATGCATCTAACAGACAGCTTCTCAGCTTACATATCTAGAATTGAGTCTCATCAACTTTCACATCTGTATACTGGCTTCTCTTGGCTAAACACATTTTTTAAAGCCAAGTTCATAACGTATAAACTTTTTCATAGCACTGGACAACTTTTCCTTCAATATAAACTTAGCACTTACCACCAAACCAGAACACTATGCTCTAGGTTGACTCTACGTTTGAGGATACATGTCTTCAAAATGTTCTTAAATGGTTGATGCCCATTCTATATTTAATAAGTTAAGATCAAAATATCAATGCCTGATGGAATTATAACAATTGCCAATTATCTTTCTCAGCAAAGAGAACTAAAACTTGGATTTTTCATCTGTATTGTGGCACGATAAGGACATTGAAATAAAAAGAAAAAAAAGGGTTGCAATTCGAATGAACATGTATATTCTTCTCAATAACATACCATGCTATGCACAAGACTCAGGGTCTGATTACGGGTTTGGTGGACAGGAGCATCCGTCCAAAATCTCGACACGGGGGCCTCCACTGTAGTGGCGACCTCCTTGCTGGCCCAATTATCACTTTCTCGCTTGGCTGACAGGCGGAAACCAAGGTTTCTGCAAGTCATCCCAGCGGGAAAGTGGCAGCCACATTGTCACTGGCTCATAATCGAGCCGACGACAATGCTGCCACCCACAGGGGGCACCAGCACCCTCGCAATGCTATCTGTTTGCACAGCAGACTTTGCGCATTACAACGGTGCTGGGCTGTGGCCCCCCTGCACTGCCCGTGCCACAGGCATGTGCAGTGCAGGTCGCCCCCTGAGGGCCCCTGCACCTGTTCACTACCAGCCTTTTCATGGCCGTGAACAAGGTCGTAATCAGCAGGGCGGCGCTGCGTGCAGCGCTGACCTGGCTGATACCAACCTGCACCGATCCTGGTGGACATGGTGGTACTCTGGCAGTCCACCAGGGCCATAATGTGGCGGTTGGATGGCCACAACAGCTGTCGTCCAGACCGCCACCATAATTCCGCCTGTCTAGTGACCGCTAGAGCCTGTCTAGTGACTGCCAAACCCGTAATTAGGCCCTTTGTTTGGAACACATATCCTCATATACCTCAACCTACACCTCAATCAGGGCAAAGCTGCAACCTAGACCCTTTCATCTATAAACAAAAAAATAGAGCTAGTAACACTGGTAATTTATCGTAAATCAGGAATAGAAGCATTAAAGATATAATATAACCTTACACAATAATTATGGTAGGGAGTCCTGCAGAGAATTACAATAGAAGATGTTTGGGGGTGTATGTGTGTGTATGTCTGTGCATTCCAGTGTTTACTGATGCAACCTGTTTTTAAGCATATGCACAGTGAGTGAGCAGACTATGGTAGTCCCAAACTGTGTGACTGTCACAGCCATCGCTAGCAGACAAGGCCATGTTTTTTTTAACTCTGAAAGGTTTCTCTTTTAACTTTTCCAAAAATAGTATTGAAGTATGAACTGGCAATAGGTTGTGACAGCACCCGGTTTATTTAACTTTCACATTTAGTTATGAATTTTAAAGTAACCCTTTTAAATCCCTCCCACACCCTCCTCTTACTTGGCCTGCTCATTACCCTTCATGCACCATTGCTATACATTTAAATCTTTACGGTCCTCCTCTGGAATAAATAGACCTTTAGCCAAGTGTGCGTGTGTGTGATAGTATACGTGTGTTGTGTATGCCTGTGTGCATGCTCATGTGTGTGTTTCTGTGTGCTACAGAAATAAAAAAACTAGTGGTGCTGCAGGAAGATTATAGATGTATTGGAGGAACTGTATGTGTGGTTTGTATTAAACAAGGTTGTACGGACGAGGTTGAAAGACATTGAATAGCAAACATATGGCATGCATCCTAGTATGTGAAAAGCACAAGTGCTGGATACTAATATGCTTGAGGTACAGTGGCAGAGTTGTGTATGTAGGGACCACACTACTGCAATTGTGGGGTGAGTCATAATTAATGTGTAAAGGCAGAGCTTTTTCATAAGTTTATGTTAAAAGAGAACGACATAATGAACTATATTCTCTTTTTACTTTGCATGTATTAGACCTAAAATATATATTTATTGGATTTTCCATTGCTCTTCAAGGCAAATGGTTTGAAAATGAACAAAACAATATGTTTTGTTCGGTTGATTTGTGCGACACTTTCATGAAAACATATGGAGGCTTCTGTGTCTGTAAAATTTTCAGAAATGTGTGCCCTCAAAACAAAATAGTCGAGCAGAATGATAGATAGCTTCTAACCCTCATGCCCTTCTAAAATGTTGGTTGCAGGTGAGCAGACACAGGTTTCTTTGTGGGATAGATCAATAGACTAAAACAGGGTACATAGCTTTTGATCTACACTGGACTTATTTGAGGAACGTTTCAGTGAATTGGAATGGCTCAATCAACTGCCGAAGTTACAGGTAAGGAGGATTCTGAGCATCAAGACTGTCACATTTACTCGGTCTAGATTAAGAATATGCTGTGTTTTTTTCTCCTCGATCATTTGCTGGTATTTTGAACCCCATGATACCTCTAGACTGCTTCCAATACACATGCTCTAACCCCCTAAAGGTGTTTAAAAACAGTTAGTTAGAATGGCACACAATCCTTGTTAAACCACATTAATAGGTCAAAGAAAATGCACATGTGGAATAAAAGTCAAATGACACTTTTGGGCTACATTACTTCAGGTCTGCCATTACATCCGTGTTTGACTTTTAGAAAATCATACTTTCCGCATTAATGAAGACGCCACAAAATCATGCCCTAGAACTCACAAGGCTTGGGTGCATAATGTGTAAAAGTAGGACATGTTAAATATTGACTTTGGCTTGTCCTTGTAATGATACACTTAAATACTGTATTTCACTGCATACACTGTAGTACCTTTTCTATGTAGTAAAAGTCTACTTGTGAATAAAGTCTCACTTACAGTTTAAAGAGCTGCTACAGGGACTGTTTAGGCACAGTTGAAATATTTAATACAAATCTAAATCATTGGTGGATATATATTTTGGTAAATTTATTGCATGGAGCACATTACCAGAATGTCATTGTAAGAATACTCTCTGATATAAATAGCACCCAATTTGAGTTAGTAATGAAAAACCTAAAGTGAATTTGAAAATAGTTTTATTAATTTTATGTCAGACAATTAGTCTGTGTATGATATTCTGACATGCTGCCAGTCGAAGGGTGAGTTTGTAAAAAGGGGGTTTCGTTAGCTAGGAAGTCTCTAATTGGAAGGCACTAAAAGATGAACTGCTGGAAAGCTACTTTGGACTGTGAGGGAAAGGGAGTGAAGTGGGATAGCAGATCGGAACCACTTAGGACTGACAGGAACTATCTGAAGTAGCATGTTTATACTAACCATGTCTCTGCTATAACACTGGTCTTTGATGATCGCCTGCTCTTAGCTAATGTGCCTCTCACAGGAGAGTTCCTTACCTAGAACTAGTTTGAATGGTTCTCAGACTGAGAAGGAAGAGAAGGATCTAGTTTCCACCGTACTTTCCCTTAGAGGGCTAGGGGCATGTCAAACGTCAGCTCCTAGATTCTACCATTTTCCACGTACCCCCAGTATACATTATTATGAGTTATTTTGTAGCAATTTGAGAGGAGGTATTGTAAAACAGGATTGATTTGACTGTAGAAACTCTCTGTGGATAAGAATAAGACATCACCAATCACATGCTTGTGGCCATTACAAGAAACGCTTCCCATGACCAGCTCCTCAGAGTACAACTAGACTTGAAGTAGACCAAAGGAGGTAAACCTCCTGTCAGCATCGACCTGAGGAAGAGGAATACAGTCTGTCCAGCTTTCCACCTACCCAAAAACTGGAAGTGATTCTCAAGATTCACACTAGCAGGCACACTGTGGTCCTAGAGACGTAGGGCCTCATTATGAGCTTGGCGGGTGGCACAGTCCGCCCACCAAACTCTTCCTGCCATCAGGCTGCTTGTGTGACCTGAACCCTGCCGGCCCTATTAGGAGTATTAGAGTTCCCGCTGCCAGCCCTGCAATGTGGCGGTGCAGCGTAATTCAGGCAGTGGAATGCGTGGCAGGGCTGTGCATGGGGGGCCCTGTACTGCCCATGGCAAGAGCATGGGCAGTGCAGGGGCCCCCCGAGTCCCCTGTGCAGCCAGCCTTTCCATGGCAGATTACAACCGCCGGGACCACCAGGATGCAGGCTGGTGGCAGCATGGTGGTGTCGGCGGTTGGACTGTGGCATCTCCACCACGGTCATATTGTTGCGGTCGGACCGCCAATTTGACTGCGGTGCGACCGTGACTCTGGCGGTATGACGACTGTCAGGGACATAATGAGGCCCATCTTTATAAAAGAACAAGCAGGCTAGTAGGATCTGTAGTGGTGACAGTAAATTGTAGTTGAACCTGCCTCCCACTGTTATCTGTGCTATGTTATCCAAGAGATTATCACTGGAAGTTTGGAAACTACAGGAGTGGAGAGGAGGAATATATTCTGTAACCTAAGACTCTTTGAAGCATTTGAGTGTACTAATCTGGAAGTTAACTGACCCTCTGACCCAGCTCTTCCATACAGTGTGAAGTGGTTATAACTGATTTCATTTCTAATGCAAATGGGGACTCTAGTTGTTGCTTTTGGTAAAGAAAAGGCTTAAGAGAAACTTTAGGCTGAACATTTCTCAAAATTCTCAAAATCATCTTAAGCAAAATTAATGAAGCATATATATATTACATGGTGGAGGTTCATTGTATAGTTAAGAGTGAGTCAGAGTCCCCATAGGAAGAAAGTTTTTTATTTTGCTAATCACTTTGACATTGTTTGACAAATCTTCACAAAGGTTTAAAAAAAATGCATCCCCTCAGCTCCTGCATGGAATGATTCGGAGTGATCCATCAAGTAGAGACTGATAAAGAGGGTGGGTCTCAAAACACTTTTTCCCCATGCAATTTTAATAGGGAAAAGTGAACAGCAATATAGTGAAAATTACTGAACAGAATACACCAAATTTGGCAGAGAGTGAGATTTTTACTCAAAAATTGTGCCTTTTGTATTTTGGTGTAAAGCTGTAAAGCTGTTTTAGAGAAATTAAGATTTAAAAATAGCTATATATTTTGCCGCTGGACTCCTAGGAGAAAAAGCAACAAAAAAATTATTCTGATCATCTGGTTCTGTGGGAAACCAGGGGGAATGAGCAATGCCATTGGCTGGCCACAATTAAAAAAATTGTCAATTAGCAGTTGGAAAATGTTTTGGCCACTTCTACAGTACTCATGGACTTTGTTCCCAAGTCCTGAGAAAAAAACATTTGAAAAAGGATATAAAGGGGCATACCATAACACCCTTGTCCTAGTGGGCCATACCCCGGGCCCAAATTTTAAAAATATGGAGTCATCAAGGTCCCATAGGAGTGTTGGGCACCTGCAGGGCTTCTTCTGCAGGACCTAGCTGCTGTTGGCCACGGACATATCATAATAAGATATTACTTTACGACAGAAAACAGAGAAATTCACTGGAAATATCAAAGGTTAAAGTTGCATTATAAGTATGTAAGGTAGTAAGATTTTAACTCATGTAAAAAAAAAACCGTATACATTCACTGAAAAGAACAAAGGTTAAAGTGGAGTGATATATTGGTCTTGTAATAATAAAAAAACTACAGTTTTGAAACTAAAAAAACCTTTACATTTACCAGTTATACAGAATTGACAGAAGTATAACTTTCACCTCTGATGACAACTGAAATCTATGGTAATGCAATTTATACAACGTTTTTTCTTTCTGTGGGTCATCTTAGTACAGCAGGACGGTATTGGGCCCATAGAACCAGGCGATCTGACTGGCTAGCTCCATCTTGAGACCAGATGTTGCAGCCACCATTACAGGACACAGGGGCTCAATTTCCATCTCTGAAAGTTCAATTTAAAAATAAAACATAAAATGTTGTTTTGTTGGTACTGCAGGACTCCCGTGGGACCTAGTGCCACTGTCCCATTAAGTACTGCAATTTTCCAATGAAAGCTGCTGCATCACCTTGGTACAGAAGGACCGTTCAAAGTTTCATAAGGGAAGCTCACATGATGTCAAGGTACCAAGTTAATGAAGCTCATGTGGTGGTAGTGTACATTAGTACCATGGAAAAATGTAAAAATATAAATAAATGGGAAAAATGGGAGGTAGGGTTCTACAATGGGGGTTGGGTGCGGGTGGGGACTGGTCTTAAGCTAGGTTCTGCTGCAAATCCCATGCACACACAGCCAAAGGCCATGCGCGGCAGGGTGTTGGAGGAGTAGAATAAAAAACACTCCTGAAATTCACTAAAAAACAGGTTAGAGTGACATTATAGTTAGGAATGGTAGTAACATGAATACCACAGCACTCCCATGAGGGAAGCTGTAGTCCTAGAAAAGTTCTTAGTTTAAAGTTTTAGTTTTAGGTCCACTGGACCGACCACCGCTGCACCGACTTCTCCTTCGAGAAACTCACAACACACCATCACCCGCAACGGATTCCCCACCGCAGATGGAACAAGGTCACTGAAGACCAGCTGATCACTACCCTCTCCCGAACACACCTATCGACACCACTGACACTGACACAGCAGCCCGCAACCTCAGGCAATGGATCGAAGACTGGGCCAACACTTTTGCCCCGATCAAGAAACCTTCGAACAGACGCACCGACAGAAAGGCCTCCTGGTTCACCGCCGACCTCCAAGAATCCAAGCAAACATGCAGAAGACTCAAAAAGAGGTGGCGCCAAGATCAGACACCGGACAACCACACAGCCTTCAAGAACGCCATCCGCAGACACCACCAACTCATCCGAACCACCAAGAGAACTGCCTTCAAAGAACGCATCAACAACAATGCACACAGCTACAAGGAGCTCTTCAACATCATGAAGGAGCTCTCCAACCATGGTGCCAACGACATCTTGCTATCACAAGACCTCTGCAACTCCCTAGCCTCCTTCTTCTACCGCAGGATCGCAGACATTCATGACAGTTTCAATACTCAGACACCTCAACCAACCACCAACACCACAGACTCACCACCCACCAGCCTCCTACTCTCCTGGGCCCACGTCAACGACAATGACACCATCGAAATCATGAACACCATCCACACTGGCTCACCATCTGCCCCTGCCCTCACCACATCTTCAACAAGGCAAGCTCCGTCATCGCACTCCAACTCTGGAAGATCATCAACAGTTACTTCGAGACTGCCACCTTCCCAGAGAGCTGGAAACACGCCAAGATAAACGCCCTCCTCAAGAAACCCCAGGCAGACCCAAAGGACCTCAAGAACTTCCGGCCCACCTCCCTGCTCCCCTTCCTAGCAAAAGCCATAGAGAAAATTGTCAACAAACAACTGACCCGTTTCCTCAAGGAGAACAACAATCCGGATTCCGCAGCAACCACAGTACCGAAACCGCCCTCATCACAGCCACTGATGACATCAGGACCATACTTGACAAGGGCAAAGCCACGGCCCTCATCCTCCTGGTCCTCTCAGCCGTGTTCTACACCGTCTGCCACCACACCCTACGCACACACCTCAATGACACAGGAATCTGCGACAAAGCCCTGGACTAGATCACCTCCTTCCTCACCGGCAGAACTCAGAAAGTCCACCTCCCTCCATTCTGCTCTGAAGCCACCATAATCATCTGCGGCGTACCCCAGGGATTGTCCCTCAGCCTGACCCTCTTTAACGTCTACATGGCTCCTCTTGCTAACATCGCCTGATCACGCCACCTCAACATCATCTCATACGCTGATGACACCCAGCTGATCCTCTCCCTCTCCAAGGACCCCGCAAATCGCAAAGACCAGCCTCCATGATGGGATGAAGGCCATCATCGAATGGATGAAGAACAGCTGCCTGAAACAGAATTCTGACAACACTGAGGTCCTCTGAGACGACTCCTGGTGGCATGCCACACTGGGAACCGCACCGACATTCACCAATCACGCACGCAACCTGGGATTCATTCTGGACTCATCACTATCAATGATCCAGCAAGTCAACGCCATCTCCTCCTCCTGCTTCAACACCCTCCGCATGCTTCGTAAGATCAACAAATGGATCCCCACTGTAACCAGAAGGACGGTCACCCAAGCCCTCGTAAGCAGCAAATTGGACTACGGCAATGCCCTTTACGCAGGAACTACAGCCAAGCTCTAGAAAAGACTGCAACGCATACAGAACGCAACTGCACGCCTCCTCCTGGACATCCCCCACCACTGCTACATCACAGCCCACCTGAGAGACCTCCACTGGCTCTCTGTCAACAAGAGAATCACATTCAAATTCCTCACCCACGCTCACAAGGCCCTGCACAACGCCGGATCAGAATACCTCAACAGGTGGCATTCCTTCTACACCCGACCGGATGGCTTAGCTCTAGCGACCTTGCCCTCACCACTGTCCCACGCATCCACAGAACGACTGCCAGGGCAGATCATTCTCCCACCTCGCCGCTAAGATGTGGAACACTCTTCCCACCCACCTGCATCAGACACAGGACCTACTTACTTTCAGGAGACATTTCAAGACATGGCTGTTCAAGCAGTAGGAGCCCCCCCTCAGCACCTTGAAACCCTCACAGGTGAGTAGTGTGCTTTACAAATACTCTGATTGATTGATTGACAGGCAAACATGTTGCTGGCTCCCTAAATAAATACTTGTGCAATGTGTGATAACATTAAACAAGATACTGCTCCATTATTGATTACAAAAACAGTGCATGAAACTGGTTGCAGGGTTAGGTGCCATTTTGTTTACGATCTCAGAATGAACACATCAAAGATAGCATGTTCTTTTGAAATCTTTACTAGACGTTTGAAAGTTTATCTCGTATTTATATAGCGCTTAATACCCCTGTTGAAGCGTTAGCCTAGCTTGCAAAAGTCCATGTGACATAGCTGACAAATCTACACTATATTTTTCTCCAATAATCCATCCTTTGAAGTCTCTGTTATATGTGTATAGCGAAGAAAAGAATCCTGCCAATGAAGGTTGCATATAAAGTGATTATGCTGCATGTCATAGATTGAAATACAGCCCCATTCTCTTCTTTTGTTTTCATGAGCAGAAAACCATCTCATTCAGACATTTGTAATTACCCAGTCATGCCAAAAAGAACTAAACTTTATTTGGCAAGCATAAACTCACAAGAACCTCTCGGTTCTGGGCTTCATGAAACCTCTTATGTTGTTTTAAACTGTTTGATTTGTGGGTTGCACAATACATTGTTTTGACGTGTAGCACACATGTTTCTATGTGATAATGTTTGACTTTTACAATTTCCAGGTGTGTGTAATGCATCTGTTAGTTGTTGTAAAGATGGACACTGTACAGGCCTCACAAAGCTGAGAACACACCGACATGCTAAACATTATTAACCAAATTTGGCGAGGGGGGAGGGTGTCTAACATATGCCAAATGCATCCTTTCAGGAATAGCCCGTGATTATGTAAATTAGCCCCGTTCATGTTAATTGTTTGTAAAGATAGTCGCCAAACGCATATGTTTTGCTGCATTAGCATTCCACACATTTGATACATTTGATACAGCAAGATCTTGAAAGATCAATTCAGATGATGAAGCCACGAGCTATTACAGCAGTTGTCTGTAAAATGTATTTTAAAAAATGGAAAGAAATTGGTGAAGCAGAACTAAGTTTGTTGGCATGTCCCATTGTTTGACAACACAGGCCAAAACAGATTATCCCAATTTCTGATAAATGTTAGCATTTATATTATGTAGGCTCTTTCCACATCACCCCAGTTTTCATCTCTGGATAAAGACTTGGGCGCTCCGACACCTAACAGGTCAAGTGTAATTCCCTTTCACGAACTATTCTTAGCTGCATCTGACAAACCTTTTTGGAACAGAAATATAGAGCAAAGAAAACCTTTCGGGCACTTTCTATAACTCTCAAATGCCAATTAAAGTTGATTGTATCTAGATTGAGTGGCATTTACATATTATCTGAGTTCCTTTCTTCCCAGAACCGAGTCAGAACCAAAGAGCACTGCAGACCCTCCCCATATATTTTAGTACTCAATATGCATTTATCATGTTGACTATAGTACAGTCAACCATTTCCATACTTAAATCCATTAGCGCTCCGAAGCAGTCATCTGCATATATAAAAAACACAACTCAAAGAATATTAACTTTTGTTAGTGATAGGTGTGGTGCAATTATTGTTAGCCAGCCTTTTAGAGTTAGTTCACAAAGCAATAACCAAGTGATTGAGGGAGTATTTAGAATATTTTATGGTAATAGAGACTAGCAAAATTAGAGAAGGTTTTTCCTCACGCATTAAGCTCATTTTTGTGAAAATTATGCATACTTAATAAAATACATTTCACAGGTCGTCTGCTTGAAAAATGTAAGGTCATACCTTGTGTTAGAAATTGGGTCTTTGGTTGGCAGTCAGGTTACCCCTGTCCAATCAAGGACCCTCACTCTAGTCAGGGCAAAATAGAAACACACCTGTTTAACCCCCACTCACCCCCTTGGTAGCTTGTCACAAGCAGGCAGGCTTAACTCAAAAGTAATGTGTAAAGTATTTGTACCAACACACACAGTAATACAGTGAAAACACTACGAAATGGAGATCACACCAGTTTAGAAAAAAGGTCATATTTAACTAGATCAAACAAGACCAAAAGTCTTTCTCCATAGAAAACAATGGAAATCATGATTTTGCACAAAGTACCTGGTTTGCGTAAAAAATAATGCTGCACGGGTGAGTGTGCGTCAGAAAAGTCAGTGATGCGTCAATTCTTTCCTCGCAAGGGAGGCCGTGCATTGTTTCTTCTCCAGTCGGGTCAGCAGCGTGTCATTTTCCTCCCTCGCAAGAGAGCAATGCGTTGATTTCCGGATGGGGCACCATGGATCCACGCAAGGTTGGGATGACTTTGATGCCCAGGGACGATGCATGAAAAATCCGGTCACACAGAGTTAGAAAACCACACTGCATGGGGTTTGTGTCGTTATCAACAGATGCAAGCGGATGTTGTGTGTCATTTCTACAGCTGCAATGCATCAATTTCCTAGCCGCGATGCAGGTAGAGCATCGATTTCAGGCCGCGAAGCCTGCGGCGCGTCATTTATGAGCCTTGTTGCAGATGGTGCATCGAAAATGTCCTCACACAGCATTCTGTGTGTGTCAACTTCACCTTTCAAGGGCCCAGGGACTAGATAGGGCACCTCTTGGTAGGGCAGGTCTCTCAGCAGAGAGACCAGGTGCTGGTAGAGGAAGTCCTTGGTGACCCTGAGACTTCAAAACAGGATGCAAGCTCAGTCCACGCCCATGGAGATACCTCTCAAGCAGAAATGCACAACAAAGTCCAGTCTTTCTCCCCTTTCACAGGCAGAAGCAGCAGCTGCAGGATAGAGGGTTGGAGACTGCATTGTGTAAGGGCAGGTACAGCCCATTCAGGTGTAATTGACCACTCCTCCCTCCACTCTAGCCCAGATGGCTCATCAGGATAAGCAGGCTACAGCCCAGCTCCCTTTGTGTCACTGTCTAGAAGAGATTCACAAACAGCCCAACTGTCAGTCTGACCCAGACAGGGAATCCACAAACAGGCAGAGTCACAGAATGGTTTAAGCAAGAAAATGCCTACTTTCTAAAAGTGGCATTTTCAAGCTAACAATCTAAAAACCAGCTTCACTAACAGATGTATTTTTAAATTGTGATTTCAGGGACTCCAAACTACATATTTCTATCTGCTCTCAAAATATTTAAAGGCAGCTCCCACGATAACCTATGAGACAGACAGGCCATGCACAGTGAAAAACACATTTATCAGTATTTCACTGTTAGGACATGTGAAACAGATCAGTACATTTCCCATTTTTAACATACATTGTGCCCTGCCCAGGGGGCCACCTATGGCCTACCTTAGGGGTGCCTTACATGTGTAAAAAAGGAAGGTTTAGGCCTGGTAAGGGGGTACACAGTTTAAAACTGCACACATAGACACTGCAGTGGCAGGCCTGGCCCATGTTTACAGGGGGACTAATGTGGGTGACACAGCCAGTGCTGCAGGCCCACTAGTAGCATTTGGTTTACAGGCCCTGGGCACCTCTAGTGCACTTTACTAGGGACTTACTAGTAAATCAAATATGCCAATCATGGAAAAATCAGCCACAAGTACGATTTACACAGAGGGCATATGCGCTTTAGCACTGGTAAGCAGAGTCATAAAGCCAACAAAAACTGATCAGAAAAAATAGGAGGAAGAAGGCAACACATTTGGGGATGACCCTACAAATAGGGCCAGGTCCAACACACTGCATGAAAAAAATAATGTAAGACACTGGCTGGAGACGGAATGAAGTAAAAAATATATTTTGACTGTTGCACCCATCCGTTTTCCAATTATTCAGAGACATAGGTGGTCATTATGACATTGGCGGTGAGTGATCAAGTGGTGGTAATACCGCCAACAGGCTGACAGTAAATACTGCCAAATTATGGCAATGGCTGTGATACCTCCAATAGACAGCCAATGTACCACACCAAACTCCAGCCAAGGTACCCTCCACCATATTATGACATTGCAAATGGCTAGGATTTCTGGGACGATACCAACGGCATCAAAAGCCTGGTGGAAACATAAAACAGACTCACCAACAAGTACACAGAGGACTCCGCCGCCGCCATGGAACCAGAACTTCAAATCTTCCCAGTGCTCTTCTACGGCATGGCCCTCTGGAACACCAACGGCAACGAAGACAATGATGGTGAGTACAGCCACCTAGCACACAAGGGAGGGAGGGAGGGAAAGGAGAGTGACACACACAACACACACCATTCACACACCATACATAGAACCAGCTGCAGAGTTAAACCAATGTCACAGGACACACGTTAAAATAAAACAAGGACCACAACGATATACCAACAGCCACCATACTGGCCATTTGAATCCAAATGCAGGCAACAATGTTCAGAATGGGCCAATGGCCAGTCCAAAGTACAAAATGGCCACATGGCCACAGGGCACAGTCCAAGGCCCAACTTGACTCCTGACACAATCCGGAATCCACTGTTCAGGGGCATCATGTTTAAAATGGACAGGCACCTCAGGGGGAAGGGCACCTCAGCTGAAGTGGGGAACTTGCCCACTGGTTCTGGAGGGGGCTCCGTGCCAATTTGTCTTTGGTGGGGAGTGCAAGGCCATAGTGTCTGAAGTGGGGAACTTGCCAACTGGTCCTGTAGGGGGCTCCTTGTACAACAGTCCTTGGAGGGTGGCCTACATGCCCTCTGCTGGAGGTGAGGACTGATGTGCCTCTGCCGGAGGTGGGGGCTCCTTGCCCTCTACTGGTGGAGTGGGGCTCTTGCCTTTCATTGGTGGTGGAGTGGGAACCTTCCCTTTCATTGGTGGTTGAGTGGGAACCTTCCCATCCATTGTTGGTTGAGTGGGCCTTTTCCTTTTCATTGGTGGTTGAGGGGGAACCTTCCATTTCTTTACTTGTGGAGGGGGATATTTGGCAATTTTTGGTGCTGGAGAGGGATCCAGGTGTCCCCTCATGTGATGGTCCCCTTCACCTTTGACATGTCACTTTTGTCCTTGCCTCCAGGACGAGGTGTTGCTTCCACTATCCTGTCTCCTATCCCTTGCTTTTCACCACCCTAGTCCTCCCTTTCTGAGCCAGAAGTGTTCCCTCAGTAGGAGTGGCAGCCGTCACACTCTGTGGCCCTTTTGTGACAGCAGCTGATGATTTGATGGGAGCAGTGGCAGCCTGTTCGGCTGAGGTGCTGTGCTGGGTCATTGGGACCCTGCTCTTACGGGCAGGCCAGGGTGGTGGAGGGGTATGGAACAGGTCAAGCTGGACAAGGAAAAGCTTCTTAGGGACGTTGTGGAGGAATGTGGGAGGAGGGATGGGAGAGAAGGTTGAGGGAGTGGTTGTCCGAGGAGTATGTCTGCTGGACTTGGGTGCAGGTGCATGGACAGTGTGCATGTGTGAGGTAGATGGCTTTTGGGTGTCTGAGTGCGTACATTTGTGTCTCTTAGGAAGGGGGCAGACAGGGTGGGAGAGGACAAAGGGGACGTGTGGATGGATGTTGTGGAGGTGTCTGCAAGTGAGGTGTGTGTGATGCTTGATATGGTGTGGTGGTGGTGGCTGTTGATGCAGTGCATGCAGGTGTTAGTGCGGATGTGGCTGTGAGGGAGGAGGAGGAGGGGGAGACAGCGGAGGCAGTGAATGTGGTTGTGTGTGCAACTGTCTGTTGTTTGTGTGAGTGCTTTTGGCCTGAAATGTGCTGCCTGTGTTTGACTGTGCTACTCTTGTGTGATGTTTTGTGTGCATGCTTGTCTGTATGTGTTCCTGGGATGGGTTGGGGTTGAGGGAACTGGGACTGGGAAGTGGTAGTTAGAGGGGGGATGGTAGGAACAGGGACACTGGCTGCCATCAGAGAGGAGGCCAGAGTCTGAAATGATCTCTGTAGGGCCACCAACCCACCGTGGGTGTGCTCCAGGTATGCATTGCATTGCTGCATCTGGGATGCCAGCCCCTGGATGGCATTCACAATGGTTAACTGCCCTACAGAGATGGATCTCATGAGGTCAATAGCCTGCTCACTGAGGGCAGCATGGCTCACTGGGGCAGGGCCTCAGGTGCCTGGGGCGAGCAGAATGCCCACCATCCTGGGGAGCGGGCAGGGGCATGTCAGTGGGGCTACTGGGAGGACGGTGCTGGTACGGGGGTGGCAGCTGTACCTATAGCTGGGGGGTTCCAAAGGTGTCTGCCACCACCAGGGAGCTTCCATTGGAGGAGGAATTAGAGTCAGTGTTGTCACCTCCTTTTTCTGCCATGGTGCTCCCCTTGCCCTCCATCCCACTGGTCCCCTCGTGTCGGTGGATGCTGCCTCCTGCATCCTGTGGGATGCATCTCCCTCAGTCACCGGTGCCCCTGCTTCTTCGCCAGATGATGCTACTGCACACATGGACAGGATGACAGAAGAAAATAGGAGGGGAGAGAGAAAGGGAGCACTGGCTCTAATACAGAACCAACACCACAGTTGGCATTCACATTACCATCAAACACAGGGATCAGGATTGAGCACTATGCATCGCACTGGCATTCCATTGGCTGCCACAGCAAGATGAGAGCCAACCACCGCCAACTGCACCCCTCCTGGGACCCACTAAGCCCTGTCCAACATGGAATGCAACCTAGCTAGGTTACTAGATTTTGCTTTACACCCATATACCATGAGCTGAATCACAAGCAATGGCTAACCTGGCATTAAGGGGCAACCACTAACCGAAACCCACCACCAAGATCCTGTGCCACCCAACAAAAATGGTTGTCACGCTCACTGTACTCACCCCCTTGTGGCTGCTGTGCTGCCCTCAAGAGCCCATCCAGCTCTGGGTAGGCCACTGCCAGTATGCAGGCCATCATCGGGGTCAGGTTCTGAAGGGCACCCCACCCTCGTTGGGAGGCCATCCCCAGCTGGGTCTCCGCGGTCTTCCGGGCCCAGTGTCTCAGGTCCTCCCACCTTTTCCTACAGTGGGTGCTCTGCCTGCTATAGACCCCCAGGGTCTGCACGTCCTTGGCAATGGCACGCCACAATCCCTTCTTCTGATGGGCGCTGACCTGCAGAGGTAATACAGACAGGAGGACACCATTAACCATACAGTCCAGCCTGTCGCACATATGGGCCATAAATAGAAATTCCATCTCCATTGGCACACACATCACCCAGAGCCCTGCATGTACACTACCACCAGACATACCCACCACCCAAATGACACACCATACAGCTGTCCATACAGGTGTAGGACCCCATCCACCAGGTGCTCTAACTCCTCCAAAGTGAAGGGAGGGGCCCTTTCCCCTATCACACGGGCCATGGCAGGATCTAGACACAGGTCATAGCAGCACACCCAGTGGAGTTGTTATCCTGTGGAAAGTAATGAATCAAGTGAGGTTTTAGACAGAAATTGGCGGTCACGTCCGCAGCGGTGTACTTCATCACCGCCGCCGGTGATACCCAATGGACACTGTACTCCATAGAGCCCCATTTTAGCCAATGAGGAACAGCACAGTGGTGCAAGATTGCCTTCCGCCATGAAGCCCAACGCTGGCAGACTTACATCATTTGCACCTGCCCATACTTACAGGACATGCGGTCGCCATCTTATGGTGGCGGAATACATTCAGAAATAGGAAACTGCGTCATTGTTGTAAATTACACATACATTGCCATTCACATTGTCCGATTACATGCATGCTCTATGTACACTGAGGTGGTGGTTCCATTGTTCAGTTTGTGACACTCTACTCACTCTTGTGTCCCTTAGATACCTACCACTGCGGACAAATAGGAGAAGGAGACAAGACCCCATGTACAGACACCCTTGAGGACTTGGTTACACTGGAGGTCAGGCACATAATATTCACTTATAGGCTGGATAGGGCCACAATCAAAGAGCTATGTTCTCAATTGGAGCCTTATCTGATATCAGCTATCCGTCATCCCACTGGGATCCCCCGTCTTGTGCATGTTCTATCAGTGCTTCATTTCCTGGCAACTGGTTCTTTCCAAGTGACAGTGGGCTTTGCAGCAGGTACGTCACAGCCAATGTTCTGAATCGTGCTGGCAAGGGTTTTGTCTGCCTTGGTCAAACACATGTGCAGCTACATCGCTTTCCCACAAGATGAAGATTTGGCCACTGTGAAGGCTGGATTCTATGTAATGGGACATATACCAAATGATAATGGGGTGATTGACGGAACATATATTGCATTTGTTCCCCCCGGCACAATGAACAGGAATAGAAAGAGTTTCCACTAACTCAATGTCCAGATGGTGTGCCTTGCTGACCAGTACTTCTTCCACGTCACTGCCAAGTATCCTGGGTCGGTGCATGACGCCTTCGCCCTGAGGAATAGCAGTATCCCAAATGTAATGGCACAACTACAGAGGCATAGAGTGTGGCTAAGAGGCGAGCCAGAGTCCCCACCCAATGTATGTCAGTGTATGCCTTCAGGAGCCATCCCCCATACCATTGTGTCAGGCTAATGTTTGTCCCTCAAATCTTGCAGGTGACTCTGGCTATCCAAACCTATTGTGGCTCCTGACCCCTGTGAGGAATGTCAGGACAGAGGCTGAGAATCGGTATAATGATGCACATGGGCGAACCAGGTGGATAATAGAACATACCTTCGGCCTCCGGAAGGCCAGGTTCAGATGCCTACATCTGACAGGTGGATCCCTATGTTACTTCCCTGAGAAGGTTTGCCAGATAGTTGTAGCATGCTGCAAGTTACAAAGCCTGGCCTTCAGACAACATGTGCCTTATCTACAGGAGGAGGAGATTATAAATGTCCCTGTGGCAGCAGTGGACCCTAAGGACAGTGAGGATGAGGATGTGGACAACAGAACATCAGTTATGCGGTAGTACACAGGTGAGACACTGAAGCGGATCCTTCCTCTGATTACTTATCTTTTCAGTGTTGCTGCACCATCACTCAAGTTGTGTTCAAGGGTGTGTATTGTAGTGACATTTCTAGACAGAATACTGTAGTGCAATGGAATGGGGTGATGGTAGAGGTAAGTCCAGGGAATTGGTCAGTCAGTTGGTAGCATAGGTCCAGTGTCCAAGGGGCCATAGGAAGAGGAGCAAAGGCAGTTCAAAGTTGACAAGGTGACGGAGTGAGACACAAGGGGGACATTCAGAAGGGTCTCATTCCTGGTGGTGGTCTTGGTATTGGCAAGTGTCTCTGGCATGTGTCTGGGTTGCAGGGAACGTTTGCGGGGTGGTTCACCTTCTGCAGGGGGAGGGGTCATGGTGGCCCGTGGGTCCTTTGGCAGGGCCTCCTATCCATTAGCTGCAGCAGATGTGGTGGGTTGTTCAGTTGACTGGCTAGTGGAAGGGGCCTGCTGGTGTGCTGTATATTCCCTCATGATGTTGGCCATGTCAGCCAGCACCCCTGCTATGGAGATCTTGGTGGTGGTGAGGGCCTTGACATTTTCCTGATCTCCTGATGGTGTACCTCCTGCAGCCACTGGTTCTCCTGCATGATGTCAAAAATCTGGCCCATCTTGTCCTGGGATTGTTGGTAAGCCCCCAGGACATTAGTGAGTGACTCCAGGACAGTTGGTTTCCTGAGCCTGTCCTCCCCATGGTGCACAGCTGTCCTCTCAGTGTATCTGTCCCCCTGTGCCTGTGTCACCTGAACGGTGTGCCCACTGCCACTGACCCCAGGACCCTAATTATCTTGGCTGTGAGGTGTGGACTGGGGTCCCTGTACAGGTGGGCACACTGCTGATTGACGTGTCCTGGGGACAGAGGTGTGGAGACATTGGGTGGGTGCTGTGGTGTTGGATACTGAGGGGGGAGGCTCTGTGGCGGACTGGGAGTGGGCTAGGGTTGCTCACTGACTGGTGGTCCCTGATGTGCCAGGAAGTTCATCCAGAGCCAGATGTCCAGAGTTACTGTCATCACTGGGGGCATCTTCTTTTGGGGACCTGGATAGCCGTGGTACCTCCTCACTGCTGGGATTGGCTGGGGCACCTGCGGGATGAAAGTGACGTATTATACTTAATGTCTGTGACATATTCTACATCCCTAGCTTCCCCTTTATTGTTGATGTTGCCATGCCACCTTTGTTTATGTATGGTGATGGATTGTGGGATTGTTATTTCTCCATGCTGTGCATGCATAGGTGGTGGGTGTACTTGCAGGGCTGGGAGGGCTGTACATTCAGTGGGTATGGCATGCAGGTTTTGGCACTGGGGTTAGTCATATGTGTAAGTGCACTGTGTGGGATAGAGTGGAGTGATGGGAGCCAGGGTGAGGGGATGAGATGGCCTGCAGGTATGGGGGGGTGATAGGTTGTAAATGTTGACTCACCAGTGGCCAGTCCTACAGCTACTCCAGTGAGTCCCTCTAGATGCATTATTACCAAGACTTGCCCCTCCCATGCTGTCAGCTGTGGGGGAGGAGGTAGGGGTCCACCTCCAGTTCTCTGGATGGCGAGCTGGTGCCTTGCTGTCATGGTACGTACCTTCCCCTGCAGGTCGTTCCACCTCTTTCTGATGTTGTCTCTTGTTCTTCCCGGTACACAATTCTCCGCTATAGCTCCATCTTCCTTGCAATGGATATTTGCTGTACCTGTGCTCCAAACAGCTGTGGCGCTACCCTGACTATTTGCTCCAACATGACCTGCAACTCGTCATCAGTGAAACTGGGGTGCCTTTGTGGGGACATGGGTGTTTTGTGGTGTGTGTTGTCCAGTGGGTGTTGAATAATGAGGTGGGGTGCATGACGAATGGCTGGGTGCTAGTGGTGTCAGTCTCTTGGCTATCTTTCATTTTCGTAAAGAGTTGTGGGTAATGTGGTTGTGTGTTTTATAGTGCTGTGGGGGGGGTGTTGTGTGTATTATTGTCAGGTGTGTGTTTGTGGTATTGGCCAATGTTGTGTTGTTTTGTGTTTGGGTGGCTATTCTGACCGCACCTGTGTGTACCGTCATTGAATATCTGCAGTGTTGATTTGTGGGTCATGATGTGAAGGGCGTAGTTTTGTTGGGGTGACGGTGTGGGTGTTCGTGCCAACAGTTTACCACTTACCTTTGGTCTGGCGGATTTGTGTTTGTGGCAGTATTCTGTCAGTTTATTGTGTGTGTATCATAATATGACAAACTGATGTTCGTCTCTGCGACAGTATGTTGGCGGCCGTCACTGGGGCGGTAACCGGGATTTACCGCCAATGTCATAATGAGGGCCATAATGTGCTTGAATCAGTCTTCTGTAGATGAAAATTCTGTCAAAATGCGTGACTGATAGAAACACAAAAAATATACAAAAATATGAAAATCAAAATTGGCAAAATATAAATGATTTCACTTGCATAAAAACAGTTCACCCAGTCCTAAAATAGTTCTATCAAAACTAAACTAACCCCTGTGCAAAATGTTCCCCAAGGCTATTACAAAATATTGTCTACAGTCAGTTTAGGCAATGTTCATATGCTGGTAGTACAAGCAAACTTCAAGGTGAATTGTGTCTCAAAGTTATTGCTTATTTACATGAAACCATCTTCTCAGAGATATTAGGGTGTTTTTTAGTGTCCTTTGTTACATGAGGTTAAGGACAGAAAGGGAATTCTAGCATGTGTGTGTATTGTCCAATTTAAGTAAGTAGTAGCATTACAAATCAATGGAGACAGTAAAAGTAATGATTAGACTAGATTTCTTGGCTGAAATCTTTCATTCTTGTCTTCTCTTTACCAGAGGATGACAGTTGGCATTTTCTTTCTCTTGTATACATTGGTTTGTGATGATATTACTTAGTTGAATTTGGCATTACGCCCAAATGAAACTCTTTCATGTCCTTAACCTTTAAACATAAACTGTGGTGAACTGAAGGGTTGCATTCCCACATCCAATTGCATATATTCTTAAAAATGATGCCAGTCCTGTAGGAGGCTGGACTGGCTTGTAGTGAGTACCTAGGGGTACTTACACCTTGCACCAGGCCCAGTTATCCCTTATTAGTGTATAGGGTGTCTAAGGGTGTTGTTGTGAGCATCGGTTACTTGGTACTGGTGACCAAGTAGGTGTTGTTCAGGGTGGACCAGTTTCTCTATCACCATTGTGACACTGGCACCTGTGTCCCTGTAGGCCTGAACCTCAACACCATTTATTAGGGGTAGTTGCTTGTACTTATCCACGTTAAGGGGACAAGCAACCAAGGTGGCTAAATCAATAGCCCCCTCAGAGACTAACACAGCCTCTGTGGTCTCCCTAATCAGACCAACCCCAACTAAGTTACCAAAGGTGAGCCCAGCTACTCCCTTAGATTGGCTATTAGTAGGTTTGCTCCCACCACCACTGCTATTAGTAGGGACACTATGTGTAGCAGTAGGGGTTGTAGTGGTAGGAGGCTTGGTGCTTTTCTTTGGACAACTGGGATCTGTTGTCCAATGGCATTTTATTTTACATAAATAGCACCATGGTTTCTTTTCTTTGTTTTGATTGGAAGAGGATTTAGGCCCACCACCCCACCAGAGTGTTTTTGTGGGCCTGATGAAGACTCATTTTTAGATTTGTCCCCACCCATGTCAGAAGACTTACCATCCTTCTTCTTACTGCCATCTTTATCACCCCCTGTATGAACTTTTCTGTTCACCCTTCTTCTGACCCATTTGTCTGCCTTCTTTCCCAATTCTTGGGGAGAGGTCAGATCAGAGTCCACCAAGTACTGGTGCAACAAATCAGACACACAAGTATTAAGAATATGCTCTCTCAGGATCAAGTTATACAGGCTTTCATAATCAGTAACTTTACTGCCATGTAACCACCCCTCCAAGGCCTTCACCGAATGGTCAACAAAATCAACCCAGTCTTGTGAAGACTCCTTTTTGGTCTCTCTGAACTTCATCCTGTACTGTTCAGTGGTTAAGCCATAACCATCCAGGAGTGCATTCTTAAGAACTGTAAAATTATTGGCATCACTTTCTTTCACAGTAAGGAGCCTATCCCTACCCTTTCCACTAAATGATAGCCATAGGATAGCAGCCCACTGCCTTTGAGGGACATCCTGTACAACACAGGCCCTCTCAAGTGCAGCAAACCACTTGTTAATGTCATCCCCCTCCTTATAAGGGGGAACTATCTTGTGCAGATTCCTGGAATCATGCTCTTTTGCAGGATGACTATGGGGAATACTGCTGCTGCCACCATGGGTTTCTAAACCCAACTTCTGTCTTTCTTTTTCTAGTTCTAAGGACTGTCTATCCAAATCCAGCTGTTGCTTCTTAAGCTTCAGTCTGGTTTGTTCCACTCTCAATTTATTGAGCTCCCTTTCTAACAATCTGTCATCAGGGTGGGTGGGAGGGATATGCCTTGAAACAGAAGTATGATGAGAAAGGACAGAAGGAGACCTGTCCCTTACAGAAGGCATCCTAACAGCTTGGTTAACAGATACATCACTTCTACTATGGTGAGAAGGAATACTCTTGCTATGATGTGAAACAACTCTATCAGTATGGTGTGAATCTACATCAGTACCAACTATGCTAGGCTGTCTAGTAATGGGCAGGCTAGGAAGTTTTTTTCCTGAATCTTATTCTAGGGGAGTCCCTGGATCAGATTGTGAACCATTAGCTACTTTTTCAACAGACTGGGCCCCTTTGGCCTTATCCTGTTCTATAAGCATGTTAACCAATAATTCTCTGGGGGGATTCTTCCCTACAGTCAAACCTCTCTCTATGCAGAGACTCCTTGCTCCTTTCCAGCTAAGGTGATCATATGCAAGTTTGGACAGACCAATAGTTTGGCCTGTGCCAGACATTTTAGACAGTGTTTAAGTGACAGAAAAAGAGAGAGAAAGTTTTTTACAACTTTTTAAGAACTTTTAGAAAGTTTAGAGGTACTTTTCAGTACTTAGAAAAGAGTGAAAAGAGGAAATGCAAAACTTTTTGGTTAGGTGTACATACACTGAATTTGTTTTGTATATTTTTCTTTTATGAAAAGTACAATGACAAAAGTAGTAAGTAGTTACAAAGCATTTATCCCACCGCTGCACAACCAAAGTAGGAGGCTGGACTGGCTTGTAGTGAGTACCTAGGGGTACTTACACCTTGCACCAGGCCCAGTTATCCCTTATTAGTATATAGGGTGTCTAGCAGCATAGGCTGATAGATAATGGTAGCTTAGCAGAGCAGCTTAGGCTGAACTAGGAGACGAGTGAAGCTCCTACAGTATCACTAGTGTCACTTGCACAATATTATAAGAAACACAATACACAGATATACTAAAAATAAAGGTACTTTATTTTTATGACAATATGCTAAAAGTATCTCAGTGAGTACCCTCAGTATGAGGATAGCAAATATACACAAGATATATGTACACAATACCAAAATATGCAGTAATAGTATTAGAAAACAGTGCAAACAATGTATAGTTACAATAGGATGCAACGGGGACACTTAGGGATAGGGGCAACACAAACCATATACTCCAAAAATGGAATGCGAATCACGAATGGACCCCAAACCTATGTGACCTTGTAGAGGGTCGCTGGGACTATTAGAAAATAGTAAGGGTTAGAAAAATAGCCCACCTCAAGACCCTGAAAAGTGAGTGCAAATTCACTAAAGTTCCCCAAAGGACATAGAAGTTGTGATAGAGGAATTCTGCAGGAAAGACACAAACCAGCAATGCAACAACAATGGATTTCCAGTCGAGGGTACCTGTGGAATAAGAGGACCAAGTCCAAAAGTCACAAGCAAGTCGGAGATGGGCAGATGCCCAGGAAATGCAAGCTGTGGGTGCAAAGAAGCTGCTACTGGACAGTAGAAGCTGAGGATTCTGCAGGAACGTCACGGGCTAGAGACTTCCCCTTTGGAGGATGGATCCCACATGCCGTGGACAGTTGTGCAGAAGTGTTTTCCCGCTGAAAGACTGCCAACAAGCATTGCTAGCTGCAAATCGTGCGGTTAGGGTTTTTTGGATGCTGCTGTAGCCTAGAAGGGACCAGGATGTCGCCAATTGCGTCTGGGGACAGAGGGGGCGTCGAGCAAGACAAGGAGCCCTCTCAAAAGCAGGCAGCACCAGCAGTAGTGCCAGAACAGGCACTACAAAGAGGAGTGAAATGGTGCTCACCCGAAGTCGCACTAAGGAGTCCCACGTCGCCGGAGGACAACTTAGGAAGTCGTGCAAAGCAGGTTAGAGTGCCGTGAACCCAGGCTTGGCTGTGCACAAAGGATTTCCACCGGAAGTGCACAGTGGCCGGAGTAGCTGCAAAAGTCGCGGTTCCCAGCAATGCAGTCTGGCGTGGGGAGGCAAGGACTTACCTCCACCAAACTTGGACTGAAGAGTCACTGGACTATGGGAGTCACTTGGACACAGTTGCTGGATTCAAGGGACCTCGCTCGTTGTGCTGAGAGGAGACCCAGGGGACCGGTGATGCAGTTCTTTGGTGCCAGCGGTAGCAGGGGGAAGATTCCGTCGACCCACTGGAGATTTCTTCGGAGCTTCCAGTGCATAGAGGAGGCAGACTACCCCCACAGCATGCACCACCAGGAAAACAGTCGAGAAGGCGGCAGGATCAGCGTTACAGAGTTGCAGTAGTCGTCTTTGCTACTTTGTTGCAGTTTTGCAGGCTTCCAGCACGGTCAGCAGTCGATTCCTTGGCAGAAGGTGAAGAGAGAGATGCAGAGGAACTCTGATGAGCTCTTGCATTCGTTATCTAAGGAAATCCCCAAAGCAGAGACCCTAAATAGCCAGAAAAGAGGGTTTGGCTACTTAGGAGAGAAGATAGGCTAGCAACACCTGAAGGAGCCTATCAGAAGGAGTCTCTGACGTCACCTGCTGGCCCTGGCCACTCAGAGCAGTCCAGTGTGCCAGCAGCACCTCTGTTTCCAAGATGGCAGAGGTCTGGAGCACACTGGAGGAGCTCTGGGCACCTCCCAGGGGAGATGCAGGTCAGGGGAGTGGTCACTCCCCTTTCCTTTGTCCAGTTTCGCGCCAGAGCAGGGCTGAGGGGTCCCTGAACCGGTGTAGACTGGCTTATGCAGAAATGGGCACCATCTGTGCCCATGAAAGCATTTCCAGAGGCTGGGGGAGGCTACTCCTCCCCTGCCTTCACACCATTTTCCAAAGGGAGAGGGTGTAACACCCTCTCTCAGAGGAAGTCCTTTGTTCTGCCATCCTGGGACAACTCTGGGAGGGCAGAAACCTGTCTGAGGGGTTGGCAGCAGCATCAGCTGCAGTGAAATCCCTGAAAAGGCAGTTTCGCAGTACCAGGGTCTGTGCTACAGACCCCTGGGATCATGGGATTGTGCCAACTATGCCAGGATGGCATAGAGGGGGCAATTCCATGATCATAGACATGTTACATGGCCATATTCAGAGTTACCATTGTGAAGCTACACATAGGTAGTGACCTATGTGTAGTGCACGCTTGTAATGGTGTCCCCGCACTCACAAAGTCCGGGGAATTTGCCCTGAACAATCTGGGGGCACCTTGGCTAGTGCCAGGGTGCCCTCACACTAAGTAACTTTGCACCTAACCTTTACCAGGTAAAGGTTAGACATATAGGTGACTTATAAGTTACTTGAGTGCAGTGATAAATGGCTGTGAAATAACGTGGATGTTATTTCACTCAGGCTGCAGTGGCAGGCCTGTGTAAGAATTGTCAGAGCTCCCTATGGGTGGCAAAATAAATGCTGCAGCCCATAGGGATCTCCTGGAACCCCAATACCCTGGGTACCTCAGTACCATATACTAGGGAATTATAAGGGTGTTCCAGTATGCCAATGTAAATTGGAAAAATTGGTCACTAGCCTGTTAGTGACAATTTGAAAGAAATGAGAGAGCATAACCACTGAGGTTCTGGATAGCAGAGCCTCAGTGAGACAGTTAGTCATAACACAGGTAACACATTCAGGCACACTTATGAGCACTGGGACCCTGGCTGGCAGGGTCCCAGTGACACATACAACTAAAACAACATATTTACAGGGAAAAATGGGGGTAACATGCCAGGCAAGATGGTACTTTCCTACAAGTCCTCAGAACCACTGACTCCCCAGGCCCTACCTCTACATGGTAAGCTTTGTTACCTGAGAAATGCTCATATTTTAAATAGTGTTACACTCGTCTGTATTCGCTAATTTCCATGTGGCAAACTGCAGTAAAGGTTACACTATCATCTTCTTGGTCCTACTAATAAAGATATCAAACAAGTAATTTGTAAGTGTCCATCAGTAGCTGGTTTGCATGAATTGTATATGATAAAGGTTTTCAAATACCATAAGAGGTTTTCTGGCAGAAATGTTGGTATGCTATGCCGAGAGGCATCATCCAAACAAATTGATGCACCCAGAGTAAAATTTGGGATTTCTTGCAATGACTTTGCAAATATAAATATACTTGACGTGTAGCAATGTTTTAATTGCTGCATCATTCAGTCCTACAAAAATGTAAACCGTGGGTTTAGAAGGAAGAGTACTATATCAGGTGTAATTTTTTAATGTGCTGTTTTCTATGAACGATATGCAATGAAGCTTTCAATTAAACATGTAGGGGCCTTTTTCTGAATCCATTATCCTTAGTCAAATTGAGCCCTATAACAGTAGTAAGTGGTTTTAATGGGTATTCTATTCGTATAGAAGACCTCCAAGATGATTCTGATTTCAAGTGTCTTCTGAAATATTTTGTTCTCTTCCTTTGCACATCCTGATTCAGCATTTGCTCCAAAGACTAGCAGCTTGGACTGCAAACTTTTCCCCCTTTGGCTGAACTTTATAATATGTTTGTTTCTTAATTAGCGTTGACAACTCAGAATGCTAGGAATCATATGTATGTCTGGAGGAATTATCTGTGGAAAATAAATGTACCATTTGCTGAGAAACGTGTAGTTGCAGGGCTGTGAACATACTGCAGTGTTCATAGATTTCTTTTTGTGCTTGATTATGTGCAATACTTGTTAATGCCTTCTTGCATATACTCCTGCTTGATTCTCAATTCTGTATACCTTACCAGTTGACAGCAAAGTATGGGAGATCCCGCAGTGTAGGTTTTGAGCTTAAAACCCTAAAATAAATAATATTGTTTCCTTGGCTTACTCTGTGTACAAGCCATCTTTATTTTTATAATAAATAGGACTATTGTAGGTAGTAATGGATCCCATATTTTCTGGACAGATTCTTAAAGCAGTTATTTGGATGGACAATCCCTTGACTGAATTTTGTAATGGAAAACTGAGATGATTCCTCAAGCGGCTTCAATTGGAACACACTTTGTACCAATCTTTTGTTTGTACATGTGCACGCCGATCAATCTCCTGAACCACACAATCATTTATTTGTTTATTCATTTGCAGTTCATATGTAGTACTTTGAAGACATGGCGGTATCAGAGTATTTTACAAAAACAATTCAGCGAGAACATCAAAGCAAGTCCAACAGGAGAGATAAATATAGTCAATAAGCATCAATAGGAGCGAAGCAACCCCTACTCATCTTTACAGAGCATCATACACCAAAATAAGTTACTTTGCTAAATATGTCTGAGTCAGTAGGAGTTTGATGTTGTTCTTGATATGAAGGATAGCTGTGTATTCCTGGAGGGATCTCATTCCAGATTCTAGGGGACACTTAAAAAAAGAAAGATTTGGAAACAGTTCTTTGTTTGCTGCACCTGGGTGGTTCCAGAAGAATGGACTGAGTACTTCTGAGAGAGCAGCTGCCCTCTGATAGGATGAAAGTCTGAGCCAGGTGTTTCGAGGTTCCACACTGCAGTGCTTTGTGAGTGAGGGAAGCCACTTTGAATGTGCTTCTGGCACAGGAGTCACACAATTAAGGCACATAACTCCTAATACCAGTCTCACTGCTATGTCACTGCTGTGTTAAGGGTCAATCAATCAATCAGGATTTATAAAGCATGGCTAGCCACCCGATAATGTATCCAGGTGCTTGCAGGTCTCGGAGGCTTGTTAGAAAAGCTAGGTCTTGAGGGCAATTCAGAATTCCAGAAGTGAGTCAAATAGCAACCAAAAATCTCACTTGGGATTGCCAGTTCTCGCTCGCCAACTTACAGTTGATGAGTTGCACACCTGAAAAACCTCTGCCACATGGAGGTTGGTGGACTTTAGCTGTAAGTCGGTGTTACAGATGTAACATGGAGTGGCCAAATTTCCTCCAGTAGAGCCAAATTTATCACCCAGTGCTAACTGTGATGCAGTTTTACTGATAAAACAAAATGTCTCACAAACCTTGTGTTGAAATTGCTTTTTTCAAATATTTGCTATTTGCATTTCACCTAGTAAAGTGTCTTGATTTGTTTTGATCCTAGTAAAATCTTTGTTTCCATCATCTTTCAGAATTACACAAAAATGTATTTCATTTGTGTTTTTCTACCTGCTGATATATTTGGGAATATTTATACAGTTATTTGAAAGGCACTTAAATGTTGTGTGTTAGAAAAAGCTGACTTCGTCCATTCTTTCCTTTCACACCTCCTATACCAGAGCAAGAATTTCAGATAGTTCACTTTAAAAAAGCTTATGGGTTTGTAGCCAGAGAAAGAAAAGTCAAAATCAATTTCCATTTAAAAAAAGCAACAATTTGTCTGATGATCTAGCCTGACCCTTGACCTGTCTTTTGAAGCATAGCAATTGTGACAAAATAAAAACTTTGGATCTTAATCATGAGTTTTGCCGAACACATCCCACCGGAAGACCGCCGGAAGTCAGCCAGTGCGGTCATGCCCCCAAAGGCCCTATTATAAGTTCACTGCAGGGCCTTTACATTGACGCTGGCTCCTAATGGAGCCGGCGGCAATGTGGCAGTGCAGCAGGTGCAGCAGCACCCATCATGCATTCCACCGCCCGGAATTCCGGCAGTGGAATGCACGGCGGGGCTGTGCATAGGGGAGTTGCCATGGGCAGTGCAGGGCCCCCCGGACCCCCGAGTCACCCATTCCGCCAGCCTTTACCTGGCAGTGTAAACTGCCATGAAAAGGCTGGCAGAAGGGGACTCATAATTCCATGCAGCGCCACCCTGGAGGATTATAAACACTGAGACCGCCCGGCTGCTGGCTGGCAGCAGCCTGGCAGTGGAGGCTTTTGTACATGGCAGCTCTGCCATGTTCATAATATGGTGGGTGGACTGCCACAACCGGAGCGGTCCGCCGGCCACCGTGTCTCATAATGAGGGCCTACATTTAAAGGCATTTTCATTGCTCATTCACCTTCTGATCTCCAGCATGGGTATTTGGGGGGTGGGGTGCTGCAGCACTCCAGCATTCCAACGTCCAATGTCTATGATGCTTGGATGAAGGGTACAACTAGGAAAACCATGGCGTTTGTTGAGCAAGATAACTTTTTAGTATTCCAAAATGTCTTTTTAAAAAACAGCAATACTTAAAGAGGTAGACAAATCTATAATACTCTGTACAACATGGGTTTCTGACAGATAAATTGGATGGACAAAGGCAGATCAACCAGTCAATGGTGGACCAGTTTCAGACCAAACTGGTCCACCATTGACAATATATTGTTTTTAACTACTTTAGTTCATCAAACGTTATCCTTAAAGCACTCTAATCTCTTTGCTCTGTTGATTTTTCCATGGCATTAGACAAGGTTTTAATACATATGCTCTGCATAAAACTATATGAGTGGGGTATAGATGTTGTCTTTTTACATTTGATAGCGGATCTTTCTTCTAACACTTGAGTACAAATCAAAATAACACAGGAGCACAGACTATCACCTAAAATCAAAACTTATAATGGTCTTAAACAAGGGTGTATCCTGGCACCTTTATTATTTGCAATTTATATAGCAGATTTGACCAAAATTCTAAATAAAGATGACTGTGATCCACCAAAATGTGGCAAAAAGAAAATCAAACAAACATCTCACATTAAATATATTCTGATGACTTGGTATAGTATCAAAGTCCCAGAACCATCTGCAGAGGCAGCTAAAATGACTAGGATATTTTTGCTCAGAGAATGGCCTCTTCACAAACTATAAGAAAAGATAAATTGTGTCATTTGGAAACCCAAAGTCCAGATTTAAGGGTCATGTATACGTATGTTACAGAATACACTTCTTTAGCTGTTTCCTTTCATATAAAATTGGCCTGGTATTTATATTTAGACCAGACTAAAAATAGAGTGTCAGCAATTGTTAGAGCCATTCTGTATGGGGGAGAGTCATTAGCTCCACTCTTAAGGTAGTAACTATAAAAATATGTCAGATTCTGTTATATGGAGCCATTGGTTTTAAGAATCACGAGATAGAGATGTTACACTTCTTGTTCATTAATGTTTTACAGCAAATATTTAAGCTACTATCTGGTATACTCCATGCTTGGATAAGAGTGAAATTTGAATTAAAGCAGTTAGTTACTTTAAAGCATATTAACCTGATTAATTATTCATGTGATTGTGAGAATTCAGCATGGTCTAGTACAAAGGGCCTCGGTAGAGCAGGCCTAGAAAAAAAACTAATGTAGTTGCCACAGGAACTAAGTTGGAGCAGATATAAAAAATATTCAAACTATCTACAATAAAAAAAACGAAAAAAAACTAGAAGCATCTCAAAGATAATCAGGAAGATGCTACTAAAAAGGACCATGAATTCTGTATGGTACGAGAGAGATTTACCAGCAGGAGCAAAGTGTAGGAACGTGGCAGCAGTGTAAGAATGCGCACTAGACTCATGGAACCATCTCAAATAAAAGACGATTGTATCCCCCTGCCTTATTACAAGTGCCACAGAATATAAATAACTTGTAATAAGGGGGACGAGATATCCGTCATGTTTGTGAGGGAGTGACCCCTCCGCAAAACTCTAAATCAGGCCTATATTGATACTTTTTTAGAACCGCATTTGCGCAATACAATTAAGGCCCATATCTATACATGTTTTACGCTGCATTTGCGTCATTTTTTTAATGCAAAAGTGGCGCAAACGTACAAAATATAATGGTATTTTGTAAGTCTGTGCCGCTTTTGGGTAAAAAAATGACACAAATGCGGCACTAAAAGAGTATAAATATGGGCCTCATTGATTCATTGTAGACAATTAATTCAAAAGAACGTCAATGAGGTATGTCACCTTTGAAAATGCCTGACAAATACAAGTATTACAGTTTGAAATAATTGAAGGAGGCGAATATAACATCGAATGTGTAATTGAAATTAAATAGAGAGTTTGGACTTAAAAACATGACAGTCCAATATTTAAAGTGCAGAGTGTGTGCAAGTTTGTCGCTGTAACGTTGACATTTTCTGATGATCTCATGAAATACAAGTTCGCCCATATGAAATACCAATTTACGACTAATCTGACGTTGGCAAATAGACTCGGTTTAGTTTCACAGCAAGAACCTGACTGAATTGCACATTTCACAAAGCACAGACTGTGCACCATTTGGACCTGCTTGTACAAGCAATAGTACTCCTCTTACAGTTTTCTAAGGCTTTCGAATGATGCTAAGAAGTAGTTTTTATTTTCCTTTAGCCCATCTATATAATTCCCTCTGTCTGCCTTCCTCAGTGCATCCATGCTGGTTCTTACAGCGCTGCGCTTGCAGTAAAGCTACAGCCCTTGTAAGTACAGTTTGCGGCTCTTCCACATGCTCAGTACAACATACTCAACTTTAAAAGTGCTTCCCAAGGTGGTACCTAATGATTTTATTGGAGCTGCATACCTCACATGAGGCCGCGAAGCGTTCCATTTGTCCTCTGGGACCTTGGAGCCCCTTCCATTATTCATGGTTGTATAGATTTTTACTTGTCATCGAGGTTAGGTGTTCGCCGTCAAAGAAGAGGTTGATTCCATTGGAACGCCAGTTTTTTTACACATGACCACACAGCATGCGGTACATCCCCACAGTTCACGTTGATACATTTTCAGTTTTAATTATTTGTTATGGCTCCTGCATTTAAAAATGACTTTTCTTTTCTTATACTGATCATGAAATATAACTATCACTCAGCCAAGTCATCATCATACAGATGGCATTATGGCTCTCATTACAACCCTGGCGGTAAATCCCGCTTACCGCCGTGCTGACGGCCGCCAACATACCGTGGCCGCAGCGGAAATCCGCTACAGGTATTATGACCCACAGCTAGAAATCAGCCACAATACAGACACCCACACAAGTCCACCACACCAAGGGTCAGTGATAAACTGGCGATAGCAAAACCCACACCGTCACGGCAACAGGAATACACCCACACTATCACGACCCACCAAATCAATGCAGCGGTCTTTCAACCGCGGTAAACCATTGGCTGTACACACCGCTGCGCTCAAAATACACACACATTTACAAAACACAACACACCTGACACACATACACACACCACACCCAATCCAATATAAAACACACACACACATTACCCACAACCCCTTAGAACAAAAATTTTGGAAGAAGCAGAGAGAGAGAGAATAGCAAAGACACCACCAGCATCCAGAGGCACACAACACCATCACTCATACAACATCCACGCACCTCAAAGAACACACCCGAACACATCACAGCACATAGCACAACAAACATCACCTCACACATCACCCACACCACATCATGGCACCTCAAAGAGCACACCAGGTTTTCTGAGGAGGAGCTCAGGGTCATGGTGGAGGAAATCATCATGGTAGAGCCACAGCTATTCGGATCACAGGTGTAGCAGACGTCCATTGCAAGGAAGATGGAGCTATGGCGGAGAATTGTCGACAGGGTCAACACAGTGGGACAGCACCCAAGAACACGGGATGACATCAGGAAGAGGTGGAATGACTGACGGGGGAAGGTGCGTTCCGTGGTATCCAGACACCAGGTAGCCGTACAGAGGACTGGCAGTGGGCCCCCACCTCCTCCCACACAACTAACAACATGGGAGGAGCAAGTCTTGGCGATCATGCATCCTGAGGGCCTTGCAGGAGTAGCAGGAGGACTGGACTCTGGTAAGTCAAATCTTTACTACCATATCTCCCACCCTACCTGCATGCCATCACAAACACCTACCCCTACCCTCACAACCATCACCCCAACACCTCACAGATACCCCACTATCACAACCCACACATCCCAATACCAAGCCCTGCATGTTACAACAATGCATGGACACCCATTACAGGCCTGCATGGACACCCATCACCAAAGCATGTCCAGTGGAGAGACTCAGCCAGGGCACACAATCACCAATCACACAAGGGCCAAGGCAATAATGCAAGCACAGGAGTAGAGGGAAACTCACCCATTGCACAAGATGGCACACAGATACAATAACTATGCAGTTACACCCCAACAGGACCCCTACCCGAAGTCCCCCCACAGAAGAGGCCCACAGTGACGAGAGCAGCTCTGCACGCTTGGATCAAGATGGCCAGCCCAGCCCATCAGAGACCTCTGGACAGTCGGTTCCCCTGCCACAGTCACAAATCACCACTGAACCTCTCCCCTCAGGAAACAACACTACAGCACCCACCCAGCTGGCCCATGTCACTGTTCCCAGGACACGTCAATCAGCAGTGTGTCCACCACTACAGGGACCCCAGGCAAACCCACAAACACAGGACAATCAGGGACCTGGGGTCAGTGGCAGTGGGAACACAGTTCAGGGGACAGAGGCACAGGACAGCAGGGAAGCTGGGAGGACTGCTGGGTGACAGGGGTAGGACAGGCCCAGGGAACCCACTCTCCACGAGGCACTCTCCAACATCATGGGAGCATACCACTATTCGCAGGAGACCATGGGCACGGTACTGGCCAAGTTTCAGGAGACCCAGCGGCTGCAGGTGGAACAGTACCTGGGGATCAGGGACGACTTGAAGTCCATTAACACCACAGTGGTCACCATTGCAGGGGTGCTGGCAGACATGGCCAACATCATGAGGGAGACAGTGGCACACCAACGGGCCCCTGACACTAGCCTGAACGATGAATAGCCCTCCACGTCCGCCGGCGCTAGTGGACAGGAGGTCCCACCACAGGACCAACAGGCCACCAGTCCCCCACCCCCTGCAGAAGGAGACCCACCCCACAAACGGTCCCTGTGATCCAGGCACAAGACAGAGAACATTGCAAAGACCCCCCTCCAGGAAATAAGACTCTCCTGATTGTCACCCTTCTGTTCCACTATGTCACCCTGACCACCTTGAACTGCCATTGCTCCACTTCCTATGCACCCTTGGACAATGCACCTCTGATACAAAGAGACTGGACTCTACCATGGATACTCCTCCACCATCACCCCAGCTCATTCAACTTCCCCCTCCACTTATTAGCACTGAAATAAACACCCTTGAATTACAAAACAATCTGGAGTCAGTCTGTACTTACACAAATGTATTATTACAACCTCTCCGACAAATATCAATGTTAATGCTCATTTGCTCATACCAAAGTATGACAGTTGTTGGGCAGCAGTGAACATAGCAGAAGGCAGATCTGTGAAAAGTAAAGGCAAAGTGAACTGTCAGCGTCCATACACAGAGGTAAAAAGGCAGACTTATACAATGTTCTACAGTAGTCTGATATGAGAGGAGCAGTGCTAGTCTCTTACCTGTGTCTCACTGGAAGTATTGCATGATGATGTTGTTTCGGTTGTCAATATCTTCTTCTTCTGCTTCCTCTTCTTCACTGTCCACAGGCTCCACAGCTGCCACAAGACCAACATCAGGCCCATCATCCTGCAGAAAAGGCACCTGGTGTCTTAAAGCCAGGTTGTGTAACATACAGATTATCTGGCACACCTTCTTCGGTGAGTAGTATAGGGAGCCACCTGTTCTATGGAGGCACCGGAATCTGGCCTTCAGGAGGCCGAAAGTCTATAATCTGCCTAGTTCGCCCATGTGCCTCATTGTAGTGTTCCTCTGCCCTTGTCCTGGAATTCCTCACTGTGGTCAATAGCCATGACAGGTTGGGGTAACCAGAGTCACTTGCAAATATCGAGGGGTATCTGTTAGACATACACCAACCCTAAGGGACTCTCCCATACCCAGACACCTATTCAAACTGTGTGGGGACCTTGGGCACACCTATTAGCCACACACGGTGCTTCTGGAGTTGGCCCATCACATAAGGGATGCTGCTATTCCTCAAAATGTAAGCGTCATGCACACAGCCATGATACTTAGCATTCACATGAGAGATGTACTGGTCTGCCAAACACACCATCTGCACATTCAGCGAATGGTAGCTTTTACGATTTCTGTACACCTGTTCATTCCTGCGGGGTGGGACAAATGCCACATGTGTACCATCAATGGCACCAATGATGTTGGGGATATGTCCCAGGGCATAGAAGTCACCTTTCACTGTGGCCAAATCCTCCACCTAGGGTAAAACGATGTAGCTGCGCATGTGTTTCAGCACGGCAAACAACACTCTGGTCAACACGTTAGAGAACATTGGCTGTGACATCCCTGATGCCATGGCCACTGTGGTTTGAAAGGCCAGGAAATGGAGCACTGACAGGACCTGCACTAGAGGGGGGATTCCTGTGGAATGGCAGATAGCTGACATCAGGTCAGGCTCCAGCTGGGCACACAGTTCATGGATTGTGGCACGATCAAGTCTGTAGGTGATAATGATGTGTCTGTCTTCCATTGTCGACAGGTCCACCAGGGGTCTGTACACTAGAGGATGACGCCATCTCATCAGCTGCCCCAGCGGATGTGTCCTATGGAGGAAAATAGTGAGCAGAGGGTCATATACGACATAGGTTGCACAAGGGTGTTTTGCACTATTGTGATTTAATCGGTGTGTGGCGCTGTCTGTCCGTATTCCTGCTCAAATGTGCTGTGACACAGTTAGGTGCCCTGCCATGTGCCCCCCTGAAATGGCGGCTGCCTGACCTGTAAGGAGGGACAAGGGGAAATGAGGTAACTGCCCTGGCGTTGTGCAGCATCGCAGTAGGCCGTCGAAGAGCGCTGCACAATTCAGCATTGGTTATCATTGGGCCCTATGGGTTCCAGGAAGCAATAACGATGTACGCCGGCAGTGACGGTACCAACCACAGCAGACGTGACCGCCATTTCTATCTGTTCACTCATTTGATACCTGACCTTCTACAGGAGAGGACCTACACTGCAAGTGCTGCTGTGACTTGAGTCTGGAAGCAACAATGGCTACAGTGTCTGGGGAAAGAGCCCCTGCCTTCACCGCAGAGGAGTTGGACAAACTGTTGGATGGGGTCCTCCCCCAGTACACGCTACTCTATGGTCCTCCAGACAAACAGGTGAGTACACTGTACGCTTGATGGATGGGACATGAATGTATGGAGTGGTCTGGATGGAAGATACATGTGGGGGGTTTGGGGCTGTGGCCACCATGTGAGGATGGTCGGTGTATGTGTTTCAGGGCATGGGTGGGAAGTTGTGGCCAATGAGTAAAAAGAACTAGACGGGGGAGTAAGTTTCATTCTTACTTTACCTTTCCTGAAGGTCAGCGCCCACCAGAAGAAGTGTATGTGGCGTACCATCGCCAAGGAAGTGTGGACCCTGGGGGTCTATCATAGACAGAGCACCCACTGCCCCAAGAGATGGGAGGACCTGCGCCGCAGGAGCAAGAATACAGCAGAGGTCCAGCTGGGGATGGCCTCCCAACGTGGAAGGGGTGGCATCGCACCATGACCCCCCCTGATGATCCGGATCCTGGCGGTGGCATATCCGGAGTTGGATGGGCACTTGAGGGCATCACAGCAGCCACGAGTGGGTGAGTACAGTCTCATTCAGCTGACTCTGCACGCTGTACGAGGTGTCTGGGTGGGGGGTGTGGGCTGTGGGTTCCCCTGGGCGAGGCCGAACTTGCTAGGGTAGGTCCCTTGTTAGGCAGGCTCTGTGGCACTCCAACCCCAATAGTGGTAGTGGCCATCTACAACTAGTCAGGCTCCTGTAGGTTCCAGGTGTGCAGCAAATGGGGTTAGGCATAGTCCCCCATGGGCAGGTGATTTTCCTAAGAACTGTTAGTGCATGGCCTAGTGCATAGGGCTGCTCCCTGTGTGTTGTGTCCGCCAACGGTAGTGGTGTTGCTGGCATTGACCATGTGTGTCCTCTGTCTTTCACCCTCTTTTTGTTTTGTCACCCTGTCCTTGTGTGCAGTAGCATCATCTGGTGGAGGAGCAGTGGCACCGGAGCAGGCGGGAACTGCAACCCACATGGCCCAGGAGGGTGAATGTACGGAGTCTGAAGGCACCAGTGGGACGGAGGGTGAGGGGAGCTCCACAACGGGGACAGGAGGGGACACCAGCAACAGCGACTCCTCCTCTGATGGGAGCTCCGTTGCAGTGCCAGGCACATCTATGCCCCCCGCAACAACAGGTACAGCCACCACCCCCCCTACCAGCACCGCCCTCCCAGCAGCCCCTCAGGGTGTTTCCCGGGCCTGCTCACCCAGTAGGGTGGGAATCTCCTTCGCCCCAGGCCCTGTCCCAGTCAGCCCTGCTGCCCTCAGTGAGGAGGCTATTGACCTCCTGAGATACCTCACTGTTGGGCAGTCAACCATTCTGAGGCATTTGCAGCAAACAAATGTATACCTGGAGGGCATTCATTCTGGCGTGGCAGCCCAACAGAGAGCATTTCAGGCTCTGACCTCAGCATTGACGGCAGCCATTGTCCCTGTGTCCAGCCTCCCCCTCCAACCTCCACTACCCTACCCAATCCCCTGTACCTCAGCCTATCCCAAGCACACCATGTGACCAGCATGCACACACATCAACACACAAAAGTGGCTCAGGCAAACATAAGCACCACACATCCCACAGGCACTTACACAAGCACCATACCCATGCAGACACAACAACATCCACTGCCTCCACTGTGGCCCCCTCCTCCACGTTGTCCACCTCCCTCCCAGTCTCGTCTCACTCACACATGCATGCACTACATCCTCAGCCTCTACCTCCATCACCAGCATGTCCATCACCACACACCGCTCACGTGCAATCACCACCCCCACTACCATGCACATGTCCCCTGTGTCCTCTCTTAGTGTGTCTGTGAGCCCTCCCCCCAAAGTACACAAACGCTGGCACACACCCACTCAACAGCCATCCACCTCACAACAGCTTCCAGCCCATGCACCTTCACCCAAACTCAGCAGACGTACCCCTCCTACAACCACTACCTCTTCCTCCACTCCCAGACCCCCTCCATCTTCCCATCCCAGTGTGTCTAAAAAACGTTCCCTGGCTAGCATTGACCTTTTCCCTCCACCTCCCCCCCCCATCCTTCCCCCTAGGGCCAGAATGTCCAGATCCCAGCCCAGCACCTCAGCCACCAAATCCTCATCCAGTGTGGTCCCTGCAAGTCTGGGAACATCGAAGGGGGCACCCATCAGGGCTGCCAGTGTGCCACCTAGTGCAGCCAAGGACCACCCTATTCCACCACCTGCCAAGGTAAAGAAGGGGCCAGCATGCCGAAGAGAAAAGCTGCATTAACCACCCAGCAAGGCCTCTTCCAGAACCAAGGAGGACAGTGCCAAGGTCCCAGCAGCTACTTACACTGTGGGGAAGGGACACAGAAGCAAAGGGAAGTCAGTTCAGGGCACGGAGCCTCCGGGTGAGGGACTGGTGTCACCCCTTTTGCAAGAGAGCCCAGCAACCTGTACAGCAGTGGGCACCGCCGCAATGCCCGCCACCTGCACCGCCATCTGCACCGCCACCTGCATGTCTGCTGCCTCTACTACAGTTACCAGCATCATCCCCAGTGGGCAGCCTTCCGATGCTGCAGGAGACGGCCATGTGTCTCCCTCCACAAGTGCAGACACCTGCACCACCTGCAGCATCTCTGCCGCAGACACCATCGCAGCCACCGCCACTTGCCCCGCGACGTACCCAGCCAGTGCCACTACAGCAGACATCAGCAGCATCCCCAGTGGGCAGGCGTCCGAGGCTGCAGGAGACGTCCTGGACCCTGCACACACTACATGAGGCACCAGCACTGGCACTACCAGCAGTTTGCAGCCTTAGTCGTTGCAAGGAGGAATGTTGCTCTGCCTCCATGGAGTATCATGCTACCTGTTACCGGTAAATCTTGTGGCTCAGACTCCCATGTGAGGGAATGGGAACTGACACACCCCTGGTGCAGCATCTCTGGGCCACATGCCCCCTCCAGAACCAGTGGAGAACAGCATCCACTACCCCAGTGTTTGGCAGGATGAAGCACTCCCCAGGACCAAGCAGTGGGCAAACCACCCACTTGAGAGACTGTGGCTTTGTACTCCCCAGGACCAAACAGTGGGCAAACCACCCGCTTGAGAGACTGTGGCTTTGTACTCCCCAGGACCAAGCAGTGGGCAAACCACCCACTTCAGAGACTGTGGCTTTGTACTCCCCCGGACCAAGCAGTGGGCAAACCACCCACTTGAGAGACTGTGGCTTTGTACTCCCCAGGACCAAGCAGTGGGCAAACCACCCACTTGAGAGACTGTGGCTTTGTACTCCCCAGGACCAAGCAGTGGGCAAACCACCCACTTGAGAGACTGTGACTTTGCACTCCCCAGGACCAAGCAGTGGGCATGGAGCCCCCTCGAGGAGCAGTGGTGTCGTCCCATCATCCGGCTGAGGTGCCCCCCCTCCCCTTCCCACTGAGGTGCCTGTGTTTTTTTCGACCTGATGCCCCTGCAGTGTTCTCTCCGTTTTGAGGCAGGTGTCATGTGTGGGCTTCGCCCATGCTTTTTGGGACCACTGGTCCATGGACATTTAACGGGACAGTATATGGACTTGTGTACTTACTGTAAATATTTGTACATACTGATGATTTAAAGTTATCTTGGGCTATCTGAATGTTCAATTATTACACTTGTTAAACTCATTTCATTTGGTCCTTGCGTTCTTCCAGGGGGTGACGGGGTGTATCTGTGATGTTATCGGATGTGTGTGTGTGTGTATGCTGCTGTGGGTGTGGGGTGGGGGTGTTGCGTGTTGCATGTGTGTGTCACTCTCTTCCCCCCGTGTGCTAGGTGCAGTACTCATCATCGTCATCGCCGCTGTCTTTGATGTTCCTGGTAGATGAGGAGCTAAACCATCATGGGCAGGACCTGAGTGTCGAGAGGTGAGTGGTTTCCCTTCCAAAGACTGTTTCTGCCGTGCTTTTTAACGAGTTGGTATCACCCCGGAAAAGCTGGCGGATTGGTGCCTTGTAATAGTGTGGGCGGTACATTGTTTTCCGCCTGTCTTTTGGCGGTTACCGCTGCGGTGTTTGTTTCTACCGCCGTGGCGGTCAGAGTGTTAAAGTGGCTGTCTGTGTTGGCGGTTTCCGCCTTGGTCGTGACACCAATTTTTTTACCGCCGGCCTGTTGGCGGTATTACCGACCGCCAGGGTTGTAATGAGGGCCTATGTGTGTTGTCATAATGCTTCGAGACTGTCACAACAGGATGCTTTTGCACCAAAATGCTATATTTTCATTTTAGGATTTTCCAAAGCAAAGACCTACCACCAAGAAACAACAGAGGGTTTTATTGCTAAAATTATTTCTTGTAATAAGATCAACTCATGGGCTGCTCTACACAGAACAGTAGCTTGAGCGTAGAGCCCAGTGAAGAACAAATAACAAACTCGCATAAGATAATAAGGCCCTGATTATACTTAAACACATTTTTGCACCAAAAAGTTTAGCACCAGCTTGCGCCATTTCTGTGCACCAGCCGGGCACCATATTTATGGAATGGTGGAAGCCGGTGCAAAGGGTAGGCTAGCATTAAAATTTAAAAAAATTACGTTAGTCGGGTGGGGCTGACGGTATGGAAGAAAGGGTTTTTGCACCAAAAAATGACGTTAGGCAGGTTAGAGTAAAAAAAGAAAAAGACTCTAACCTGCCTAGAGTCATTTTCTGACACAAAACCATCCATACTACATGACTTCTGCAGGAGTCATGCCCACCACCCCAATGGCCAGCACAGGGGACAAGGGTCCTGTGCCATGTATGGGGGCAGATTTCAGGGCCCCATGGCACTTTAAAAAATAAAATTAAATACCTACCTGTACTTACCTGGGATGGGGCCCCCTATCCTCTGCAGTCCCTCTGGTGTAGGTGGGGGTGTCCCTGGAGACTGAGGAGGGCACCTGCTTATTTCATGGTGTTCCACCATGGAAATAGGCCCACAGGTCCCTCAACGCCTGCCCTGACCCAGGTGTTATAAAATGGGGCAAAGCAAGCTGACCCCTCCTCCCTCACGTGCACCATTTTTGCATGGGAATATAAATATGGCGTTAAAGCCATAGAGTCATTTTTTGCACCGGAACGCCTACCTTGCATCTTATTAAGGCAAGGTAGGTTTCCACATACAAGAAATGACTATAACTCCATAAATTTGGCACTAGACGGGTTTAGCGCCAAATTATAAATATGGAATTAGTTTTACATCTAATTAGAGAAAAAACAAAATGACGCTAATTCGGTGCAAACAGAGTATAAATATGCCCCTAAGTGTGGGCACATGTGATGCACGCAGTATCACACAAAACCCTGAAGGTTGACGTTCTAATACACTGATTTGTAAAGTGAGGAGCATAAGGTAATCCATATAGAATCGCTCAATTGTCTGTACTATATTCAAGTCTAGAACAGTTTCCCTGTATTGCCTTATATGGCAGTGAAATCTATACCATGACATCATTTGCATATTCAAGTGGAGGAGCCACACCTTAGGAGTGTCCTTGCCAACAGTACCACATTAAACTTCACCTGGCGATAAACTGTTACATGCATAGAATATTAAACTCTCTACCGCTACAAACTTTGGTAATACAACTTAGACCCAGACTGTCCAAATTCTGGTGGTCATCAGGAAAACTTTCATGAGGGGATCATGTATCCCTACCAATACTTTATGTAAGCATGAAAAGCTATAAATATGTATTTTGTTTATATCTGTATTGGCTTCTTCCGTCAACTCAATAAACTGGAACACATCAACTTTGCCCAGAGACGTTTCTGAATCAAGCATGAAGAGAGCTGCGTGTGAGGTCTGCCCTGGTAGCTTCATTATGTGGTATTGGTGCTGTGGGAGTTCTGGCCATGTTCAGCCAGTGACGTCATGTTTGTGGAACAAGGCAGTAAATGCATTACTTCTGCTGTGGTAATCCCCATAAAAAAAGACCACAACTATGCTAATGAAAGTAGGCTGCTTGGATCTAATACAGTTCCTCTGTACCACATGAAGCAGACACATGTTTTACCTCATGACTGTGCTCTACGTTTGGCAAGGGCGACAGAAGATAGAAATCTTTTTTGTAACTCTTTCTCTGAATGCTGAGATCGCCTTCACAGGGGAGGGATGCTCTGAGCTTCCGTTTCAATATTTTAGACACGTCAACAGCAGAAAGAATTTGTTTATGTCTCTTGTAAATCACCACAAATCTGCATGGTGTGATACAGGAATTACGTCTTTTGTAACAATGTAAAGTGTTTTTTTTTTCTTATGCAGGGTAACATCATTGCATTAGACATTGTAGATTTGGGCTCACACACACACAAACACACCCACACACACATTCAGATATTAAAATGGAGTTATAAATGAGGATGGTTTGAGATTTGAGATTTAAACTTATGTTATTAAATCTTTGAAAATCATAGGACAGGCCCTTCCTTTTAAAAACTAATAAACATGGACCATTGCCAGTTGTACATAACTGATATAGGTATAATTTGCACCACTATAAATTTCAGATCTCAACAGTGTTGTAATAGGTGATACCATAAACACAGTATCACAGTGGTGCAGGTGAATGGGAGCACACATAGGACACTTTTGACGAGACCCCAAATGTTTTTTTTCTTTTGAGCCAGGGGCTTCCTCCATATGGCTCAGGGGTTCAAGGTGCCCTAATCCTGCCCCCTACTATCTTATTTATTTATTTATTTTTTACATGTTCAGGATCTCGAGCCTGTCTTCTCTTGAATGTGGGAAGTGCTGCTGGAATTGACATGGAGTCTTGCGTGCTGGGCTCGGGGCCAAAAAATCAAAGGAAGGACACTCCCACAGACCTGATTGCACAACAGCATGTGGCCATGTTGAGTCAGGGAGCTATTTTAGACGCCCTCAGCAGAAGGGCTGCACTTGGCATTCTAGTGTTCCAGGCCCCGCGCATGTTCACTCACCTGTTTTTTTTATCCTTGGTGGCTTTGGAGGTCAGTCAGAGTTCCTCGTTGGCTCCATTCTTGAATTCCTGACATTCCTGCGGTAATTGGGTCTTCTGGATGGTTCCTCATCAGCTCTGTGGGAGAGTTCCTCAACCTATACCTGTCATACAAGAGAAAAGAAACAAAAAGGAACTTCAGTACTTTTTAGGTGGTAACAGCACACACGCACGCCTAATATTTTTTCTACATAGCTTTTTGATGCTGATCAAGATAAACTGCGTATCTCTGGCTTTTTAGTTACTTGACTCTGTATAATACTGCAAACAAACAGATAAAAGAAGTGTTACTCTGCGGACCTTTTTAACAATTCTGATTATTGAGCATTTCCTTATATTTTATTACTTGTTAGAACTTGAAGAGAGTTCAAATGTACTTGAATTTTTTTTGAGTGAGTGACTTTAACTAATTAAGTATATCCACTGTAAGTTGCTTATTGTATGTATTTGTTTATAACTGCTCTAAGACCTTGGGTCATATGTACGAACACATTTTCCCATAGACACAAAATGGGTAAAACCCTTTGATACATCCGGCCCCTTATCTTTAACATTATATTATACAGTAGTAAAGAATTTGATATACAGATTTTGAAATGCTCCCTAAGTCTACGCTATGAATGCTGTTGGGTACACTAATATTTATATCTGCTTGAATCCATGACCCCAATTACTTATCCTAAATATTGTCACTGCAGGTTTGCCAATTCCAGAAGTTCTCTTAGGGTATATTCTCTGGGGCTATCCATATAGGGGGGGGTAAATCAACAGGTTATACCTCTATCATAGGGGTAATTGAAGGGAACTCTTTACTGCACCTAGGGCTACCCCAATCGCTAACAGGAAGCAGAAGTGCAGACCTTACCATTGGCTATTAAGAAGTTCCGAATGAAGAGCAGTGTCTTTTTTCTTTCACCCAATTCCCTTATTCCCCATAGGCAGAAGTTGTCTAGATGTAGGATAGTCTGGTAGCTGGTGTCTAGTGTGGGAGTTGGGATCTTGCAGCATACTTATTAACTCACCCCTGCGGGAACCTCACTTGAGTGTTTACCACAGGATGGGCGACCAAGTCTTCTTGTCCTGTAATGGTGGATACAACATTTTCCTTCATATTGCAGCCAGATAATCAGAAGACTTGCTCCAGGGGGACCATAAGTCCTGAGGAAGTGACCAAGCTCATGAGGAATACAAGCACTGGTGACAAAGCAGATCTTTCCAATTTTTTAATTAATGGTCAAGTTATCAAATGAAATGGATGGTGGAACTATCTAAATATTTTACGTCTATGCCAATTTGGAACTTGGCTTCATTTAAACTTTGTTTCCCTGCTAAAGTGATTAATACATTGAATCAGCAGGGTTGTTAGAAATGGGGTCTCTAGCTGGCAGTCAAGTTACTGCCCTGACCAAGCAGGGACCCCCCCTTTAGTCAGGGCAAGGGAGCCACACACCTAAGATAACCCCTGCTCACCCCCTTGGTAGCTTGGCTCAAGCAGTCAAGCTCATCTTAGAGGCAATGTGTAAAGTATTTGTACACACACACAGTAACACATTGAAAACACCACTAAAGCACTCAACACCAGTTTAGAATAATAGCCAAAATTGATCTGAGTAAAACAAGATCAAAACTACAAAAATCCAATATACACAAATAGAAATATCACTTTTTAAGGTTCAAAAGAGTGTTAACCCTGAAGAATAAATGGTTGTATCCTTATAAAACACTGTACAATGGATGTGTCAAATACACAGATGATGTCGGACGCAAAGGAGGTGATGCTTCAGAAAAGCAAGCAATGCACAAATTATTTTCCTGCTGGATGGGCGATGCATCAATTCTTCTCCCGCTGGGTTTGTGATGTTTTGATTCTTTTCCTCTCAGATAAGGTGATGCATGGAATCCTTACTGTGCTGCAGTGTCGATGAAGAAAAATGACACCCAGGGGTGACGTGTGGAAAATCCAGATGCACGTCAAAGATGAATCCATGTTGAAGCAGGAGATGCTTTCAATCCTCATCGATTTTTGAGCTGCAGTACAGGGGCTGCATCAATTGTTTTGCAGCAATGGCTCGGTTTCTTCAGGTCACGAGCTTCCACTTCCAAGGGACCAGGGACTGGATTTGGCACCACTTCACAAGTCAGGACTCTCGGCAGAAGAGCCAAGGCACTGGCAGATTACGTTTTTGTTGTCCCTGAGACTTCTTAACCGGAGGAAAGCTCAGTTGAAGCCCTTAGAGAAGCTTGGAAAGCAGGATCTAGAAAGCAGAGTCCAGTCCTTTCACCCCCAGGGCAGAAGCAGCAAGCCAGCACAGCAAAACAACAGGCAAAGTGGCTGTTCCTCCTGCAGCAACCAACTCTTACCCCTGGCAGAATGTCCTCAGTCCAGAAGTTTTCTGACGTTGTGGTCTCAGAGGCCCAATCATTATATTCATTTCTGCCTTTGAAGTAGGCAAACTTTAAAAGAAAGTCTTTGTAGTGCACAAGACCTTGTCTCTCCCTGTCCTGGCTCCAGACAAACTCCAGGGGGTTGGTGACTGCTTTGTGTAAGGATAGGCACAGCCCTATTTGGGTGCAAGTGTCAGCTCCTCCCTCCACACTAGCCCAGGAAGACCCATCAGGATATGCAGGGAACACCTCAGATCATTTTGTGTGACTGTCTAGATTGAGTTCACAAACAGCTCAACTGTCATCCTGATGCAGACGTGTATTCCACAGCCAAGCAGAGGCACAGAATGGTTAAGCAAGAACATGCTCACTTTCTAAAAGTAGCATTTTAATCTTACAATTTAAAAAACAACTTCAACAAAAAATTTATTTTTAAATTGTTAGTTCAGAGACCTCAAACTCCAAATCTCTATCTGCTCCCAATTGTAAATTACACTTAAAATATATTTTAAGGCAATTCTCATGTTAACCTAGAGTAGAGATATGCCTTACAATAGTGAGAACTGAACTTAGCAGTATTTCACTATCAGGACATGTAAAACACACCAGTATATGTCCTACCTTTTAAATACACAGCACCCAGCCCAAGGGGCTGCTTAGGTCTAATTTAGCAGAGGCTTACATGTAGAAAAGGGGATGGTTTGGGCCTGGCAAATGGGCACACTTGCTAGGTTGAGCTGGCAGTTCCAAACTGCCCACACAGACACTGTAGTGGCTGGTCTGAGACGTGTTTACAGGGCGACTCTTTTGGGTGGCACAATCAGTGCTGCAGCCCACTAGTAGCATTTGATTTACAGGCCCTGAGCACCTCTAGTGCACTTCACTTGGGATTTACTAGTAAATCAAATATGCCAATAATGGATAAGCCAATAACCAATCCAACTTAGTCAGAGAGCACTTGCACTTTAGCACTGGTCAGCGGTGGTAAAGTGCCCAGAGTCCTAAAGCCAGCAAGAATGAAGTTCAGCACAGGATCAAAACAGGTGGTCGGAAGCCAAAAAGACAGGGGAAACCACATCTAGAGCTGTCAGATCTAACAAGGATGCAATGGTTCTATAAGCTAATCATGCTTTTACTCATCTGACATCTATGAAAGTGGTGAGAAATGTAATGGGGATAGTGCCACTAATATTAGTGGGTTGCGCAAGGTGCCGTCAAATGTGAAGGAACTTTCATTAGTATACATTCAATTGTCATCAATAGACACAATATAAATGAGTTAATTTTGAAAGCTGACTTGGATTTTAACTGTCTAACAGAAACAATGAAAAATGTTTTTCTAACAATAATAAGTGAATTCGTTTTTAATGGTGCCAGTAAATTGAAGCAGAAATGACAAACAAGTAGATGATCTGGCAGTAATTGCAACATAACATCATAAATGTTTGAAAGTGGTAGAGGACCTTCATATTAATATTCAGCTTCTTGAGGGGAAGATGGGTGATTCTGACAAAATTGCTTGAGATCTTCATATTTATTACAGACCTCCCTCTAATTCTACAGGTGTGACACTAGATTGTCTAAATTCTCACCTAATACCTTTAAATGGGAAACTGTTATTTTCAATGAAATAATATATATTTTTATGATTTAGCAGACACAAATCATTAGCATTTTAGAAAAATTATGACACTTTTTAATTTTTATTTCATCAATATTTTCCCACTGATAAAATGGGCCACAATCTTGATATTATGTTTTGTGATAATGAATGGTGTACTATCAACTCAATTGTCCCAGTTCCCTGGGTGGATCCTTATGTTGTGGATTTGTTTGTCTTTTTGTTGCAAGATGGCTGTACTACTGCAAGCATATATAAAAAGAGTCCCACCAAGAATGATAAGAAATTGGTGCAACGTAGACTTATTCTCAGCAGAGGCAGAATATGTGGATTCTATAAGGCAGAGCTTAATCAGGATAACCTTGAACACCCATTAACAGTGTTCAAAGATAAACTGAATACAATTGTGGAGTTCATGGTCCTTAGAAGTTCAATTTATAGTCAATGGTCAAGGCAAATAAATGGGATACCACTGAGTTGGTGGATCTAAGAAGGAGATTCCAAAAACTGGAAATCTGCTGGCGCCAGGACTACTAGTAACTATAAAAAATGAATTTCATGTAATCAATAATTCTTAGAAAAGGGCTATAAAGAAAAGAAAACCAGAGCCAATCAAGGATATGCCCTTTGCCCCCTTGTTATTTAACTTATGTAAAGTTCCCCTGGCCAATCATTTGGGCTGTCAGTGATTATTTATGCAGCTGAAACACAGAACATGTTTAGAAGTTGTGATAATCTGGGCCTGAATGTGAGATAACCTTATCATTTGCTTAGCGTATGTGCAAACTAGGAAGGCACCTAACAGACTAAAGTTGAATGGAGAGAAAAATTACATATCCTTGCCTTTTAGACAGACTCAAATTTGGGAGCCAAATATTTGGCCTTTTTCAATGGGAGAAAAACATCTCCCTGGCCAAAAATTATAAAAACTCTGGGGGGGTGATTGAATCCAAGTTGGCATTATAAGATCAAATAAAGACTATTAGGCCCATATTTATACTTTTTGACGCAAAACTGCGCTAACGCAGTTTTGCGTCAAAAAAATTAGCGCCGGCTAACGCCATTCTGAAGCGCCATGCGGGCGCCGTATTTAAGCAATGACGTTAGCCGGCGTTAGCCGCCGGCGCTGCCTGGTGTGCGTTGAAAAAAACGACGTACACCAGGCAGCGCCGGCGTAGGGGGATATGGAGCTTGGGCGTGAAAAAATGGGGCAAGTCAGGCTGAGGCAAATTTTTCGCCTCAACCCGATTTGCGCCATTTTTTTCCACTCCCAACCCCCATAGAAATGACTCCTGTCTTAGCAAAGACAGGAGTCATGCCCCCTTGCCCAATGGCCATGCCCAGGGGACTTCTGTCCCCTGGGCATGGTCATTGGGCATAGTGGCATGTAGGGGGGCACGAATCAGGCCCCCCTATGCCACAAAAAAAATTAAAAAAAAATACTTACCAGAACTTACCTTATTGTCCCTGGGATGGGTCCCTCCAGCCTTGGGTGTCCTCCTGGGGTGGGCAAGGGTGACAGGGGGTGTCCCTGGGGGCATGGGAGGGCACCTCTGGGCTCCTTCCGAGCCCACAGGTCCCTTAACGCCTGCCTTTTCCAGGCGCTAAAAAATGGTGCAAAAGCGGCCGTATGTCATTTTTTTTGACCCGCCCACTCCCGGGCGTGAATTTTGCCCGGGAGTGTAAATACGGCGCACATGCCGCGGAGTCACTTTTTTAGACGCGAATGCCTACCTTGCATATAATTAACGCAAAGTAGGTGTCCACGCTAAAAAAGGACGCAAACTCCATGGACTTTGGCGCTAGACGCGTCTAACGCCAAAGTATAAATATGGAGTTACTTTTGCGTCGGAATTGCGTAAAAAAAAAACGACGCAATTCCGGCGCAAACGGAGTATAAATATGCCCCTTAGTGAGGAAAAGTTTTTTTATTTGCAAACTTTGAAGATAATTTTTCAGTTATTAAATTATTCACATAGAGTGCAGATTCTGAACACTTTTGTCTCAGCCAGGGTCAATTATAGCAATGCAATTTATCTACCTTTTTAACCTTGCAGTATTAACAGGTAGTTTAGAATGCTGAGACCAGATTGATTTTAAACATCACATAATCAGAGTCTGTTGGTTCCAGCTTGGTAAAATTGTTATCAGTTGCACAAAGAAGCAAATGTAAAGCTATACCTTTAGTCCATAAATTTGTATATGAAGGAAAGATAAGCTCTCTTTTGAGAAAATTGTCTTCTTACTTATTATCTGATGCACTGAGATTGATTTTGAGGGGTAATTTGAAATATCAGGGTTCATATCTGTAGTGTCAACGTGCCTATGGGTGTATATCTGCTATACCAATTGTATATATTGTAAGAAATAGCTTTTTTGCAGGTTCATCTCCACTTTTTGCCCACATTGTGACTATTAGATACTGATGTAATGGTTCTGAAATTCTCTGATCCCTTCTCAGCAGGACTCATTGTATGTGCTCTGACCCTTAAAAAAACATTTGGGTGTGTTATTGGCTTGTCCCCAATTGGCATAGCTCAATTTACTTGTTGTCCCTGGTATATCGTACAAGGGGTACCAAGGGCCTGTGAGTTGAAGTGTCTCTTGTGGACTGCAGCAGTAGCTGTGCCACCATGAGTATGGGAAGGTACAACTTGGCTCCTGGTCTGTCACTGCGGACCCAAATGGCACTTTTAAACTGCAAAGTCAACTTTGCCATTTAAAGTAATGGCAAAGCCCAAACCTCCTGTTTTAATAAACTTAAGTCACCCCTAAGGTAGGCCTATGGAGCCCTAAGGCACGGTGTGGTATGTTAAAAGTTGAACATGTACTTTTTCATGTTTCAACAGTAAAAATCCTAAATTGTCATTTTTACTGCGGAAAGGCTAGTTGCCCTAATGGCAAACATAAAGTGACAGGCTGACATCATAGCTCTGCTAACTTCTGGTTGGGACTATTAAAGTTGGTACTGTAAAATATCAAGGGAATCTATGCATTGACTATGATTTCATGGGGAAACTGAATTTAAAGCACAAATAATAGGGCAGAGCAGAGACATCACTATCTAGTCCTGTAATTTTCATAATTATTTCTGATACCCTCCTCATCATTTACAGTCTGGCTGTAGGCTTCTGCTATAGCATTCAAACAGCTGAACAATACCCAAGGCCCAGTCTCCTCCTCGCAAGGACCTCCCAAAGGTAACTCCAGGAGACCCAATCAAATGCCTTCTCTGCGTTTCTTTTGAGCTGAAGAGTGTAATAAGCCCTCCGGTTATACATGGTAACTGTACAGAGGTATTGGCATATGCTGATGATGTTGCTCTTGTGACATTGGATTATGGTAGAAGTATTGATGAAATGGAAAGGGAGGCCAGGATTTTTGTAGTGTCAGGCTATTTGTTGGATAAGAGCAAGGCAAATAATACAGAATGAAGCAATACGATTGATGCATGCTCAAAAAGTGCATAGTTGGACTTATTTGGGAGTTACAGTCCTGGCCAGCGTCAGTGATATATAGGGGCATATTTATACTCTGTTTGCACCGAATGTGCGTCCAAAATTTTGATGCACATTTGGCGCAAATCGTGCACCATATTTAAACTTTGACGCCCTAGCCCGCGGATGTCAAAATTCCTCTGTGTGAGCCATTTTTTGGATGCAGAAAACTGCCTTGCATTAATGACATGCAAGGTAGGGGTTCCTGCCCAAAAAATGACTTTAAGGCCTGTGCGCCTTATTTATACTCCTGCGTCATTTTGACGCACAGGAGAGGACGGGCCTTAAAAAACGACGCACAGCTTGATGTGCACCGTTTTTTAATGCCTGGGTCATGGCAGGCGTTAAGGGACCTGTGGGCTCATTTCCATGGTCTATGGGACACCCCCTGCCACCCTCGCCCACCCCTGGAAGACACCCATGGATGGGGGGACCCATCCCAGGTAAGTACAGGTAAGTTGAGGTAAGTATATATATATATATATTTTTTTAAGTGGCATGGGGGCCTAATTTGGGCCACCTACATGCCATTGTGCCCAATGACCATGACCAGGGGTCATGACTCCTGTCTTTGCTGTCATTTTAACGGGCGTTGTGCATCATAAAATGGCGCAAGTCCAGTTTGAAGCATGATTTTTGCCTCAAACCTCATTTGCACCATTTTTTGATGCACAACCCCCATTTTCCCCTACGCCAGCGCTGCCTGGTTTGAGTCATTTTTTTTTACTCTGACCAGTGCGCAGCGCCGGCTAACGTAATTCCTTAAATAAGGTGCCTGCTTGGCGCATAGGAATGGCAATAGCCGGCGGTAAAAAATGTTGACGCAAATATCAAAAAGTATAAATATGGGCCATAATGTCATTAAACATGAATCCACTTTTGTTGAAAATCAGGAAGGATATGCCAAGTATTATTAACTTGCATCTTATGTTGGTCGGCCACTGCAATGGAATCAAGATGCTGAATCTACATATGGTGAGGTATATATGCAGGGCAATTCCCCTTGAAATCTAGCAGAAACTGTTAAAAAGCCTGGATACTGTATGTGGTAATTTTATTTGTGAATACAAATGGGGAAGGAGGTCTTTTACATTTTTACAGCTCCCAGGGGATTGAGGTAGTTTGGCAGTTCCTAACTTTAGCTATTAATATTATTATTATCATTAGTATTGGGCAACCATGTTGCAGCACATGGGAGTTCTTATGACAAGGAGACAGAGCTCAGTGTGGGTTCAGAGGAACTCCCTTCTAACTATGAATTAATGTTGGCCACTGGGATCAGAGTGTTCTTATTAGGAATGATAGATACAACAAAAAGATAGAATTTGAGAAGTTGAAGGCAGCATTTAAATCTGGAGCTGATTAAAGGCAATTTGGGGTTTGGCTCAGTGTAATTTCTTTACTCTTTTCTGATGATCATCACTCTTTCCAAATATTTTTCATGATCATTAAAGTCTAACATGGGAACAAGCAGGACATTTTAAAAGTAGGTGATTTCCTTAAGCTAGGTTGCATCTGCACTTTTTGAGGACTTGCAGCACAAATTAGGCCTGACCAAACAAAGCTTTTTTAGGTATTTGTAAATTAGGGATTTTTTTCTGGAAAGTGGATAATTATCAATGTTTATTAGAGCAGTATCAATTTTATTTTATTTATTTTAGGTCGACATGGGAGAGGAAAGGTTGGGCTCTTTCAAACACCTTTATCCAATTACATTGTTTATGATTAGTAATTAAAGGAAGAGAATTGATTTAGGAGACTAGCAATAGTTCTAGCATTGTAGAGTTTCAAAAGTCACTGGAGCTAGGGCAGGGGGATTCTATTTTCAGCAGGGGTGAAAAGCCAGCTTTATAAAACTATAAATAACTTATATTATTCACCTATTAAAATAAATAGGTGAGGAAACTGCATAACTCAACTGCCAGAGGTGTGGAGGACTTAAAGCAGGTATTGTGCATGTTTTGTAACTGTGCAAAAGTTAGGGGCTTTTAATGAACGGATTAGCAGTTTTCTCGGAGGTACTTTGAATATTCAGGCTATGAACACCCGCCAGCTCATTCTGCTTGGAATTGATGGGAGATTTAATAAGGATAAGGGTGAAGCCACATTTATCATTTGTAGCTATGGAAATAGCTTGTATCTCTATTGCTGCAGCAGAAAGCAGAGCACAGTCCCTCTTCCTAACAGCAATGGCTAAGTCGGCTGTGTGTATTTATCATCTGGAGAGCAATCTATATTGATGCAAGGGAAAGATGGGCGAGCGACAGAGGTGCTTTGATTTGGACCCCAGTGGTAAACTGGGTAGCTAGGGTAACATGTGGAGCATGAGGTCAGCTCAGAACAAATTACTTTTTTGCTTTCCTTAGAATGTATGTTTATGAACTAAGATAATGAATTATTTCTAACTGATCAATTCTTGCTTCATAGAATATGTTAAGTGGGAAGGTCAACAAATAATGAAATGATGAATGATTAAGGAAACCGTACCAACCCCATATGTAAACCCATTTGTACCTTTCATTTTAATGTGGCTTACATTTATAAATAAAAGGAAAAAATTAATTTGTTGTCACTGGTGGGCAAAGTCCAACCTTAAAAGTTACCACTTTAGTTACGCAGGGTTTCCAGTGACCGATTACAGTTGTGCATGGGGTTCTTTAGTTACCCAAGGTTTCCAGTGCATGGTTACAGTTGTGCATGGGATCCGTCCTGCAGACAGCTTTCTGCCCTCCTGGGAATACATGCATAAGACACCCAGAAAAGGACACAATAGAAAGCTTCTGGTTGGAGAGGTGTTACCTCCCCCTTGCAGGAAGCCACACAGGTGTTAGCCTAAAAGACAAGCTTCAAAGATGAAGCAGCTTTTGTAGGTGAAATGGGGATCACTTGGGAGAGGAACTGCTGTACTGTTTAGGTAAAGAGGCTGGCACTCAGGAAGGAGTGGGAAGACTAGGTGCCCAAACCAGTTGTTCAGAGGTGTGGAACCCCTTTGGTAGCCAGACCGCTGGTTTGGGCTATGGAGTTCTATACACGGATTGAGAGGGTCTTGATAGTGGGCAGAAAGGAGACTTCTGGGATGGCCCATACTGACCTTCTTCACCCTAAGGGAATTTTATGGGTGCATAAAGGACACCCTGAACTCAGATCTCATTGGACTTGAGAAGAGTACTGAAGAAGGACTACTGTGCTGCACCAAGGACCCGGTGAAGAGAGGCTGCACTGGTGTAGACTGCACTTGCTGAACCTGGTGGCTAGGAAAGGAGAAGTGGATGTGCCTGTTGTATCCTGCTGCATGGAGAAATTGTCTATTGAGCCCAGCCAAAACAAGAGACTCCAAGGGTCAGTTGGCTGACATTCTGTTTGCAGTACAGGGCTACAACAGCTGAAGAGGCTTGCTGGGGCTAGTTTGCAGCCCAGATCTTTGGATGAGTGCCACACATCACTGTGCTTTTATAAAGGGAACACCAGCCCCTCAAGTGAAAATATAAGAATCAAAATATCCCATAGTAACTCAATGGAGTCTATGTTCAGTATACAAATGTAAACAGTCAAACCATTTATTCAAATTCAAGACAACTGTAGTGGGGAACCACAGGCACAAAAAGGGTAACATACCACATATAAAAAAAGAAATATGTAATAAGCAAAGTACAAATATTCAGGCATTGTATATGTGACAGAGATTGTAAATCATGGGATGATGTCACAGTATTTCAGTATCCCTGCTCGTATATCCTCAGAAAATTGTTCAGAAACAAAGTCAAGGTACTCCAGTCAACAACGTTTTGACCCCTTAGTACAATGCTTATATCATCATCAGGACGTAAGATTATTGCCTGAGATAAAAGGGTCACAAAACACATTGCCTGTTGAAGTCAGAACCTCAAACAAGAAGGAGGCCTGACAATGTGGCGCTCAAAGCTATATTCACACCCTGGTTGAGATGGTGTGAGGCAGACTAGACAAAGTGATGAAGTGTGCCACCTTGAGGAGATCACTGTAGCTTCATGTGAGGATCGGGCAAGCTGTTTTGAATGAGCCACAAGAGTGCTGGTGAAGTCGAAACGAGGCTGCAAGAATGACCATGCTCGGTTAAGTAATGTGCATGCTATCCTGTAGGTGAACCAGCTTTTGAGGGCAGTGCATCCAATTCCTTGTGGGGGAAAACAGTAGCTGTTGTGCAGCACCAGAGACCAGGACCCGAGGAGGTGCAGTTTGATTGCCAAGAAGTCAAGTTATTGTCCAAGAAAAGCTTCCGGTGTGACAGCAATACCAGGCGCCTGGTAGCCTACTAGGGACTTAATTTGTACCAGGAGGAAGAGGACTTTGAGGGTTGTCATCCCTGGGCCAGGATAACATCTCCAAGCCTGTGGACCGAGGAGCTGTCAGAGTTGTCACAGGAAGACCTCCTATTGACCGCATTTGCATCTATAGCATCCTTGAGCAACTACAGCATCCTATATCCCTTGCATCAGGACCACTTCCATAGGAACCTGTATCAAAGGATTAAACATGTCCGGAACATAGTGAAGACTGCTTCTTTCTCTGAGTTTATTGTTTTTCAGGACCTTGCTGGTTCCCCTGACTACCTCCCTGCTGAAGTTTGTTCCTTAAACCAACTGAAAGTAACCACAACAATACTACCTATGTTTTTTCTAAGAGAGTTTCAAAGTGTTAAATTTGCTGAAATTGAAAATGCTTGTGCATGGTTAAGTAAAAAGTGCATATTTACTATACCTTGTAAATTCTGTATCTCCACAACCCTCTAGTGTTTCTTTATTATTTGGTGTCTAAAATGGCATAAAAATACAATCTATTTTTATAAATTGATTTCTTGAATTACTTGTGAATTTGTGTTCAATTGTTTTGGTATTCGTTAAAAGCTTAACACTTCTTTATTTGTTTAAACCTGACTGCCCAGAGCCACAGCTACCTATGGTTGAGCTTAAGGTTTTTTAAACTAAACCTACTGGTCATGAAGGGGGTGGTAAGTGTATTACACAGTGAGGGCACACAATATATACAAACAATGCACTTTTAGGCTTAGAGTGGTGCATCAATTATGCAAAACAGAGCAGGGAAACTTGGCAGTTGTCAAGATTTAGGTGGATAGCAACTCCTTTAAATGGAACACTCTACAAAGCCACGAACACTCCAAATCTTCTCTTCTTGAACTACTTTTTTTTCTAGCAACATTGTTAAGCAAAGGATTAGCATGGTGCCATTCACGTAAAGCAAACAAATGACAAAGCCTTTGGTCATTTATACAGCAAAGTCATCAAGCATAGGATTGGCAAGGCCCATCTATATCAAGCTGAAAAATGTCAAAAGCCTATTACCACACCAGGCAAAGTACTGCAACCAAAGTTGGTAAAATATCATCCAGGCCACCCCGGAAATAATAAAATCAACCCCTGACACATGTTTTACTCTTATTAGAGCTCATCAGAGAGGCATAGCGTTCTCAAAACTCAATGGAACAACCAGTATAAGTCATAACAATTCCCTTTTAGGCTTAGAGTGCAGCTTAAATTCATTCTAAGCTAAGCAATTTCTCATATTCCAACACATTGTGACACATACCAACCTCACTAACACACATTTTACATAGTTCCACCATGAACACAGTACCAGAGGCAACACTGACAAACACAACACAATGTCACACTGATCATTAGCAGTGACTTGTGACGAGTCCTCTGACACACAGCAGGGGCAGTCACATTGAACACTCTCATACTCACTATAAATAATAGTACAACAATAACTTTCAGACTCTACAGGAGCACAAAAAGACTGCCAAAGTCTTCCTAAATATAGTGAGCCCTTGTATCTGTCAGTAGGGGGCAGAGAAAGGATAGATGGTTAAAAGATGGATGGATGGATGATGTATATCCAGGTATGTTTGGAGGAATGATTTGCTTGGTTAGTTTACCTGACACATTGATGGATGGGCAAAAAGTTTATAGAATGATTTGATGGATGCATATAGAGAGAAGGATGGAGGTTGGGTAGATTAAAGAAGAAGTGAAAAAAATCTTCAGTATGTGCCAATAAAAAGGATTACATGAATGATGTTGGAGGGGGTAACCTAGTCTTCCAGAAAGGAGATGGGTCTAGGAATCGGACAACTAGAGGTGATGTAACAGGGGAACATTTAAAGTTCTGGTTCTAAATCCCTCAAACAAGCTTCCATCGTTCTCCAGCAAATTTATGATTACATGCTTTTTCAGAAAAAAGCCTAAAGTACACCTGCTCTGCTAACCATCCACTCTGTTAGCCCT